>NC_139805.1:3238270-3588270 GCF_963457635.1 Microchirus variegatus
GCATTTTTTATCTTTCCTGACTTTTACTATGTCAATATATTGGTCCTTTTTTTATTATGATGACAGTTATCGCCTTTATCCTTTCCCCCCCCCCGACCAATATCCTGTCATTGATTTAGTTTTCTCATCACATAGCAATGATGCCTTACATTCCTGCAGAAATCATGTCATAAATTATATTTCAGGGAAAAAGAAGTTGATTTTTTTTTTAAATGTCTTTTAGAGTTGATTTATATGTCTGATTTGACACCTTTTTAATTGATTCAATGAAGTAACTATTTGAGTAAATATGAATATATGGGTTTATTAATGATTTGAGAAGTGAAGTATACGGTGCAATAAAATATGAACTTTCCACATTATTATCCTCTGATGTGCTTTGTTTTCCTTTTAGAGAGAAACGTAATATTGCAACGGTGGTTTCTGAAAGTGGGACAACACTGAAAAAAAAAAAACAGTTGACAAACTCAAAAATATTTTGTATATACACTACCAATCAAAAGTTTTAGGACACCCAAATTTTTACAGTTTTTTTAAACTAGGTGTTGCAGACATCTCCTCAGTGCTGCGGTCACGTCGTCTCCGGTGGTACGGACACGTGGGAAGAGCTAGTGGCTGCATCAACACTATCACAAAACTGCAGTTTACCGGGCAACAGAGGTCGTGGTAGACCAAAGAAATCTTGGATTGAGTGCGTAAAGAAGGACATTAAAGAGTGCGGCCTCACCAACGTGGACCCGCTTGGAAGCGCTGTGTGAAGACTGGCCAAATGCTGCCAACCCCTGCGTCAGGGAACCCCCGCGGCAGTATAATCTAATACTGGATACTACTACTACTATTGAAATTCAAGCCATTCTAGTCCAATGAATAGCTTGAAATGGTACAAAGGTAAGTAGTGAACTACTAGAGGTTAAAAGGGTAAAAAAAAAAAGGTAAGGTAACCCAAAAAGTAAAAGAAGAAAATGTGTCTCAGTGAGTACAGTTTCCTTCACTCAGAAAACTGGGAGAAACTCTTGACAGGAAGAGGTCTGACAGAGCCAAAGCCACAACAGAATCACAAGACAACGTTTCTGAGAGTCAACAGCTCACAGGACAACAGCTTCATAGTGGTCGTAGTAAGAAAGTTCACTTTCAACTCTGAAGAGAAGACTCGGAGTTGCAGGTTTGAACAGTCGAGTTGCAGCAAGAAAGCCATTGGTAAAGACGTCAGAATAAGAAGAAGAAGAGTCTTGTCTGGGCCGTGAAACACCGGCAGTGGACTACTGATGTCTGGGAGAAGGTGTCATGGACTGATGAATCAGAGGTTGAAATCTTCGGGTTCATCACGCAGGAGTTTTGTGCGCCGTGGAGTAGGAAAAGGATGACGATGATGATGATGATGATGATGAGCCGCCTATAACGCAAGCTGTTGACTCTCAGAAACGTGTCTCGTTTCTCCCAGTTTCTGAGTGAAGGAAACTGTACTGTCACTGACACCTTTATTTTCTTCTTTTCCTTTTTTTGGTAACATTACCTTTTTTTTTTTTTTTGGTAACCTCTAGTAGTTCACTACTTACCTTTGTACCATTTTAAGCTATTCATTGGACTAGAATGGCTTGAATTTCAATAAAAAACTGAAAAAAATTGAAAAAAGAAAAAAACTTCTGACCAGTAGTGTATATATATGTATATGTATACATATGTTTAACATTATGTATATATATATATATATGTATATGTATACATCGTATGTATACACTTTTTGCAGTGAATCCTAATATTAATCAAATTTGAATTCTGTAATCAGTTCAGGGGTCAAGTTAAAAACTCATTTGTATATTTAGCAGCTTAGTAAAAACTGATTTTTGTTTTGTTTTACAATATGAATCAATCTCATCTCCTTTCATCCTGCTGCATTATTAAATGTATATATTAGTTAAATGCATTTAATGATGTTACTTGGGGGATTTCAAGGGACTTTGGTATCAAAAAATGATATAAATATAAAAATATTATAAATTAGTGCATTTATTCATCTAGATATTATAAATTGATAAACAATTTTTATGAAAAGTATTTGAGTTGGATATAAAATGCGTTATATAGACGTAATTATTACACATAATTAAAAGCCTGGTTCAGCTTTTTGCAAGTGTTTGTTCCCTTTAATCTTAAAATCAGGTAAAATCTCTAAATGTAAATGACGTTTTTTTACAGCAGATATTTCTTTAAATGAAATAGTAGAAAACAAACACAGGATTTAACAGTCACATGAATTAAGGTTCCACTCGACACCTGTAGAGGATGTTTTTGTTGTTGTTGTTGTTTTAAAACATAAAAAAAAAAAAAAATCATACATGTTTTCTGGATGTGTTCCAGTAAAGTGAAAAAGAAATAATTCTCCTCTGTGGTCGTTATAGCAGCAGCTAAAACAACAAATCTAATTAGACTTCTGCTCATGTACTGCACATTCATTATGATTATTATTATTATTATTGTTATTAATATTAATATTAATATTATTATTATTGTTGTTATTATTATTAATAATATTATTGTTAATATTATTATTATTAGCCAGGTGATGTGCATACTGATGACAAACAGATGACATTCTCTGGGCACGCGCGCACAAGAGCATGTGTAGAACCCCACACAGGTGCATCTCGCGCAGCCGAGGATTGTTATCGGGTTTATTGTTGACATAAGAAATGCAAATGTGGACAATAAAGACACATGTCTCGTGCCGCTGAACCGCTCTGAACTCACGAGGTGGCGGCAAACGCAGTATTATGTCCCCATAGAGATGTACGGATAAACCATTAGTCACCATTATAAAGAACATATATTCAGTTAAAAAAAAGACACCAGTGCATTATCAACATGAATGATTATGGTTATTAAAGTGTGTGTCATTGAGCTTCACTGATCATATTTGTTCTTACAGAAACGCCAAAAAAAGAAGTAGATATAATCTCATTGAGATCACATGATGTGATGATAACAATATCATAATGTACATCTTTTTAAGTGCAATATATTGTCATTTTTCATACTGTCAAATGTTTTATACTGTAGTTTTCTCATCAGTGCAATATCCATATCCTTATTTAATATCCTTATTTAATAGCTCAGCCTTGTTTCCTTACACTGTAAATACCATGTGCATACTGTGTATATTCTGCAGACCGGTTATAATGTACATTCTACATTCTATTTTTAAACCTACTTTTATAGTCAGTGTTAATATCTTTATATATTGTACTTTATATATTCTATTTCTTTTTGGTAATGCATGTTTATTATTTATTATCCTTATCCTTATTGTCTTGCTGCTGTAACACTGGAAATTTCCCCACTGCGGGAAGAATAACGGACTATCTTATCTTATCTTATCTTATCTTATCTTATCTTATCTTATCTTATCTTATCTTATATTCAGATAACAATTCAGGCTGCTATAGCAGATAAACACATACTCTCTGAACGCGTCAAGGAATAAGCTCAGCAATAATATCATTGTTATTATATTATTAATAATAAAATTGTTATTATGGACACTCATCCTAATCCGCTCTGAGCCGCAGATGTTCTGCTTTTTGATTGTAAGGCCCTCAATCTGAAATGATTTTAATAATAATATTTAGTGATTAGATTATACATCCATCCACTTTCTAACGCTTTATGTGCCTCAGCTGACAGAATATAAAGCACTTAATTTCACTTCTTAGAAAAGACTCATGTTATTCATTAAGATGACTGATCTGGGTGAATGTACACGTGTTAATCCTCCTGCTGCACTGCACTGCACCGGTTTGTAATCCATGCCTTTGTTACATCTCGGCTGGATTACTGTAATGCTCTTTATCTTGGAGTCAGCCAGTCCTCCCTCTCACGTCTCCAGTTGGTCCAGAACGCTGCTGCTCGCCTCTTAACTGGAGCACGTAAGAGGGAGCACATTACTCCCATTTTGGCCTCCCTTCACTGGCTGCCTGTGCATTTTAGAGTCCATTTTAAGATTATTTTATTTGTTTTTAAATCTTTAAATGGTTTTGCCCCGCCTTACCTCTCTGAGCTTCTCCATCCTTACACTCCTGCTCGGTGCCTCAGGTCAGCTGACCAGCTGCTCCTGGAGGTACCGAGGTCTAAACGGAAGCTCAGAGGGGAAAGAGCTTTCTCCATTGCCGGTCCCAAACTTTGGAACGCCCTCCCGCTTCATATTAGACAGGCCCCCTCACTGTCCATTTTTAAAACTCATCTTAAAACACATTTTTATTCTTCTGCGTTCAACTCAGCATGAGACTCTGCTCTTGTTTTAGTGTTTTATTGTTTAAACATTTTTATTGTTTTATAGTTTTATTGTTTTTTTTATTATTTAAACATTGTTACTGTTTTATAGTTTTATTGTTTTTATTTTGTCTCCTATGTTTTATGTGCCATGTTTTATTTATTGTACTGTTAAGCACTTTGTACCAGCTTTAGCTGCCTAAAGCGCTCTATAAATAAAGTTGAGTTGAGTTGAGTTGAGTTTGTTGTGCAAATATCGTTCCATTTATTATGTTATATTCCTAAAATTCATATCGTGGGTTACATACTGGATAAATACAGTATAATATTGAATTGAATTGTATTGAACGCACAACAAAGCAGCTCGGGTTGGGACTTTTCTGTGCATGGGTTTCTTCCCAACATTAAAAAAAAAAAAAAAACTTCCGATTTTCGGATACATGATGTATGCACGAGGACAAAGACAAAGCTCAGCAGCGTTTTGAACACGTCTGTCTGTGATCTGTGTGATGATGATGATGATGATGATGATGATGACAGGGATCAGCTCACATTCCACCTCCGAGTCTTTTCCAAACCTCAGCGTCGTGTTAACATCGCTTTGTCGATCCCTTCAGGCGCTGTATGTGTGTGTGTGTGTGTGTGTGTGTGTGTGTGTGAACACTGAGTTAATTATTAGTGTGCTATAGTGAAGTGACACGGCAGCGCAATTATTCCTTCATTTGGGTTTTTTTTTTTTTTTTTTTTTTTTTTGTGAATGAATGTAACTGTAATGCTGAGTGGCCCCTGAGTGGTCCACAGTCTGACGGGGCCTCCTCCTCCTCCTCCTCCTCCTCCTCCACAGCAGGACCGGAGCAGCTCCTACAGTCACAGCCGTGTTCTCTCTGGGTTTTACTGCGGGCTCGTCTCCGCCCTTTCCTGAAGCGCCTTGTCGCTCCTCAGCACTGACCTGCTTCTTCTGTTTGGTCCTCATTTCGTCCACCTTTTTTTTAAATCACCATAATAAGCTGCTATATATATATAGCAGCTTATTATGGTGATTTATATGGTGATATATATATATATATATATATATATTACTGCTGTAATCAGAGCAGCCTTGATTTAAACCTGCAGTGGAAGTTTGCGGCACTTGAGTCAAGAGCGTTACGTTATTATGTTACTAACGCATCACACACACGCACACGCACACGCACACGCACACGCACACGCACAAACACACACGCACACACACACACACACACACACACACTACAGCATTTCTACTGAAGACACGATAGAATAATTACCTCGCCCCCCCCCCCCTTATAATCTATAGTCTTAATCATCATAACTAGATGCCTATAACCCTAACCCTAACGTGTGTGTGTGTGTGTGTGTGTGTGCGCGCGCACAGGATAAATAAGATGAGGCCAATGCGCTTTATAAGCTCGAGGAAACAAAACCAAAAACTATTAGAGGTTTTTGGTTAAATCAAGGTATAAACCCATCTTTCAAACAACAACGTGCAATTCTTTTTTGTTATTCATTTCGTTATTTTTCCTCATTATTTATATTTGTTTTGTTTTTTTTAAAGTATGATATTCAATCATAATGTCGTCGTTAAGTAGATTATAGTCATCATAGGGTGTGCACTGTGATCACGCGCATTACAGAGCCTTTACGCGAACGTAATACATATTTAATATCTATTTATTCATTTTCAAATATATTTATAGTAAAAATAGGAGGTAAAAACACATATGATGTGTATACTCTGCATACACGGGGATACCAGATGTTGCAACGTATGTAAACAAATGAGCTGAGTGTGTGTGTGTGTGTGTGGGGGGGGGGGGGGGGTGAGGGGTGTCCCTCACGTTGTCAAGGAAACTGAAAATAGTAAACTTGTGCGTTGAAACGCTCGTGATCATCATTGTCAGTGAATCTGTCTGACGGAAGCCACGTGTTTGTTTACTATATTTACAATATCGGCCCAGATCGAGAGTTTTAAATTATTTAAATGACAAATACCATGAACAAATTAGTCATACAATTATTGTGTTTCGTTATTTTGTTGCATCTGGACATAAAACAGTGCACTACACACCATCTATTCTTTTCTTTTTTTTTAAAGAACAATTGGCATCGGGAAAGATATTGAATTTAACACATTTGTCCACAATCAGGTTATTCTTTGATATGTTTGAAACGAGCTCATTCTTTTAACACCCTCCTCGTGCTAATAAAACACTCCGATTAAAATGAAATAGCAGATGTTTTAATAACCAAACAAATGTAATGCCTTAAAAAAAAGGCAAAATTAATCAAATAAATCAGCGTAGGTTATAAAGTTATCCCTCAAATTCTATACAAGAATGGGACAAATAAAGGCAGCAATGAGAGAACTGAACAAAAAAAAAAATACATTTATGTGCGTTTGGCCCTCAATATCCAACCACTCACTCATTTTTCTAAAAAATAAATTACTATATTAGGCTGTGATTTACAGTCCAAAACGCTGATGGTATTTAAGTCAACTTTTAAAACAAATTCTCAAAGTGAGAGGAAAGAAAACTTACGTGTTTTTTGGTGAAACACACGCCTCGACAAAAGAAAACATCTGGTGTCCATTCGGAGCGTGAATAAAATAACAACGGTATAAAAAGAAATTTATATATATATATATATTAGTGTTCATTTAAAAAAATAAAAAATAAAAATAAAATAACTTCACGTCATTTTCAGAACTTGCTGCAGTCATAAACAAACGCTCCTGATGTGCGGTAGATTGACTGACCGGAAGGGAAGGCCATCTGACAGTTATTATTCCCGTTGACCGGGGAGCCGTTCAGCCCGATCCGCTGGGACTCGAACATCTCCCGCACAGAGTGGAAGTTCTGCTGCTGCGCCGGGTAACCCGGGCTTAAGTGGGTCAGGTCCCCGTACCAAGAGGCGAGCCGCCCCTGGTGCGCGTGGTGGCCGTCCTGGCCCACCTGGGGGCTCGCGTTGCCGTGGCCCAGCGTGGACGCGGTGGTCGTGGTGATGCAGTAGTCGGACAGAGCTTCGTCCACCACCGCGGCGGACGGAGCCAGGTGTCCGCCGGACACTCTGTCCCCCGCATACAGGCTCATGGCTTGCATGTTGCAGTGATAGGTCGCGTTGGCGTTTGTGGAGATGGCGTTCTGGTTGCAGGACGCCGAGTTGTAGGCGGAGGTCTGGTTGGGGACGTAGTTCAGCGACAGTGACGGGGTGATGCCTGTCCGCGAGGAGGCGATGAGAGGCGGGGAGAGCTCGGCCTGCGGGGATCCCCGCTGAGAGGTCATGATGTTGTCCACGGTGAAGCCCTGCGCGGGCGCCTGGCCCTGTTGATGCTGCTCGGATCCGTCCAAGCTGAGTGACCGGGTTGAGGGCACACTGTGCGGGCTGCCTGTAGCCATGCTGCTGCTGCTGCTGCTGCTGCTGCTGCTGCTGCTGCTGCTCCTGCTGTCGGGACTCTCGATCTTGGTGACGGGGGGACTCAGGGTCGGGGACGCCGCCTGTGGGGGCGTCGAGGTCCCGTTCTCGATCTTAATATCCTGGATTCGCACGGGCTGAGATCCATGCACCGGCGGGTCCGGTTCCCGGCCCGGGGAGCGGGAGGAAGGCTCTTTTCCCTGCGTGCCCCGGTCGTCCTTGTCCCTCTGCACGTCCTTCTTTTTGAACCTCCTCCTGCGTCGGAGAAAGCTGCCGTTCTCGAACATGTTGTACGAGTCCGGGTCCAGTGTCCAGTAGCTTCCCTTTCCAGGCTTCTTATCGTCCCGGGGCACTTTGACAAAGCACTCGTTGAGGGAAAGATTGTGCCTTATACTGTTCTGCCAGCCCTGCTTGTTGTCCCGGTAGAAGGGGAACCTCTCCATGATAAACTGATAAATCCCATTCAGGGTTATCTTCTTCTCCGGTGAATTCTGGATCGCCATGGTGATAAGAGCAATGTAGCTGTACGGAGGTTTGACCATGTCTTTCGGTTGGTGCTGAGGGTTGTACGGTCCATACGCCCGGGCCATGCTGGCCGGGTACTGGTCGTGAGCCGCATGAGAGTACATGCTCATGGGCGCAGGCATCCCGGTGTAACCACCGCCGGCCCGGTAGTAGCTCTGGTCGCTGCCGATGTACGGTACAACTCCCAAAGTGTTGGGACTGGAGACGGAGTAGCGCGCCTGCATTGTGCGCAGTGCGTAAAACCTCCCCAAACGGCTTCCTTCTCAGAAACTCTCGGTGCGCCTGCAAGACCTCGCTTCTTTCGTTTTGCTCTGAAAGTCTCTGTTGTTTGAGAAGCCTCACTTCGCGGCGGTGGATGTGGACGTTGCCGCAAAGAATATATTTGGGACACTGAGAAAGTTAAGAGTCTACAAAGCAGGCAACTTTTTTTTTTTTTTTTCACCCCGAACATTTTCCTCCCGTTGGCTGCCCTGGCTGCTCCTCCCAGAAAAACGAGCTCCATCATCCAATTGGAGGAAGAAATTAACCTGTAGACAACAACAAAAAATGTACTTAATAACATTATGACAATGCGTTTTATTATTTAACTGATAATTACAAATGTAATTTCATGAAACAAGAAAGTTAATTTTGGATTTAAGACACTTAACCACCTCAAATTCAAAGATAAAAAATACTAATAAAATATATATATATATAATAACAATAATAATAATAATAATTCTGTGATATCTGCTTTCAATATCAGACCTACAGTTTTAGTTAAATACGCTTTTAGTGCAGACTCATCAGGACGAACTGTCACTTTGCCTCAGAATAAACAGACTGACATGAAAGAGAGCGGGTGTCTGTGTGTGTGTGTGTGTGGGGGGGGGCATCAATTAAAGGTTAAGTGAAGATCATTTGCTCGCGCTGAGGTGGGAAAAATGGATCCTTTGGGTGCGAGCGACCGCCGAGGCCTTTAATTCAGGCCTCCAAATGTTATTAACACTCACTGCGACATCAGAGAAAGTTCTGACAGCATCGAGTCGAACAGGTTGGGCTGTTTTCAGGTCGTGGGAATAATCGTTTGAAAACACTGTAAATAATCCACATTGTTCTAACACTAACCCCGTAATAATCCCGTTTTATCTCTGAAAAATCGAATAAAAAGCAAAAGGATAAGTGCTAATAATTTCCTATTGGTCTTTTTCTTTTCCTATTAACTCAAATTAGTTTTGTTGAACACCCATCTTCATATTTTCTTTTAATTTATCCAAAAATATGTGTAAAAAAGAGGAACCCGGTGGATTGTAAATAACATGGACTTGAGTGTTTCGTGTGCGTTCGTGCGGTTTTGCACGTTGCGTGTGCGCAGGTTTCCTCCCACAGTCCTAAAAACATGCAGATTTGGGGATTAGGTGAATTGGACACTCTAAATTGACCGTTAGTGTGAGAGAGGATGGTGGTCAGTTAAAAAAAAAAAATATATATATATTCACAAGGTTCCTTAAAATCCACAAATCAACTAAATAAAGATACAACGTGTAATTGAGCTTTTATTGGCACAATAATAATAATATGCTCCAGTAACGGGTGTGATATTGTCACATATAGGTCATATTTCACATGATATGCACACA
Source organism: Microchirus variegatus (assembly GCF_963457635.1). Taxonomy (NCBI): domain Eukaryota; kingdom Metazoa; phylum Chordata; class Actinopteri; order Pleuronectiformes; family Soleidae; genus Microchirus; species Microchirus variegatus. The sequence continues at coordinate 3,248,119 of NC_139805.1, forward strand.
CTATTTACATTATTTATATATATATACTGTATATATATGTCATATGTGTTCACATTTTATTTTTGTCATATGATTTTACCTCATACTACATGTAGTGTACCAGTAGAAATATAGTATTTATATATATTTCATTTTGATATGAACACACAAACCGTTAACCGTTATCTCTTAACGCTGTTATTCAGTTAAATGAGCTTGTATATTTAAAAAAAACAAAAACAAATTAGGCCTAATTGTGGTCATAAATGGTGGGCATTTTTAAGCTTATTATATTATTTTTATATTATTATTATTATTATTATTATATTGTTATTATTATATTGATATTGTATATATTATATACAATATTCTATTGGTGTTTATTTAAAGAATGTTTGACCTTTTTTTTGACTGTTTAAAGACATTTGAGTTTTATACATGCAGTTTAAGCCCGTTCACATCTGCAGCCACATCATATTCTATCACAAAACACACAACTATCAGGTCAGGTCATCGTGTCAGTTATGTTTCAATGATATAAGTTAACTATATCGTTTAATAATCTGTTCTTTGACACGTGTGTAGCAGTCACACAGTCACACCAACCTCATGTTTTACTACAACACACTACTGACTCCCAGTGGCCAGGGCCTAGGAATTCATCCATAAATCCATAAACTGGTGCACATGACCTGCTTTGCACTTACTCAATATGACCACATAAAAAAAATGATATCCTTATCAAAACAAACAACACCAAATAATACAATCAATATCACATCACCTTCTTACAAATAGAAAACAACACTAAACATAGCTTCCTGGCTCCTACACACCAGCCCTAATTATTAGGTTATCACACATAATTACCCACATTCATATTAATAGTAGACATAAACCACATCATTCATATTTTGTCTTCTTTCTTCTTTCTTCTGAGTCTCAAGTCAGTAAATTCAAAGTCAAGTTGGAGGTCAAAGTGCCACAGCGTGTATAGCAGCCACTCCTCATTCAACTTCAGCTTCCTGTAGTAGGCAGATTACCAGGTGATTGCAAACAAGAAGTAAAAAGCTTTCTTTTTAAGAGACATATGACAACGGGACGAAAGCAAACTGTAACTCAAAAGAAGATTAAAAAGCAGAAACGTTTACTAACTGACACAATGAAGAATCTGCACCACAGGTTCCTCACAGAACACGAGGTTCAGATCTCGTACTCTCGTTTCTGCACCTTAAGACCGTTTTGGGTTGTGGTACCCACAGAGGCTGACCGTGAAACCTGTCAGTGCAGAATACAAGTGAACCTGCAATTCATAGCCAACACCCCATACTGCCAAGGGCCGCGTTTCCCAGATTCGATCTTTCTTAAGGACTTAAGAAGGCTCTTAAGAAGGAACCGCTAAGAAGGAGCGCTAAGATACGGGTGTTTCCCATACGCGTTCTTAACTGCCTTCTTCGAGGAACCGTAAGATCAAGCCAAAGAAGCTTCTTAAGAAGCTCTTAACGAGAGCTGTTCACCACGGTGGTGCTGAAACTGAATCAATCGATGCCAGGCAAATCAATCACCCACTGCTTTATCAGCGCATGAGTCACACACAGCGCCCCCGTGGTCCACCCACACAGGTGCAATTAGGCTCAGGAGGCGCCTGCAGGAATTAATGCTATGGTACGCACGCCCATCAACGCTACACAGCCCTATAAAGGCTAAGTTACCTTTAGATTTGTTCTAGCGTGCCGTTAACGTATGGCGTTTTGACAAGCACACCAGTTGTCTACCTTGTTATTGCCCATCTGGAATAACTCCTCTAGCTTTACTGCGTCCATCCTCCATCCTTTCTATTGTCGTTGTTTATAAGAACTTGCGATATCCATGATGAGTACTGAGTTAGTGGATTAGCTTCACATTATGTGCTGATAACCATATATATATAAAATAAAAAGAAAAGAAAAGAAAAGAAAAAATAACAAAAAAGAAAACAACAAGTAGCCTAGTTGCTCGTCTACGTGCGTCTCTCCCGCACAAACAAAGTGTTTGCACGTGGACATAGCATTTAGTTCAATGGCCCACACTTGTGCCAGTCAAAGTAACTATAAAAATCCACCAAGTCATCAGTTTCTCTCCAGGAACAATTAAACATCGAGACATAACTTGCCTTTGGCAGGCAGACAGAGGTGTACTTGACTGTGGTTCATCATTTGTAATGATGAACCATCAAGGCCTGAGGTCATCAAGCAAGAGAATGTTGGGCAATGGTTAACTATGACGATGAACCTTACCCAGGAATCATCCTGGATGTAGAAGAAGATATAAAGGTGAAATGTATGAACAAGAATGGAATCAACAAGTTCTAGTTCTGGCCAAATCCAAGAGAGGACATTAGCTGGTACATTGATGACCAGGTTGTGTGCCTCATGAGAGAGACTCAACCTGTAAACAAAAGATCCGTCCAGTTAGATAAAAAGGTGTGGGGTTTAATAGAAAAACAAAAGAGTTAAAGGTTCAAATATAAAACTGGGAAATGTTCCTGATGTTTACGTTGCTTATGCATTATGATATGGTGGGATACAATAAATGAATTGCCTTGTTAAAATGAAATATATTGTTATACAGTGGTGTAACGTCCACCCTGTTACATGTTGTCCATCCTGTTACTGCTGTGTCCACCATGTTACCCCTGTATTTTTATAGTTATAAATTAAAATGGAATGTGGTTACTAATATGGTGAATTAATTTTAAAAACTCAAATTGTCTAAAAATGGAGCAAAATTAAATTCATTTCTTTTTTTTTTCCAAAAGAAATGTGTTGAAACCAAATTATTATTATTTTTTTCAAGATAATGCTTATTTATGGATTTTAAAAATTTTTTTTAATACTTTCACTGAGCAAATAAGGGAATTTTTTGTTCTTAGAAAATGTAAATATCACAATGACACAAAAACACTTATTAATAAAGATGAGAATGTCCCATAACAGGGTGGACATTTGGCCCATGTTGTATGTCTAGAATTTGGTCAAAATTATTGTAATTCAATATCCTGAGCTGGACCAATAGCATTTTCTTGTAGTTTAATAAGGCATCGTTGATGAAATAATACATTCTTGCATGGTTAAAACATCTTTTGAAGAAAGTCACAACTGGCACCGAACTGTAGGGATGACCCAGGTGCCACAGTCTTTGCATTTCCACATTCATTGGAAGACTAGAAATGAAAAAGAAGACCTAACTTACCCATTTACCACTTAATGAAATTGAAAAAATGACACATGGTAGAGGGTTCATTTGCATTTAATCAGTTCTAACAGTTGTTTGTTATCAAGTTACTTCTTAAGAAGGAAAGCAACACCCCTATCATATTAATTCAGAGTATTTTAAAACTAGTATTGAAATGTAAATCTTATAAATTAATCACACCATACTGAAAATCTGCAGACACTGCTATAATTCAACAGCTGGCATAAGTGCTTGGCCATAGTGTATGAGACACAAACAAACTATTATTTATTTCTTGCCACAATAACTATCTCCAATAATTACTGGGAGAAAAGTCTGGTGTGTTTAGAGACAACATGTCACGATCCACACTCTCATTCACGTTCCACAAGATCTTCTGTTGGTTTCCCTGCTGCTCCGTGTTTTCTCCTTCTCTGCAGGAGGCGTGGTTGACCTACTTCCAGAGGACGCTGGTGATTGACTCCAGCTGCGCGGCTCCACCCTCACCTGCTCCTGATCGGCGATCAGGAGGACTCTTAAGGCGGAGTCGCCCCTCTCTCCAGCGTCAGTCCGTTGTTTCACCTCAGCCGGTAAAGACGTAACTTACCTCGCTACTAGAAACTCTTTGACTCCTGCGAGATACTTAAGGCCACATTATACTTCTCCGACTGCGTAATGCGTTATCCGTCTGCGTCACCACGTAGACCACTTGAGCCTTTATACTTCTGCGTCGTGGATAGGCGCTGCAATTGCCCGCCCGATCAGTAGGGGTCGCTGCGCAAGGTTGTTGTGCTTTTGGCTACAGTGAGCAATGGCGTCCGAGGGAGAAAGACTGTTGTTGTTGAAACAGTGGCCGTTTGTCACTTTTCTGTGTCCCGGAAACGCAGTTTTAAGATAATTTGAGGCGAGAAATTGGCCATTTAGAGTCTAAACATGTGCTGTGTGTGTTAAGATATGACGTATTTATAGTTTGGCAGCGACGAAGACGCCGGTGTTCAGCTCCGCCCTCTGTGGACGTTCGGTGCTCACTGTGAGCCGGCACAGAGCAGCTTCGCTCGTCCTGTCCTGAGGACCAATCGCAGCTCTTGCCGTCTCCGTTGTCCTTTGACGGAGTGACGGACACTTAAAAAATATTCCGTGCACCCGGAGACGACGCAGAGGCTCTACAACAGGCTCTGCACTTTACGCAGGAGTATAAATTGGGCTTTACCCTACGCTTCTCCAGGTCACCATGTCTCCTGCCACTCGAGAGACACGGGGCTCCAGTGGATTCCACCGTCTCCTGGGATCACTTCCGCCTTCTGCCTTCTCGTCTGGTGTCCTCCTCGTCTCCAGCGGAGCTGCCGCTTCACTTCTCCGTCTGTCTCGTCTTCTCCTGCCGAGACGCCGTCTCCTCCTGCTCTCCAACTACCTCGTCTGAGACTGTGCCTTCGCTACGAGCCAACGTCGTCTCGTCTCTCTCTTCAACCGAGACGCTGTCTCCTCCTGAAGTCTCCATCAAGCCGAGTGAGTCCGTTCCTCTGGAAACCGCTGCACGAACTCTTTCTCCCTCGTCGCCCGGCTGCAGTCCGTGTTTCACTCCCACATTTTCCCAGCTACACTCGTATTAGCTATTTGAACATCTAGGCTAATGATTACTGGTTTTCTTAACTCTCGTGTCCCATCTGCATTCGGGTCCTCCAATTCTACTTAGTCGTTTCTCCCGTAAGGAAGAAACGTAACATTACGGACTGACCTAAAAATGGACTCGGCAGACAGGAAGTTAATCAGGCTGGCTTTAGCAGGGCAAGGTGAAACGATCAACCCGCATGAGTCGCTACTGACGGAGGTAGCCGTGTCGGTAAAAGACCTAGCAGCTAACCTTAGCTTCTCGCGTCTCCCACCTTCGCCCACACCCTCATCTGCCCACGCCGTTCCTACACCACCTGTCTCATTACCAGTGTTTTCAGCCACTGTGTGAAATGTTCTAGCTTCCTGTTCCACTGTTCGCTTGTCTTTGACCTACAGCCTACTACTTATCCTTCTGATGCTTCGTGCAAAGATAGCATTCATGGTAAACCTACTCTCGGGTCGAGCCGCACAGTGGGCAGCTGCCTTATTTCGTTGGCTGTCCCACCAAGGACCTTCCCCTCCAGGTGGAATCACGCAAGCTGGCACCCAGATTCATCGGTCCCTTCCCTATCGACAAGATCATCAACCCCACCTCTGGTCGCCTGAAACTGCCACGATCCCTGAACGTCCATCCAACATTCCACGTCTCCCACCTCAAGCCAGTGGTGGAGTCGGAATTGGTCCCTCCCACCGAACCCCGTCCTCCACCCAGGATCATTGACGCTGGCGCGGCTTACACAGTCAGCCGCATCCTCAACATCCGTCGACGTGGCCTAGGATACCAGTACCTGGTCGACTGGGAGGTGTGCGGTCCCGAGGAGAGGTCATGGATTCCTCGCCGCTTCATCCTGGACCAGTCTCTGCTCTGGGATTTCCACCGTGACCACCCTGAGGCTCCTGTCTTGGCACCAGGTGGCCTCACCTGCTCCAGATCAGCGATCCCTCTTAAGGCTGAGTCGCTCCTCTCACCAGCGTCAGTCCGTTGTTTCACCTCAGCCAGTAAAGACGCAACTTACCTCGCTACTAGAAACTCTTTGGGCCTGATTTACTAAGATTCCAAATAAGGAGCGATAAATTGCGTGCGCGAGCATAAAGAATACGCCTGCTACTGGACTGCGTTTTGTGGGTGACCTACTAAGATTGCGACCGCAATTGACTACAGGCGCAGAAGTGGTTAAGACCGTCCTATTTAAATGAGGATTTTGCGCTAGTCAAGGGTTGTCATCGTGGAGAAAGAGCAGACTCAACGGAAGCGCAGAATTAAATTTGAAGCCACTGAACAGAAAGCACAGGTGACATTCTGCGATGAGCAGATAACTGTGATCGAGGGATATATGACGTCCTTGTTCCCCGGGTCCATAGGACCTTTTTATATTATTATTATTTTAATCCTGCGTCGCTGTTTTGGACAGCTCCATCAGAACCTGACGTATCAAACAAAGACAACTATGGACTATGGATGCTCACTGACAGCTGCCACGTAAAAATAAGCACCGCAATCAGTTTCATGTTTCATAAATCACTTTGCGCGTGCTAAAATAACAAATTTACATTTTCTCGTCCCAGCACCGGCAAAATTGCGTGTAAACGCCCCACATTGCATATGCATTAAGGCAAGAACGCTGTTAGTATATCAGCATCAACGCAAATTTGCGTGTGCAATCCAGTTTGCGCATGTTTTTGCATGTGCAAAGCTTTAGTAAATCAGGGCCTTAGTGCTTTATGAGACAATTTGTTAATTTTTACTTTAATTTTCGGCAGATTTCTAGCAGTTCCTCCACTACATCATCAGAAGTCATAGCTGAAACACACCACTTCTTCCCCCATAAATTGTCGGATAAGCCATGTTTTTCTTTTATATTTCAATCAACGATTGGATTCAACTGAAAAGAAAACAAGAAAACAGACAATTCAAGACATTACACTGGACCAGTGTCATTGCAAAAGCCTTGCGAACTGTGCATCTTTATTGCTCTTCAAAAGGATTCAAAAGGCACACTGTCCAAAAAATCGGATCCGGGAAACACTGTCCAGCCTTCACTTGTTCTGGTAACTGCCTTTTCAAAAAGTGTAGTGTCCAGGTCGATGTGAAAGTGGAGAGTGGATACTCAAGGCGGAGGTCATTTTTTCACGGGCCTGGTGCGGCACAGATCGGACCAGCTCAAGAGAAGGCCAATAAGATCCGATGACAGAACCAACATTTCTGATAAACTCATTTCAAAACTCCAAAGGCAACACCATCTTGAGAGCTTGATGAAGCTGGACGAGGATGTGGTGGAATCTGGATGCAGAGACAATGTACCCACCAAGGCTTTGGTGAAAAAAGACAATATGGCTCTTCCATCAGCGGTCAAAGACTGATGTGGTTTATTTGGATGCAACAGGCAGCATCGTAAAAAAAAGGCAAAGGAGAGAGTGCACCTTTTTATATTTACGAAGTTGTGTTAAGACTTCCACTGAAAGGTCGCTCCCCGGTAGCCTGTTGCTATTTGTTACCATTTGTGACCGCGTGTGGTAGGAGGCGTGTCCCGGCCTATAGAACAGTTGGTCAGTACGTTCTGTTAGGAAGGCAGAACACAGCTGGACCCAAAAGCTCGAGACTGGAGGCAAGCTGGAAGGTTTTAAGAGTCTTTATTTAAGTCTCTTGAATTCAAAACAAAAGCGTAGCACTGTGGCTAGATAAAGAAAGGAACAACAAAAGGCGTAACACTATGGCTACAAGATATTGACAGACTTGACTTTGACGGGCGTTCACGTTGGCAACATAAACAACGTACTGACACGGAGTGAGGGAACTGGGGACATTATATAGGGGAGAGGAATCAAGGGCAGGTGTGAGTGATTGCTTAAGGATCACCAGGTGAAGTGCATGAGGGAATTAGGGGAGGTGTGTCAAGGACGACGAGGTGACAACGTAACAGGAAGACATGAACATTACCAAAATAAAAGGGGAAGTGAAAATCAAACCCAACACCAAAAAAGGTGACGTGAACTTAACGTGACTCTAAACCAACTAACAAACAGACTACACAAACAAAAAAACACTAACATAACTGACGCCTCGTGACACTGTGGATTTCAAATTGTTGTTTGATCAGCTGGATATGCTGTCTTCTTCCATATTAGGTTATGGAAGGTCTTTGCCATCTTTATGCCAACCAGCTCAACCTCGGAAGGGCCATTATTCTCCTCAACCACTACACAGCTGCTGTGATACTATTTGGAACAGCAGACAGAGTCAGACAGCACAGCTTGCGAAGGGCAATGCTTGTTTTTATTCCTCTATTGTGCCCAGACGACCTCAAGATGCTGATTTGCCTAACTAAAATTTTGGAAATGAATGATGTGTATTGAAGTATTTTGTTTATGTAATGTAAGAATTGAAGTAAATCAAATTTGAGAATATGATGTTTGGTAACGCTTTCTTTTACAGTCCCCTAATTACCAGGTATTTACCTGGTAAATTCATGGTAACACCAAAGTGTTACCAGGTATTTACCTGGTAAATTCATGGTAACACCAAAGTGTTACTAGGTAATTACCAATGGTAATAAGAAAGTAAATACAGTGAAACTGTTGCCAAAATACTGGGCATTTACCTGGTAACTATATAGTTAATTATAGCGTGTTATTACTGCTGTTAATAAGAAGGTATGTACAGCTAAACTATGGCAAAACTATGGTAAATGTAAGTGTATTATTGGGTTATAAACTGGTAATAAGCAGGTACCTACAGTCCCCTAATTACTAGCTATTTACCCAAGGGGTAATCTAACAAACCTAACCCTAAAAATGTGTGTAATTACATGGAAACAAGCTTGGCTTTCTTTTACAGTACAGTTTTACTTTACTTACCGAGTACATTACCGTGCATTACCCAGTATTTTGGCAACGGTTTCACTGTATTTACTTATCTTATTACCCTTGGTAATTACCTAGCAACACTTTAGTGTTACCATGAATTTACCAGCTAAATACCAGGTAATTAGGGGACTGTAAAAGAAAGCGTTACCTGATGTTTCATTAAAGAGAAAAGTAATTTATATTGAGAATTACTTGATGTTTTTTTTTTTTATTTCCATTACAGACTGACATCACTCATCAACTATGAGGCCATACTCTCGTTTGTAAATGTTGAGGGGAGTACACTGGAAGTTACTGGTCAGTGGTTGTTACTTCATCTTAAATCGTTTTCTGTTGTGTATATTTTTATTTTGTTGTCCTGAAATAACAATAATGTATTCTATTTAGTATGCACTTCCTGCCATGAATGCCATATTCTTGTTGGACCCAATGTCTAATAAATCAGAGGAAGCTGAGTCTGCAGAAGCTGCAAAAAGAATACGCTGGGTCATCTTCCTTTCTCATAAACTTAGAAAGAGCACACTTTGCACGAGACACACTTTCTCTACCCCGTCCTCGATTTTTCATCCCTCACCATTTACCCGATGTCCCCCCGTGACATGTGCCCATAAATCCACATGTAGCACATCTCTAACTGATTTTTAATCTCTTACAGTTCTGCTGACACCAGTGAACGACATGAGGTCAGGACAGGAAAGAGGACTCCGTTATCTTCAAGTCTCTGAACACAACAGCCTTCACTTACAGGCTGTGACAAACCCAGTGATCCAGATGGATCCTGGCATTTAAAGATGTTTTACTTCCTATTCTTTTGTCATTGTGTATTGTATGTTTTTGGGTAACATCTACTGCACGTCTGTCCGTCCAGAGAGTGGATCCCTCACCTGTGGTTCTCTCTAAGGTTTCTACCTTTTTTCCCTGTTACAAGGGTTTTTTTCCCTGGTAGTTTTTCCTTACCCTGGTCAAAGGTCTAAGGCATGGGTGTCAAACTCTGGCCAAATTTGGCCCGCCGTGTAATTTCATTTGGCCCTTGAGGCAATATCAAATTAACATTAGAGCTGGCCCGCCAGTATTATACAGCGGCACCGCATTCACCGCTAATACTACAAATCCCATAATGCTCTGCTGTTGTTTTGTATTCATTGTTATTTTATTTTCTAATTTATTAGCTTGTGGAAAAAGTTAATGTTGATATTTACCTCAGAAGGCTGCAAATAGAAAAGAGGCATTCAATTTTTTATTTAAATTTTATTTAATATGCCATTGATGTTTTTTCGTTTGTTTTTTGAAAGTTGATTTTGCACTATTAAGTTATATAAGTGTTGCTTGTTCCATATTCAGTGTTAAAGCAAATCAGTGTAGCAAACTGAGCAATAATTAACGTTTTATTCATGCACTTTCTCTTGCTACTTCAAGGCTTGAATGTTTGATTCATTCATTATTGTTATTTTATTTTAAAATTTATTATTAGCCTGTGGAAAAAGTTTATTTTGATATTTACCTCAGAAGGCTGCAAATAGAAAAGAGGCATTCTATTTTTATCCATCATTATCTACCGCTTATCCTGTATTTAAGGTGCATTCAATTTTTATTTAAATTTTATTTGATATGCCATTGATATTTTTTAATTATTATTATTATTATTATTATTTTAAACTCGATTTTGCATGTCACTATAAAGTTATATAAGCCTTGCTTGTTCAATATTCAATGCAAAACTTGTTTGGGTCCCTATTAAAAGGTTAATTTGTTCAACCTTGGCCCGCGGCTTTGTTCAGTTTTAAATTTTGGCCCACTCTGTATTTGAGTTTGACACCCCTGGTCTAAAGACAGAGGATGTTACCAACCCTGTGAAGTCCCGTGAGACAAATTATGTTTTGTAAACTGTGGGATATACAAATAAAGATTGATTGATTGATTGATAAAGAACAACCCTCTCATGTAGGCTGACCTAGCAATCATGGCAGCCATTTGATCATCAGCTCATTAAATCCACCTGGGCCCTCCACCCTATAAAAGCTTGGCCATTTTTTCTCTGACTTTCTCATGCACCGGCTGACATCCTTTTGGTTTTGGTGTAGCACTTTCAGCACCTCCACAGCACACAGACTCATCCACGCATATCATTCACACTCAATCGTAAAGACTCCCATACCTTACCGTATGTTCTTTTTGTTATTAAGTTACAGCATTTTATTAGTTGTTAGTTAAACTTTGTATCACATTTACAGAGCCAGTTTGTGACAGACAAATTTTGAAAGGAGAACATACAATCTGGTCTCATATAATATTCCCTTGTGTAGTTAAAATGTTGCTATTAAGTTTATAAAACTGAGATCACAAGTTTCATTCATTTTATTGTCACTCGACATTACTTTCATATCGATATTACACGTGTATTGATACACCATGTGTTTTTCATTGCGATTAAATGCATTTCAGCAAAGTTAACCTTTGTCAAGAACGACTGGGGGAGACTCAGATGGAGGAGATTAATTCTGCATTATTATTATCAATATTATTGTTATATGTTGTTGGTGCAGATGGCAAAGGCAGTGATGGAGGCATATCCTGCATTACCTGTTATGTCCTTAGGCACATATAAGAAGGAGATTGGTTCGGCAAGGAAAAAGTTTGCTCTGGAATTACTGAGTAACTCGGGTAAATTGTTATCTTTTCTTTAAATGACAAGAAATAGGAAAACATATAATTAATCTACGTCCTCTGAACAACATTCCACAAAACCCTCTTTATTTTGGTGAAATGTGTCAGAGATTTTATGAAGAATTTATTGAATCTGAATCGAGCCACTGAAGGAAGCCAGTGCAAGGCACAGAGGAGCAGTGTAGTATGGGATTTGTCAACAATAACAGAAAATAATGTTATTTCAGTGTTAGACCAGAGGCCCGTTCCACAAAAGTAGGATAAGGGATTAAGCCGGGCTATGTTGCTTATCCTCATTTAATTTATCCGTGATCCGGTTCCTCAAAAGCAGGATAGGGGAAAGCAGGATATGTTATGACATAAGTTACCATGGAGAATTTCTATCGTGTGTATAAATATAAAATTATTATTAATTTTTTTGAATTATTGTAATCAATGATTACAAATGTTTAGATAATGACCGTGGGTATAGTTGAATGTGAAAACATAGTGTAGTGGACAGTGGAATAACTATAAGTTTCCATTTGTGGTGACTGCTGCTGAGATGAGGGATGAGATTTAATAAATCCTGGAACTTAGCCTGCTCCAGACCAGGCTAAGGCCACAGGATAAATCTAGCCAGGATAAGCAACATAGCCCGGCTTAATCCCTTATCCTACTTTTGTGGAACGGGCCTCCGGTTTCAATAATTTAGCGTGATGTACTCTTACACTTGAACAATAACACAGCTCTGTTAATACTGGAGTGGAACCTTAATTCATGTGTGTGTGTATATATATATATACACACACACACACACATATATATATATATGTGAATACAAAAAACTGCATACACATTTTCTGGATGTGTTCCAGTAAAGTGAAATAGAAATAGAAATAGAAATAGAAATATATATATATATATATATATATATATATATATATATATATATATATATATATATATACATATATATATAATTGTAATGCCGATGTGAGGTGAGCAGTTTGTTTTTCACAATATAAATAAATACATATCCAGTCCCTATAATAATGTAATCATTGAATCACCTTTATGAAGGGATGAGCCTGCTTTTCATAAATACATCCCGCTGCTGTTCTCTCCCTTTATTTTACTGGCCATGTTGGGAATTCTCAACACTTATTCTCTATTATTATTCAAAATAAACTATTAACCTTATATGTGGCCAATTTGTAATTAATGATATATGTTCAGTATAAATATAAATATATATTACATTTAACTGAATTGAATCCAATTGTAATTCTATTTATTCCAGGCAGTACACGGCAATTGATTATTACTACTATTTCCCATCACTTATTATTTTAAGTAAGCATTAGAATCCTAATTGTATTTTTTTTTTTAATTAAATGTTATATTCATATATCATACGCTACATAATATATATATAACTCTTATATCATTGAAAGGCCCATGTTGCACTAAAACAGGATTTGATATAATTTGCATCCTGCAGTTTTTGCCTGTCTTACAATATGATGGACATACTGTTTTGGGCTTTATTTGTCTGTGGTGTTAATGTGTGGTTCGTGGGTCCTGGGTGAGCCACTACTTGAGCGCGCAGCGAGTGCGCACTGACAGGGGGAGAGAGAGGAAGAGGAACACATAGACACACACACACACACACACACACACACACACACACATTCTTGTACTTGCTGCATACTGAGGACCGGGTAAAAGTGCTGACAAAGTGAGGACCAGCATTTCCACAAAGTATAAATCAACACAATTACAAATATCTACTTCATGAAAGACATCTATAAAGAACTACTGGGTGCAGTACCATAACATGTCTGCAGGTGGAGCCCCAGAGCAAAAAGGTCTGGAAAACTTTTTTTATTGACCAAAAACTTTTGGTCCAAAATTTGACAAAACCGTCACACTATACTATGTCGACTAAAATGTAAAAAAAAATTTGACCAACATTTTTTGGTCCAAAATTTGACAAAACCGTCATACTATACTATGTCGTCCAGAATTAAAAAAACAATTTCTCCAACATTTTTGGTCCAAAATTTGACAAAAACGTCATACTATACTATGTCGACCAAAATTTAAAAAAAAATTTGACCAAAGTTTTTTGTTCCAAAATTTGACAAAACCGTCATACTATACTATGTCGTCCAAAATTTGAAAAAAACAATTTCTCCAACATTTTTGGTCCAAAATTTGACAAAAACGTCATACTATACTATGTCTTCCAAAATTAAAAAAACAATTTCTCCAACATTTTTGGTCCAAAATTTGACAAAAACGTCATACTATACTATGCCGACCAAAATTAAAAAAAAAATTTGACCAAAAATGTTTGGTCCAAAATTTGACAAAAACGTCATACTATACTATGTCTTCCAAAATTAAAAAAACAATTTCTCCAACATTTTTGGTCCAAAATTTGACAAAAACGTCATACTATACTATGTCGACCAAAATTAAAAAAAGAATTTGACCAAAGTTTTTTGGTCCAAAATTTGACAAAACCGTCATACTATACTATGTCGACCAAAAAAAAAAAAAAAATTTGACTAACATTTTTTGGTCCAAAATTTGACAAAACTGTCATACTAAACTATGTCGTCCAAAATTTGAAAAAAACAATATTTCTACAACATTTTTGGTCCAAAATTTGACAAAAACGTCATACTATACTATGTCTTCCAAAATTAAAAAAACAATTTCTCCAACATTTTTGGTCCAAAATTTGACAAAAACGTCATACTATACTATGTCGACCAAAATTAAAAAAAGAATTTTACCAAAGTTTTTTGGTCCAAAATTTGACAAAACCGTCATACTATACTATGTCGACCAAAATGTAAAAAAAAATTTGACCAACATTTTTTGGTCCAAAATTTGACAAAACCGTCATACTAAACTATGTCGTCCAAAATTTGAAAAAAACAATTTCTCCAACATTTTTGGTCCAAAATTTGACAAAAACGTCATACTATACTATGTCTTCCAAAATTAAAAAAACAATTTCTCCAACATTTTTGGTCCAAAATTTGACAAAAACGTCATACTATACTATGTCCTCCAAAATTTTAAAAAAATAAATTGCTCCAACATTTTTGGTCCAAAATTTGACAAAAATGTCATACTATACTATGTCTTCCAAAATTAAAAAAACAATTTCTCCAACATTTTTGGTCCAAAATTGGACAAAAACGTCATACTATACTATGTCCTCCAAAATTTTAAAAAAATAAATTGCTCCAACATTTTTGGTCCAAAATTTGACAAAACCGTCATACTATACTATGTCGACCAAAATTTAAAAAAAAATTTGACCAACATTTTTTGGTCCAAAATTTGACAAAACCGTCATACTAAACTATGTCGTCCAAAATTTGAAAAAAACAATATTTCTACAACATTTTTGGTCCAAAATTTGACAAAAACGTCATACTATACAGTCTTCCAAAATTAAAAAAACATTTCTCCAACATTTTTGGTCCAAAATTTGACAAAAACGTCATACTATACTATGTCGACCAAAGTTAAAAAAAGAATTTGACCAAAGTTTTTTGGTCCAAAATTTGACAAAACCGTCATACTATACTATGTCGACCAAAATTTTAAAAAAAATTTGACCAACATTTTTTGGTCCAAAATTTGACAAAACCGTCATACTAAACTATGTCGTCCAAAATTTGAAAAAAACAATATTTCTACAACATTTTTGGTCCAAAATTTGACAAAAACGTCATACTATACTATGTCTTCCAAAATTAAAAAAACAATTTCTCCAACATTTTTGGTCCAAAATTTGACAAAAACGTCATACTATACTATGTCGACCAAAATTAAAAAAAGAATTTGACCAAAGTTTTTTGGTCCAAAATTTGACAAAACCGTCATACTATACTATGTCGACCAAAATTAAAAAAAGAATTTGACCAAAGTTTTTTGGTCCAAAATTTGACAAAACCGTCATACTATACTATGTCGACCAAAATGTAAAAAAAAATTTGACCAACATTTTTTGGTCCAAAATTTGACAAAACCGTCATACTAAACTATGTCGTCCAAAATTTGAAAAAAACAATTTCTCCAACATTTTTGGTCCAAAATTTGACAAAAACGTCATACTATACTATGTCTTCCAAAATTAAAAAAACAATTTCTCCAACATTTTTGGTCCAAAATTTGACAAAAACGTCATACTATACTATGTCCTCCAAAATTTTAAAAAAATAAATTGCTCCAACATTTTTGGTCCAAAATTTGACAAAACCGTCATACTAAACTATGTCGTCCAAAATTTGAAAAAAACAATATTTCTACAACATTTTTGGTCCAAAATTTGACAAAACCGTCATACTAAACTATGTCGTCCAAAATTTGAAAAAAACAATATTTCTACAACATTTTTGGTCCAAAATTGGACAAAAACAACATACTATACTATGTCGTCCAGAATCAGAAAACATTTTAGAATTTTTTTTAAAGCCCAAAATGTGACCAAAACGTCATACTATACTATGTCGTCGACCTCAATGTCATACTACACTATTTCGTCCAAAATCGGACCATTTTTTTGAAAAAAAAATTTTTGTCCAAAATTTGACAAAAACGACATACTATACTATGTCTACTACTATAGAATTACGAGGACAAATGGTTTGATCCTTCATCAGTTCACTTATTTCATGTGATCATTTGTCCCTGTGAGGAGAATCACCAGTGCTGAAGATGGTGCAGTGGATAAGGACGTTGCATCATGGCTCAAGACGTCGTGGGTTCGAATCCAGCTGCAGGTATGTGTCTACGAATAAGTGTGTGTGAGTTGTCTGGGTGTTTCAAAAACAACAAAACTAAACCAAAATAACACAACAAAAACTTCCGAAACCAAACCTCTCCGTTGCGTCACGTGCGTTCGTTTGCGTCATTTCAATTTCAAAGAGGATTTCAACTACGTCATCAACAACTCTACAATCCTGGGAGGAAAGAGCTAGCCTTGAAGGAGCTAACTTGAATCTTTTGAAAATATGTTATAAAAATTTGACCAAAATGTCATACTATACTGTCATCCAAAATCTGAAATTTTTTTGAGCCCAGAATGTGACCAAAACGTCATACTATACTATGTTGTCGACCTCAATGTCATACTACACTATTTCCTCCAAAAACTTACCATTTTTATGAATAAAACATTTTGGTCCAAAATTGGACAAAAACGACATACTATACTATGTCGTCCAGAATCAGAAAAAAATGTTGAATTTTTTTTATAGCCCAAAATGTGACCAAAACGTCATACTATACTATGTCGTTGACCTCAATGTCATACTACACTATTTCCTCCAAAAACTTACCATTTTTATAGAAAAAACATTTTGGTCCAAAATTGGACAAAAACGACATACTATACTATGCCGACCAAAATTAAAAAAAAAATTTGACCAACATTTTTTGGTCCAAAATTTGACAAAACCGTCATACTATACTATGTCGACCAAAATTTAAAAAAAAATTTGACCAACATTTTTTGGTCCAAAATTTGACAAAACCGTCATACTAAACTATGTCGTCCAAAATTTGAAAAAAACAATTTCTCCAACATTTTTGGTCCAAAATTTGACAAAAACGTCATACTATACTATGTCTTCCAAAATTAAAAAAACAATTTCTCCAACATTTTTAGTCCAAAATTTGACAAAAACTTCATACTATACTATGCCGACCAAAATTAAAAAAACAATTTCTCCAACATTTTTGGTCCAAAATTTGACAAAAACGTCATACTATACTACGTCGACCAAAATTAAAAAAAGAATTTGACCAAAGTTTTTTGGTCCAAAATTTGACAAAACCGTCATACTATACTATGTCGACCAAAATGTAAAAAAAAATTTGACCAACATTTTTTGGTCCAAAATTTGACAACACCGTCATACTAAACTATGTCGTCCAAAATTTGAAAAAAACAATTTCTCCAACATTTTTGGTCCAAAATTTGACAAAAACGTCATACTATACTATGTCTTCCAAAATTAAAAAAACAATTTCTCCAACATTTTTGGTCCAAAATTTGACAAAAACGTCATACTATACTATGTCCTCCAAAATTTTAAAAAAATAAATTGCTCCAACATTTTTGGTCCAAAATTTGACAAAACCGTCATACTATACTATGTCGACCAAAATTTTTAAAAAAATTTGACCAACATTTTTTGGTCCAAAATTTGACAAAACCGTCATACTAAACTATGTCGTCCAAAATTTGAAAAAAACAATATTTCTACAACATTTTTGGTCCAAAATTTGACAAAAACGTCATACTATACTATGTCTTCCAAAATTAAAAAAACAATTTCTCCAACATTTTTGGTCCAAAATTTGACAAAAACGTCATACTATACTATGTCGACCAAAATTAAAAAAAGAATTTGACCAAAGTTTTTTGGTCCAAAATTTGACAAAACCGTCATACTATACTATGTCGACCAAAATGTAAAAAAAAATTTGACCAACATTTTTTGGTCCAAAATTTGACAAAACCGTCATACTAAACTATGTCGTCCAAAATTTGAAAAAAACAATTTCTCCAACATTTTTGGTCCAAAATTTGACAAAAACGTCATACTATACTATGTCTTCCAAAATTAAAAAAACAATTTCTCCAACATTTTTGGTCCAAAATTTGACAAAAACGTCATACTATACTATGTCGACCAAAATTAAAAAAAGAATTTGACCAAAGTTTTTTGGTCCAAAATTTGACAAAACCGTCATACTATACTATGTCGACCAAAATGTAAAAAAAAATTTGACCAACATTTTTTGGTCCAAAATTTGACAAAACCGTCATACTAAACTATGTCGTCCAAAATTTGAAAAAAACAATTTCTCCAACATTTTTGGTCCAAAATTTGACAAAAACGTCATACTATACTATGTCTTCCAAAATTAAAAAAACAATTTCTCCAACATTTTTGGTCCAAAATTTGACAAAAACGTCATACTATACTATGTCCTCCAAAATTTAAAAAAAATAAATTGCTCCAACATTTTTGGTCCAAAATTTGACAAAACCGTCATACTATACTATGTCGACCAAAATTTTAAAAAAAATTTGACCAACATTTTTTGGTCCAAAATTTGACAAAACCGTCATACTAAACTATATCGTCCAAAATTTGAAAAAAACAATATTTCTACAACATTTTTGGTCCAAAATTTGACAAAACTGTCATACTAAACTATGTCGTCCAAAATTTGAAAAAAACAATATTTCTACAACATTTTTGGTCCAAAATTGGACAAAAACAACATACTATACTATGTCGTCCAGAATCAGAAAACATTTTAGAATTTTTTTTAAAGCCCAAAATGTGACCAAAACGTCATACTATACTATGTCGTCGACCTCAATGTCATACTACACTATTTCGTCCAAAATCGGACCATTTTTTTGAAAAAAAAACTTTTGGTCCAAAATTTGACAAAAACGACATACTATACTATGTCTACTACTATAGAATTACGAGGACAAATGGTTTGATCCTTCATCAGTTCACTTATTTCATGTGATCATTTGTCCCTGTGAGGAGAATCACCAGTGCTGAAGATGGTGCAGTGGATAAGGACGTTGCATCATGGCTCAAAACGTCGTGGGTTCGAATCCAGCTGCAGGTATGTGTCTTCGAATAAGTGTGTGTGAGTTGTCTGGGTGTTTCAAAAACAACAAAACTAAACCAAAATAACACAACAAAAACTTCCGAAACCAAACCTCTCCGTTGCGTCACGTGCGTTCGTTTGCGTCATTTCAATTTCAAAGAGGATTTCAACTACGTCATCAACAACTCTACAATCCTGGGAGGAAAGAGCTAGCCTTGAAGGAGCTAACTTGAATCTTTTGAAAATATGTTATAAAAATTTGACCAAAATGTCATACTATACTGTCATCCAAAATCTGAAATTTTTTTGAGCCCAGAATGTGACCAAAACGTCATACTATACTATGTTGTCGACCTCAATGTCATACTACACTATTTCCTCCAAAAACTTACCATTTTTATGAATAAAACATTTTGGTCCAAAATTGGACAAAAACGACATACTATACTATGTCGTCCAGAATCAGAAAAAAATGTTGAATTTTTTTTATAGCCCAAAATGTGACCAAAACGTCATACTATACTATGTCGTTGACCTCAATGTCATACTACACTATTTCCTCCAAAAACTTACCATTTTTATAGAAAAAACATTTTGGTCCAAAATTGGACAAAAACGACATACTATACTATGTCGTCCAGAATCAGAAAAAAATGTTGAATTTTTTTTATAGCCCAAAATGTGACCAAAACGTCATACTATACTATGTCGTTGACCTCAATGTCATACTACACTATTTCGTTCAAAATCTGACCATTTTTTTGGAAAAAAAAAGTTTGGCCCAAAATGTGACCAAAACGTCATACTATACTATGTCGTTGACCTCAATGTCATACTAAACTATTTCCTCCAAAAACTTACCATTTTTATGAATAAAACATTTTGGTCCAAAATTGGACAAAAACGACATACTATACTATGTCGACCAAAATTAAAAAAACAATTTCTCCAACATTTTTGGTCCAAAATTTGACAAAAACGTCATACTATACTATGTCGACCAAAATTTTAAAAAAAATTTGACCAAAATTTTTTGGTCCAAAATTTGACAAAACCATCATACTATACTATGTCGACCAAAATTAAAAAAAAAATTTGACCAACATTTTTTGGTCCAAAATTTGACAAAACCATCATACTATACTATGTCGTCCAAAATTTGAAAAAAACAATTTCTCCAACATTTTTGGTCCAAAATTTGACAAAAACGTCATACTATACTATGTCCTCCAAAATTTGAAAAAAATAAATTGCTCCAACATTTTTGGTCCAAAATTTGACAAAACCGTCATATATACTATGTCGTCCAAAACTAAAAAAACAATTTCTCCAACATTTTTGGTCCAAAATTTGACAAAAACGTCATACTATACTATGTCTTCCAAAATTAAAAAAACAATTTCTCCAACATTTTTGGTCCAAAATTTGACAAAACCGTCATACTATACTATGCCGTCCTCCAAAATTTGAAAAAAAATTTGACCAAAAATGTTTGGTCTAAAATTTGACAAAACCGTCATACTATACTATGTCGACCAAAATTTAAAAAAAAATTTGACCAAAGTTTTTTGGTCCAAAATTTGACAAAACCGTCATACTATACTATGTTGTCCAAAATTTGAAAAAAATAAATTGCTCCAACATTTTTGGTCCAAAATTTGACAAAAACGTCATACTATACTATGTATTCCAAAATTAAAAAAACAATTTCTCCAACATTTTTGGTCCAAAATTTGACAAAAACGTCATACTATACTATGTCGTCCAAAATTTGAAAAAAATAAATTGCTCCAACATTTTTGGTCCAAAATTTGACAAAACCGTCATATATACTATGTCGTCCAAAATTAAAAAAACAATTTCTCCAACATTTTTGGTCCAAAATTTGACAAAAACGTCATACTATACTATGTCTTCCAAAATTAAAAAAACAATTTCTCCAACATTTTTGGTCCAAAATTTGACAAAAACGTCATACTATACTATGTCTTCCAAAATTAAAAAAACAATTTCTCCAACATTTTTGGTCCAAAATTTGACAAAACCGTCATACTATACTATGCCGACCAAAATTAAAAAAAGAATTTGACCAACATTTTTGGTCCAAAATTTGACAAAACCGTCATACTATACTATGTCTTCCCAAATTAAAAAAACAATTTCTCCAACATTTTTGGTCCAAAATTTGACAAAAACGTCATACTATACTATGCCGACCAAAATTAAAAAAAAAATTTGACCAAAGTTTTTTGGTCCAAAATTTGACAAAAAAGTCATACTATACTATGTCGACCAAAATTGAAAAAAACTATTTCTCCAACACTTTCGGTCCAAAATTTGACAAAAACGTCATACTATACTATGTCGACCAAAATTAAAAAGAAATGTGACCAAAATTTTTTGGTCCAACATTTGACAAAACCGTCATACTATACTATGTTGTCCAAAATTTGAAAAAAATTTGACCAAAGTTTTTTGGTCCAAAATTTGACAAAAAAGTCATACTATACTATGTCTTCCAAAATTAAAAAAACAATTTCTCCAACATTTTTGGTCCAAAATTTGACAAAAACGTCATACTATACTATGCCGACCAAAATTAAAAAAAAAATTTGACCAAAGTTTTTTGGTCCAAAATTTGACAAAAAAGTCATACTATACTATGTCGACCAAAATTGAAAAAAACTATTTCTCCAACACTTTCGGTCCAAAATTTGACAAAAACGTCATACTATACTATGTCGACCAAAATTAAAAAGAAATGTGACCAAAATTTTTTGGTCCAACATTTGACAAAACCGTCATACTATACTATGTTGTCCAAAATTTGAAAAAAATAAATTGCTCCAACATTTTTGGTCCAAAATTTGACAAAAAAGTCATACTATACTATGTCGAACAAAATTGAAAAAAACAATTTCTCCAACATTTTTGGTCCAAAATTTGACAAAAACGTCATACTATACTATGTCGACCAAAATTAAAAAGAAATGTGACCAAAATTTTTTGGTCCAACATTTGACAAAACCGTCATACTATACTATGTCATCCAAAATTTAAAAAACAATTTCTCCAACATTTTTGGTCCAAAATTTGACAAAAACGTCATACTATACTATGTCGACCAAAATTTGAAAAAAATAAATTGCTCCAACATTTTTGGTCCAAAATTTGACAAAAACGTCATACTATACTATGTCGACCAAAATTTAAAAAAAAATCTGACCAAAAATGTTTGGTCCAAAATTTGACAAAACCATCATACTATACTATGTCGTCCAAAATTTGAAAAAAATAAATTGCTCCAACATTTTTGGTCCAAAATTTGACAAAAACGTCATACTATACTATGTCGACCAAAATTGAAAAAAAAATCTGACCAAAAATGTTTGGTCCAAAATTTGACAAAACCATCATACTATACTATGTCGACCAAAATTGAAAAAAAAAATTTGACCAAAAATGTTTTGGTCCAAAATTTGACAAAACCGTCATACTATACTATGTCGTCCAAAATTTGAAAAAAAAAATTTGACCAAAATTTTTTGGTCCAAAATTTGACAAAACCGTCATACTATACTATGTCGTCCAGAATTAAAAAAACAGTTTCTCCAACATTTTTGGTCCAAAATTTGACAAAAACGTCATACTATACTATGTCGACCAAAATTTAAAAAAAAATTTGACCAAACATTTTTGGTCCAAAATTTGACAAAACCGTCATACTATACTATGTCGACCAAAATTAAAAAAAAATTCTCCAACATTTTTGGTCCAAAATTTGACAAAGCTGTCATACTATGGCTGTGTCATCCAAAATTTGAAAAAATCTTTGACAAAAAAATGTTGGTCCAAAATTTGACAAAAACTTCATACTATACTATGTCGTTCAAAATGTGATTTCTTTTTTTTTTTGACAAATTGAGTATATCATGTTATAGCAACCTAAGGAAGTGATTTCAATGAAACAAAGTGAGGACGGACCAAAATGTCCTCACTCCGTAAAAATGACCTCACTTTGTTGGTTAAAAACACTCACTGGTCCTCAGTATGCCGCAAGTACAAGAACACACACACACACGCACTTTCATGACACGGATAAACTATTGCAATATATATTCAAAAATATTCAGCTTTGTGACAACCCGACATCAAATATTTTGTACAGGAAGGCGTCATGGTTGAGCAATGACAAAAGTCTTGCGTTACTTATTACGTTAGGTATAATTTGTGATGACAAATAACAAAACAAACTCGGTACCGATGGAGATGTGGTCTTTAGTGTGCAAGTGTGTATAAAAATATACTGATTTTTTGGGATATACAAACAGTCTGATAAAAAAAAATTGCTGATTAAAAAACTTTAACAACAAACACGTGTTTTTATTGCCTTTTTTAAAGTTTACATATAGCTAGAGGATTTTTGCAAACAATGACCAGGAATGGTAACCTTTGCACTATTCACAACAAAGGGTATGCGGTTAAAATCACAGAGACACAGAGCAGCATGGAGGAGCGTAATGGCGCAAATCTTTCTTATGTTGGCGCTTTGAAGACGGTGCCGCGGATGCTTTTACGCATCGACCGACATTAAACTACTCCCGATTTAGCTTTTGAAAAAATAGAGCGAACAAGCCGCCATCAAGGAGGAGAGAGTCAGTGATTGAAAGCTTTGCCTTTGAAATCAAACCACGGCTGGAGGCACTGCTGTGTGAGGCCACTGTCAACATAATAAGGCCTTTGTTTGTTTTCATTAAACAAATAAAATAATTTTAAAAAAAGATATACAACATAAAATACATTTCAATTACTATAATAATAACAAATACTGTGTCGAAGTTATGTTAGTGGTAATCTAATATTCTTGTGTCTCCTCCTCCCGGGGTTCTCTCCTCTGCGGGGCCTTCCGCCTGTGTTTCCTGCTCTGGAGCTTTGCAGCGACCTCACTCTGTTAGTTTATCTGGACTTTAGTTCTTAATTAATGGGTCACTACAACGGCACTATGTGTGGCATGGACCTTATACCCCGCAACATAGCCTTGAAAACCCATCTCATAAGTCACCCTAGTCTCTTGTAGTAATCTTATATATATAGTTTTTATTCTATCTTAATTTAGTCCATTAATTAATTGATTATCCTTATTGATTGTTACTACATTTTATGTATTATTTTGCTTATCGATTATAATTCATTTTGATTACTATAGAGGAGGAGGGCCTAGTGTAAGCTATAAATGCTTTATCCCTCCTCCTGCATCTGTTTTTATATTCTTTATCTATTATCTATCTATATTATGTATTTTTTTCTTGTGCAAATAAAAAAAACAAAAAAAAAACAAACAAACATAGACTTCAGTTCAACTACTGCACAATGTTGAGAGCGTGGGTCAGAGGAGACGCAGGATACAGTGCACCACATGCAGGGTCCGTTTACAACAGTGAATGGTGACAATAATGATGCTGACACAACACAGAAACAGTGATAAGGCCAGGAGTAACACCGACATCCCCGCACACAGGTGTGCTGTTCTGGCGTTTCACCTGCAGGTCGCAGCACTGTCCCTGAAAAAAAGGAGCTCCTGCACCTGTCACACTTCAACTCCCTCCTGCTGCTGCTGCTGCTGCTGCTGCTGAGTACATGCACTGAGTCAGGGGTCTGCAACCTGCGGCTCTAGAGCCACATGTGGCTCTTCAGCCACTCTGCAGTGGCTCCTTGTATAGCTTTAGAGATCAAGGCGACAAATAAAAGTGTTTTAATATCTTGTGCAACATCCAATGTCGAGGTAAAATGCAATATTCAGTACATGTGAGTTGGATGTGTCCTGTCCATCTTTGGATCCACATACCGTTTTTCTTGAGCACAAACAACATACAGTCCAAATATTTGCTTCATTTTTTTCAAAGTGGGTTCATTTTAATTTCTTTAATTTGCCACAAACAATGAAACAATGGAAGAACCAGGTCTACGGGGTCTAGAGGTTGGGTATAAACTGAACATGTTGTAGTTCTTAAATGTCATAAATGAAAGAGACTATTACTATTGTATATAGTTTGTCTGTATAAAAAACCTTTATATGTATTATTATCTTCATCTTGTGGGGTTTTTTTGCGGCTCCAAATGAATTTTTGGGTGGAGAGACGACAAAAATGGCTCTTTTCATCCTAAAGGTTGCAGACCCCTGCACTGAGTCAAAGCATATGAACTGAGATCAACTCAGTGTTAATGTTCAAAGCTTCATGAAGCCACAGAAATAACTGAACCGTTTAAAATCACGTGACTCGTGGCTCAGAACGAAGCTTTTCAAAAGAGGCCAGTACACATTTTGTCAACCAGTCGATCTGTCAGTGTAACGTTTTAATATTGTGGCTGACTTCTTCTAAATGACACACTTTCTCACTTGAAATTTAAAATTAAAAATTGAATTGATCTTCGTTGAGTTGTTGGTGTTGTAAATAATCCTCAGTAATCCATTGACATCGGCCATTTTTTTCCATGTGGTTATTTTAGTTGGAAGTTAGAGCACCTGCTTAACCTTCTTTATACACACGAGCGTATGAAACAGTTGATTTCAGTAATTACAACTTAATGTAGGTTGTAATATCTTATTAAGGTAGATTTAGTTATTTTTCTGTATATTTTGTGCAGACTTGTAAGACCGTGGGCCTGAGACAGTCCACTCAAAAACCCACTGCTGCTCATATGAAATAAGGTGGTGTTCTTACATTCATATATAAAGAGATATAAACAGCATGCGAACGAATGACTCCTTTCTAGGAATAATATTATATATTATGATTATAAATAACATATTTTGTCAGGAGATTAGAACCCTGCGGATCCGCTTCACACCGCTTCTGACTCAGTTTGACGTGACCAAATATTTAATAATAATTATTTAGTCAAATCGATGAACGACAGTGAAATCAAAATATTACACTAAATATTTTGGTCAAAATAAAAACGAAGTTAGTAAAACAATTTCTAATGTAGAGTCAAATGGAATCGAATTGAAGTCATTTATTTACGCCTTCAGAACTGAAGAGGCCTATAGTGATGCACGTATATATATCTATATATATATAGATATATATACTAATATACTATAATACTCATATTTGTTATTTTTACTATGATGATTAGAATAAAAGAACAGAAGTTTGTGAGATTTGCATCCCGTGTATCAGGTGTACAGGTGTTGACACATGCGTCTCCATTGAAATACTTATCGAATATCAGGGACCCCAAAGATTCCTGTTTCCTTTATTCACAAAAAGTAGCGGGCACGAATGCATGCATCAATCTCAGAAAAAGAATACATTTTCCATGCGCTTGTAGTGCAGCTCAGTCCTTTTTTTTATATATATATATATATATATATATTTACATTATTTTATACAGTAGGTCACACAAAACATAGAAAATAGAAATGAGCAGTGAATCATTGACAACACTGTGACATCCTTACATAATGTCCTGCGATGACAGCAACTTTTTTTTTTACTAGTTATCACAGTTAGATTAATATTGACAACATGCCATATGGTGTTTTTATCCACTACTACACTATTTTAAACTAATTAATAACAGTCACGATGAAACAATACCGCACAGTTGAACAGTTACAGCTCTGAAAGCATGAGAAAAGCGCCTCAGAACTCACAAAGTTTAACTTCAGTCCGGGCTCTTCATGACAAGAGGGAGTCTATATGGAAACCTGGTGCCTTGTTGGGCATCTTAAAAGCGGCCTCGGGTGAGCTCATGCTCGGGGGTGTGTACTGGTGCTGGGGGTGTGTAAGTGCGTCCCTGCTGCAGGACGTTGCTTCTGACACGTATATGTGTTGTGCTGGATAGTTCAGAGGATACGACAGTACATGGGCCCCTGGTGGCCAGTGAAACCGAGGAGCGTGATCGCGGGGATCTGCTTCCCTCTCTTTGAACGGTGTGCTCAGGATGCTGTCAATGGCAAAGGAGCTGGAGAACTTGGCCCCCAGCCTCTCCTCCGGCGCCGGGAGGCGGGTATCCTCGAGGAGGATGTCCGGGCTCTCCTGTCCTCTGAGGGGCCTCTTGGTGATGCGCTTCCTCCTGCGGCGGAACACCCCGTCGGCGAAGGTATACTCGCTGTGCGGGTTCAGCATCCAATAGTTGTCCTTGCCCCAGGGCCGGGACGGGTCCCGCAGCACTTTGATGAAGCAATCGTTGAGTGACAGGTTATGGCGTACGGAGTTCCTCCAACCGGTGTAGCTGCCGCGGAAAAAGGGGAATTTCTTCATCAGGTAGTCGTTGATCTCTGCCAGAGTGAGGCGGCCGCTGTTCGACTCCCGGATGGCCATGGCGATGAGGGCAATGTAGGAGTAAGGGGGCTTCGGTCTGCGGGTGTATGGCTTCCCCTTGGTGCCGTCCTGGGCGACAGGTGCCGGGCTGTTGGCCACACAGTCCCCGTCGGACCCCAGCTCGTCCCCAGAAGACACAGAAGACGGGACTTCTCCCTCTGCGTCCGCGCACAACTCCAGCGGCTTCTGCGCAAAGTGGTGCGCAGAGAAAACCTCGAGTTTCATTTTTCCCCAGAGAAGAGGGATGATAATCTTCCTAATCTTCACTTTCTCGACTAAACTGATACATGCAAGCTGGATTAGCAGAGAAAAAGTCCGTAGAGTCG
The DNA here is from genome assembly GCF_963457635.1 of Microchirus variegatus. Taxonomy (NCBI): domain Eukaryota; kingdom Metazoa; phylum Chordata; class Actinopteri; order Pleuronectiformes; family Soleidae; genus Microchirus; species Microchirus variegatus. The sequence continues at coordinate 3,275,759 of NC_139805.1, forward strand.
GTGCTGTTGAGGCTCTCGCGTGGCGCGCTAAAGGCAAAAACCTGAGTCTGTGAGTGGAGCAGCTCTGAGGTGTGGATCGGTCTCTAGAGACAGGCTGTGATATAATGCCACGGCGAGGGACGGCCCCACAGGCGGGGTTACAGCCCACATCCATTCAAGCGATTGCGTGGTATAGTATTTATGTTTACAATTAGAGGAGGAGGGAGAAGGGTAAGAGGAGGAGGAGCACATATGAAGAACAATTAACCCGTGAAGTCAGACAGATAGATAGATAGATAGATAGATAGATAGATAGATAGATAGATAGATAGATAGATAGATAGATAGATAGATAGATAGATAGATAGATAGATAGATAGATAGATAGATAGATAGATAGAAAAATAGATAGAAAAATAGATAGATAGATAGATAGATAGATAGATAGATAGATAGATAGATAGATAGATAGATAGATAGATAGATAGATAGATAGAAAAATAGATAGATAGATAGATAGATAGATAGATAGATAGATAGATAGATAGATAGATAGATAGATAGATAGATAGATAGATAGAAAAATAGATAGATAGATAGATAGATAGATAGATAGATAGATAGATAGATAGATAGATAGATAGATAGATAGATAGATAGATAGATAGATAGATAGATAGATAGATAGATAGATAGATAGAAAGATAGATAGATAGATAGATAGATAGATAGATAGATAGATAGATAGATAGATAGATAGATAGATAGAAAGATAGAAAGATAGATAGATAGATAGAAAGATAGATAGATAGATAGATAGATAGATAGATCAACTTATTTTACTGTAAGATAATCTTTGGCGTAATGTCCAAATGTTTAATGCTATATGTGAAGCAACTTGTATTTACACCTAAAGATTTGCTGTAACATATTTTAAAAGAGGTTAAACTACTTAAAGTGGAAATAGAAAAAACATTTAAATGTGTTTCTCATGTTAGGAAATTCAGATAAAACAAATTGTTCAAGACAAATCAAATCACTTGGAGTGGAAAAAAAAAACACCTCCACAACGGACGTTATTCTTCTTCTGCGGTTCAATGTACGTAACCGGATGTGCCCGGACTACCGCCCGGAGGAGAACCGCTGCTTACGTAACTATTACGGGATTTTCAGTGATCTCGTTGAGCCCCGAGATTACAATAAAACACAACGTTCTCAGCAATGGCTGAACTGTTTGTTTCGAACCGTCAGGGCTTCATAAACAAGGTAATGACGCAGATACACACCAAAAAAAACAGCGATAATAGGAACTTCCGGTCTAGTTCCGCTTTAATTAAATCGATTATGGGAAAGATGGTCAGATTTGGATGGTATAGTCACTTCCACCACTTCAAGGGCTATGTCTCTGCTGGCCTAGAACCAGTGGTGATATCACTCGGGCAAACCAAACGTGGTCATATACTGTGGAAACTGCTCACGAAAGATTTGCCCTGAAAGCAACTAAAAAAATAATGCACGCTGTTTTCATATGCTTTCGGGTGTAATTTTCATGGTCATGTGACCGCGGTAGCTATGTCACACACACCAAATGTGATGAAGTTGTATTTGATTTCATGTATCCTGCCAAGATGTCTGCATACGCCTGTGCTGAAGTTGTTTTTTTTTTTGTGAAAGACAGAACACCTCTTTTTAATGTTTATCTTCCACTTGGCAATTTGAAATCGGAAGGAGGGACCATTTCCTTACATGCATAAAGCACTGCATTTTAATTTCGACGCAGATCTTTAGATTAAGGCTTGTTTTAAGATCATAATCGCAATTCCGGGACTTTTCTTTAACGACAAGTTCATTGAGAGTCAATTCTGCTTTTACATAATTGACTAAAGACACATGCTCAGAGAATCTCTTGTGTCTAAAATTGGCGGGTAGTTGTTTTGGCTCACCTATTGAGAAGTGTGTACTTTGAGCAGCAAGAGAAAATCTCTTATGTGCTGACATGAATGGAATTCCAGTAATGTAAATTCATCGGGTGAATCCTTCACAGCTCCAAAAATAGCCCCACCTTTGTGGCGGTCTGTGCTCACACGCTAACCCCTGTCTGCGTGTCACCGGCTGACTTCTTACCTGTATCTCGTCTGTGTTGTCTTTCGTCTTTGTTTTCTTTCTTCCTTGTGAGTGAAGGGTGTCCGGCCCCCATGTCTTTGTATAAACAAAGTACAGACTGTGTGTGACAGGGAGAAATATCAACAAGAAGTGCTGCGTAGCTGAGATTCCCAAGATTCCCTACGGCAGATCTAGTCTCTGACAGAGGCTGCTGATAGTAGACATGCTTCATCAGGGCACACTACCAGGTACTGCACAATGTCTATACCTCAAATCAGACTTTTCACACCAATGTGTACGGTGGCCCAGAGGTGTCAGGACAAATACAAAAGCCACAACACGAATGCAAAAGCCACAACGCAAATACAAAGGCCACAACACAAATACAAAAGCCACAACACAAATACAAAAGCCACAACACAAATGCAAAAGCCACAAAACGAATGTAAACGCCACAACACAAATACAAAAGCCACAACACAAATACAAAAGCCAGAACAAGAATACAAAAGCCACAACACAAATACAAAAGCCACAACATAAAAATGCAAAAGCCACAACACAAATACAAAAGCCACAACACGAATGCAAAAGCCAAAACACAAATACAAAGGCCACAACACAAATGCAAAAGCCACAACACAAATGCAAAAGCCACAAAACGAATGTAAACGCCACAACACAAATACAAAAGCCACAACACAAATACAAAAGCCAGAACACGAATACAAAAGCCACAACACAAATGCAAAAGCCACAACACAAATACAAAAGCCACAACACGAATGCAAAAGCCACAACACGAATGCAAAAGCCACAACACAAATGCAAAAGCCACAACACAAATACAAAAGCCACAACACGAATGCAAAAGCCACAACACGAATGCAAAAGCCACAACACGAATACAAAAGCCACAACACGAATGTAAAAGCCACAACACAAATACAAAAGCCACAACACAAATACAAAAGCCACAACACAAATACAAAAGCCACAACAGAAATACAAAAGCCACAACATGAATGTAAAAGCCACAACACAAATACAAAAGCCACAACACAAATGCAAAAGCGACAACACAAATGCAAAGGCTACAACACAAATGCAAAAGCCACAACACAAATACAAAGGCCACAACACAAATGCAAAACCACAACACGAATGTAAAAGCCACAACACAAATGCAAAAGCCACAACACGAATGCAAAAGCCACAACACGAATACAAAAGCCACAACACAAATACAAAAGCCACAACACGAATGCAAAAGCCACAAAACAAAAGCAAAAGCCACAACGGAAGTGACCTACAAAAGTTGTGGCTTTTGTATTTGTGTTGTGGCTTTTGTATTTGTGTTGTGGCCATTGTATTTGTGTTGTGGCTTTTGTATTTGTCCTGACACCTCTGGGCCACCGTAAATGTGTGTTCAGCTGTGGATGAGTATATGCTTGAGACTACACCTGTGTTTCACACAAAGTCCAACACAATGCTCCCTGCTTTGTATTGGAAGATAACAAAAAATCCCGAAGTAGTGAACAAAAAGTTCCCATAAAGCAGTTTTGAATTATAAATGACAACTTTCCATATGGAATGTACTCTCTATCAACTCAGTGTCAAACATGTATGTTGAGGTATCTGATACAGAGAAATACAATGTTGTGTCTAACTTAAGGCCTCAGTTTTTAACTGTATTTGAGCGTAAATCGTTGCTGCTTCTGTGCCAGTGATTAATGAATGACGTGATGAAATGAAGCAGCATATCCTGCAGTCGTTTGGCAGGTGCGAGTTGCTATTTTGGGTTCTCTTGCATTCTTACCTGAGGTGTTGCCAGACCAACAGAGAAAAAAGATACATTCAAGTAAATGGGGCCAAGGAAGGTATAATTAAAGTAATTTAGAAAGAGGTGAAGTACAGGTGAAGCACAAGGGAAAAGCAAGCAGCCACTGTTGAGACCTGTTGAGACTGCAGTGATGTAATATGGGGTCCCCCAGTATCTGATTTTCTTGATACATGCTATGTGTTTTTTTTTGTTTGTTTGTTTTTTACTAGTGTTAAAGGTCACAGAGTGGTCCTGTTGCACATAAATGTTAGTTATGGAGGTCTACTTACATATATTAACTTGTTTTTATGGTCAAAAACCTCCTAGTTGCTGTAAACTAGCCGATAGAAATTATCTTTTCTGACAGTGTTTTTCTGCTGCGAGATTTCAGAGTGAACTTTCACCCCCAGAAGACAGAGTCTTGTGATTGGCCAGTACTATCCAGCACATCCGTTCTCAGAAGCGCAGCGCCCCCCTCTGGAACGGCGGATGCACTGCTCCTCATTATCAAAACATTGTTTTAACAGTGTTTAAAAATAGCTTCATCAAGACTCCCCACCACAGTCCCTTTTATGACTATAAACCGGAGTCAGACCCAGATTCAGAAGACACTGTTGCTCGTGAAACACCTCCACAACGGACGTTATTCTTCTTCTGCGGTTCAATGTACGTAACCGGATGTGCCCGGACTAGTGCCCGGAGCAGGACGATCGGTTGTTCAGGAGAACCGATGCTTACGTAACTATTACGGGATTTTCAGTGATCTCGTTGAGCCCCGAGATTACAATAAAACACAACGTTCTCAGCAATGGCTGAACTGTTTGTTTCGAACCGTCAGGGCTTCATAAACAAGGTAAGGACGCAGATACACACCAAAAAAACAGCGTTAATAGGAACTTCCGGTCTAGTTCCGCTTTAAAGAATGGTTGTGACTGTTGTCTTTTACAAACATGTGCTGCAATATGTCTATATATCAGCTGGGCTATGCATTTTAAATGAATGTCTCTCTTTCATAGTGCTCAAATATTGTCTCTAGGTGTCGGTGTAGGGAGTGTGTGGTTTACACACACAACTTCAGGGTGTCTAATGGCAAGATACAAACGGGAAAGATAATGCAGACTTAAGTTGGTGTAAATATTATTAGACGAGCCTTAAGTTAGGTGGTTAAAGTTGCACTTGGCAAAGTCAGTCCTGACAAGTGCAACTAATCCTTTCTACACCACTCAAAGCTGCTTTTCACTAGTTTCCTTCACCAATTCTACGTGCAGCAAATCTTGGACCGCACATTTTTCATACCCATTCAAATGCTGCCAGCACAGTCGTCAAGTGCAACATGGAGATAAGTGTCTTGCCCAAGGACACATCAGCAAGTGGACTAGCAGAACTGGCAATGGAACCCGAAATCTTCCAATTGAAAGCTGACTCGGTCCACTACTGAGCCATCATCACCATCCAAAAGTCTGACTAAGTCATTTTGCATTATGACTTCTTATAAAAATTACATAGACACTCACTCCTAATTCTTCAAAGCTGTTTTCTAACTCTGCTTGTACAGTTTATTTAAGGGTGCCTGAGCAGATATATATGCCTATTTTAATTCCTGACGTTGCACGGCCATAAGCCTGCACAATTATCTGACACATCTAGAGGCCATTAATAGATTTACGATTCCTTGAGATCAGAAGGTGGTCTGCAGTCTGCATGCGATGGAACATAACCCCAATAAGGCACGGCACGGATACTCACTGCACCCCTAATTCTGCCTGTGAAATCTAACTGTTCGTACATGTCTGTGAATGAGCTTCTGCCATGCAGGTAACACGAGCCGACTCCTGCTCTATCTGTTGATATCGTCCATTTTTTGCTCTTCACACGCTAGGGTTCCCTCACATGCTAAGCTGGGAGGCACTGGGTGGGAATGATGGTGGTTTGGGGGGGGGTTAAAGAAGAAAGTGGAGCAAGCAATGATTGATCTCAGCCAGAGACACCTCTCTTTATCACTGCAGCTGATAGGACCTACCTTCATCCAGCAGTGCTGCAGGCTGTTTTGTGTTAGCATAAATACAGGGCCAAATCAGTACCTGTACTGCGCTGTTTACCCGACAGCCGCTCAGCCCCTTTCTGTCTAAACTTGAAATAGGATCCAAACACGCTACTCACGCATAGTGATTTGCACGAGATGCTTCGCCCGCCTCCTAAACCTGCCGCAGGGCTCTGCAGCTCTATTTTTGCACCGTCTCAAACCTTAACTGCCTGTCTTTAGTTATTTGATGGGAGGTGGAACATTTAGCTCAGGGGATTTAACAGCAAACACAGCAGCACATTTGAGCTGTTACCTGGGAATCATTCCACTGAAGAATCTCAGCAAATTGCTGCGCTGATTGATAGCCATAGTCTGTGGGTTATATTTAGATTCCATTTTTCAACAGAATGTTTGGCGTTACCTCAATTACCTACTATCAGAGAACTTAGTAAGGCGTATATGGCCTGGAATACTGCAACAGCATCCTCTAAACCCATCTTTTCAAATCCTTTTTTTAATCTATGGCATCTGTTTCTCATCTGTCTCTGCCTCATCTCCCTCTCTGTATACATTAAATGTATTATTATTATTTTATGTATAAATGGTTTCCTTGATCATTCAGCCCATTATAGTACATTTCTCATATATTTTTCTGCTTTAGAGCCAATAATGTGCAATAAATTTGTTTCCAAGACAAATCGAAGTACGGTTACTTAGAGTTGAAATTGAAAAAATACTTTTTATGTTTATTTTAATCTACAATATTAATTTAAAGGTGGTATTGTGTTTGTCATTGGTTACAACAACATTGTCAAGTTGTAAGCTGTATAGCCATTCACACAGCAGTCAGGAGCAACGTGGGGTTAAGGGGACACTTGGGCATGTAGACTAATGAATTAAGGTGTGAATGAAGACATTTCCTGAAACAATGTTTACGAGAAACATTTTCATAAAGGTAAGGAAAAAGATAATTTACACTTTGTACCATTTCTATGAAGATACAGTCTAAGATTATAGCCTATTGATTATATGACGTAAAAAAAAAAGTAAGGTTATGGGGCAGACCATAACTTAGGGCCGGCCCAAGGCATAAGCGAACTAAGCCACTGCTTAGGGCCCTGTGACCACTAGAGGGCCCCTGACAAGCAATCAATTTAAGAAAAAAAAAGGAATACTTTTTTTTTCCACGTGTGAGTGATGATGATTCATACATCTTCAAATGTACATTCAAAACAAAACAAAACAAAAATCATCAAATAGTGTAGTTTCCTACTTCCTCTCTGCTCGAAATGTCAGAGCTCAGCTAGTAACTTGCAGCCGACCGCGCACTGCGCATCCAGGAGATAGGAGCAGAGCGGAGCTTTTCCAAACTTAAGTTAATAAAGAACCGCTTGAGCTCATCCATGCCACAAGAAAGACTGAGCGGACTGGCAGTGATGAGTATAAACAACAAAGTTGGCCATCAGATTTGTTACAGTGATGTCATAAATGACTTTGCCTCCAGAAAAGCCAGGAAACACAGGTTCTAAGCAGTGGACGGAGTATTGAGGAAGAATATAGAGTAACATAAAAGAAGAAATGTATTTGTTTATTTTTATTTAATGCTGTGTTTTTTACATACACACTAAAAAATGCTGGGTTGATTTGCCTGGGTAACTATTGGACCAACCCAGTGGTAGTTAATTTGACATATTGGGTTGTCCATTTTAACCCAACAGGATGGGTTAAATATTTAACCCATATGCTGGGTCAAATTAACTTCAACCCTGGGTAAATTCTACCATATGAATTGGTTAAATATTATGCAAATTATACTTTATAGAATATTCCACCCAAATGCTGACTCATATAAATTGCAATGGGATAATTCAACGCAATAAACACTTTTAAACAATGTTATAATCTTAGAAAAATATTTATTCCGTTTCAGATGATTAACATGCAAAACAATCGAGTTGTTAACTACTATTAACTACTTAGTAACTAAGTAGTTAATACTTACAAGATCACTTGTAAGTATTAACTACTTACAAGTGATCTAAAGTTTCTGAGAAACTTGAGCCTGGGGCCCACTTTCATGATCAACTGCCTGATGGTCCCCTCATCTAAAAGAAGACAACTTTCTTCATTCTTCATCAAATCTGAAAGACAAAAACAAAACACAAAGACATCTTTATTTTTTTACAATGGAGAACAGCTTAAAATATGGGGCTAATTACATGAAGCTATTAGATTTAAAATGCATTTTCAGTAACAATCTATTAACTTAAATCACAAAAAACACTGAATGAGCACTAAAATACAATGCAGTCAATTACATGACTTTTCAAAAAATCCCTTTACCTAGCTATGCAGGCTGTGAGTGTTAAAATGATGCTCTTACCTTTAAAACTATCGAGGAGGTCTGTCAGCTGCCACTGTGTGTGATTTTTCCAACAACAAACGTGTCCATTGACCTGGAACAATAATAGACAAATAACTTCATTAAAAGACAAAATCTGGCTTAATATAATAAACAATGGTGGCCATCTAGAACTATTCAGCCCAGTGTCCTGTCTGATCTTACAGGTAATTAAGATTTCAGGAGACATACTGAATTATGTGGCCCCATATGATCGTGCGCCAAGCCCGAAAATCAGCCACAACTTTGGCCGTGGGCATCGATGCTCTCAGATCAGCACTCACACGTTTTTAATGTTCCCGATGCTTTGCTCGCCCGCCCGGTACTTCGCCAGCTCGCCGATACGCTGGGTGCGCGCGAGCTAATTAACAGGCTAGTTCACTGGTAGTTGCTTTGTTAAATTGCATCCAGCGAACCGGCGAGCTGGCGTTTTAATGTTACGCGTATGCTAGCAAAACAACTGGACTGCTAGTTAGCTCGCGCGCACCCAACGAACCGGCGAGCTGGCGGTTTAACGTTACGCGTATGCTAGCAAAGCAACTGGACTGTTAGTTAGCTCGCGCGCACCCAACGAACCGGCGAGCTGGCGGTTTAACGTTACGTGTATGCTAGCAAAACAACTGGACTGTTAGTTAGCTCGCGCGCACCCAACGAACCGGGGAGCTGGCGGTTTAACGTTACGTGTATGCTAGCAAAGCAACTGGACTGTTAGTTAGCTCGCGCGCACCCAACGAACCGGCGAGCTGGCGGTTTAACGTTACGCGTATGCTAGCAAAGCAACTGGACTGTTAGTTAGCTCGCGCGCACCCAACGAACCGGCGAGCTGGCGGTTTAACGTTACGTGTATGCTAGCAAAGCAACTGGACTGTTAGTTAGCTCGCGCGCACCCAACGAACCGGCGAGCTGGCGGTTTAACGTTACGTGTATGCTAGCAACGTAAATGCAGGTGAACTGGCCTGTTAGCTCGCGCGCGCCCAACGAACCGACGAGCTGGCTGAGTACCGGGCTGGTGAGCAAACCAGCCCGGGTAATTAGCCCGCTGCCTGCCGGCTGCCAGGTTAGCGAACCAGCGAGCTAGCTGGCTAACTCACTAAACATGCCCAAGAGCCCGCAGGTATTATGGACGTTTCATTCATTCGTTTGGTAAACGGCTAAATGATACGATAACGACAATATAAACACACTACTTTAATACGTAACGCAAGACGGACAATGTGGATTAAATATAAAGTGTGCACACAAACCTTCAGCTTGGCTCGCTGCGACGAGAATGATCTGTTTGTCCGCTCCGTGCTTCGTGGTGGATGAAGGCTGACGGGAGAAGTCGACTGTTGACGTTCAAAGCATAAACAACCCAAGTGCTGGGTCACCTGTATTTAACCCAATGCATGGGTTGCACAAAAATAACCCAAATAATAACCCAATACCCATATAATGACCCAAATTGGGTTACACATTTCATAACCCAGCTGTTGGGTTGATGAAATAACCCAGCCTTTTTTAGGGTGTATAAAAGTCAAATCTTTGTATTACAGGAGTGTATTTTGAATCCCCCCCCCCCCATAGATTTTTTGATTTTCAGACCGTAATATCTTAATATTTTATTTATAAACCGTTTGGTTTTATATATTGATTCTCTGTGTTTGCAAATCTGGTGTCTGCTTCCATGCATTAATCACCATGGATTACAATCTAACTACAACAAAAAGTTATCACATTTAGTTTTACAAGTGTTTTCATATTAGTGAAGGAGTAGAATAAGTAGAACAGCTTTAGTATAGTAGGTGTGTGAATGATCAATAATCATTATTATTGGCAGTAACAGAGGGCCACAAAATCAATTTTTGCTTAGGGCCCCAATGAGGCTTGGGCCGGCCCTGCCATAACTGTACCCTAACCGGCCAAGAGGAAAGCAATTGTGCTTAATTGGAGAGTTGCCTGTTCAAACCCTGAGGTGACTCAATGACTGGGGGTGCCCCTGAGCAAGGCAACCAATGCCCCATTGCTCCTGTACCAAGCTTGTGTTCACTACCATCCCAGAGAATGAACAGTGTTGTGCTAGTTACTGAAACATAGTAACTAGTTAGAGTTACTAGTTTACTTTGTAAAAAAAAAATGCTTTCCAATGCTCTCATTAAATAAAGGTTGATTGATTCTGACTCTTGTCGTGATTTCAGTTCTGTACTGATGCTGAATAATACAAACTATTGATTAAAGGTGAAGTAAGTAGTTTATAGTGCCATCTAGAGGACAGGCTGAAATTTACAACAAAGACCTGCTACTCTGCTCACCCCCTCCATTCCCTGAGCGCTACGGTATCCGCAGCCGGTCAAATGTCGTCCTCGTCGTCTTTCTCCGTGTCAGCAGATGAGGTTCGTGAGGCGAGGGAGAGGGCGGAGCTACCGCGGCCGTAGCAGACGAAGCGGAGAGAGAGGAGGCGGGACTTCCGCTACAAGTAAAGAGACGCTTGATTTGCTCTCTCGCGTTTGTCCTTTCAGGCTCCGGTAGAAACATGGCGTCTCGCTGCTAACAGTGGCTATGCAACCGCGGCCGTGTTATTTTACATGATTTTTGAAACACTACGAAAATGAAACAAAAACTATTATACATCGACTAGACAATGCAGGAGCACATAATATGTATAAAAAAGTGGATTTTGGGTTATATAAACCCATAAATACTACACAGTGTCCCTTCAAAACAACCGTTTGAATTAATTTGCGTCCACATCACTGAATGTAATCATCCAAGCAATTTGATCCATCCGGCACCAACTCAAACATTGACACAAACACCAAAGTATGTTTTAAATGCCTATTTATTTCAGACAGTCCATACACTCCTCCACAGGCTATAAACTGCAAGCCTATCTTTCTTATGTGGTATTCAAAAACAAACTGCAAGTGACTTAAAAGCAAATACAGACATTCTGATTATAAATAACTGAACATTTTATTCTGATATAAATAAACAATCGGAATTATTATTCAGAACAATGTTGGTCCCCCGTGACTCCATCATCCCCAAGTTTCTGACCACAACAGCCTTCACTACAGGCTGCGACAAACCCAGTGATCCAGATGGATCCTGGCATTTAAAGACTTTATCCTTTTTATTCTTTGTCATTGTGTATTGTATGTTTTGGGTAACATCTACTGCCCGTCTGGATCCCTCACCTGTGGTTCTCCCAAAGGTTTCTACCCTTTTTTCCCTGTTACAAGGGTTTTTTTCCCTGGTAGTTTTTCCTTACCCTGGTCGAAGGTCTAAGGACAGAGGATGTTACCAACCCTGTGAAGTCCCGTGAGACAAATTATGTTTTGTAAACTGTGGGCTATACAAATAAAGACTGATTGATTGATTGAAATCAATTCAGTCCAGTTCTGCGTTGGGAAATACATCATGCGGTGTATAAGTGGTAAAAGAAAGCTAAACAACTAAGTCATTTAAAGCCAGTAATAAGTAAAATGTGCATGCACACTGGTGATCACAGTGAATGTGTGTCCCCAGTTTTATTTAGCTTTTTTCTAAGTGATACAGCTACCATGTAGTTTAGAATCATATATCTGTGAGAAGAAGTGGACCATAAGAAAATATTCATCCACATATCTGTCGGCATATCAATGATGGTGCCTAATGCCAAAGGAAAGAAAATCTGGACAAACTATAAACTATTTTTCCTACCTCAAGTTTCACAAAGATTGTTCATATTTGCAAGATTTATTTTTCTTCTAATCTCTGTAGACTTTACACGGCTGACTGCACAGACAATTAGAAACCTGGTCTACTGAGCAGATGTTACTGTTTGTCGTACGCACTATTAGATATTGATTTGGGAATAATTCATAAAGGAATATCATTAAGGATCGGAAGTTTGATTGGGGAAAACAATTCTAATCTCCTCCAGTTGGTCATGGGGATGTAATACATCCTGCCTCCGCACAGGCATTGATCCACTGCTGCAAACAGCAGCTGCCGGGCTGCACTGCTCCCATCATAATAATAAATATGAGATAGTATAACACATTGGACGGTGGCTTATGTGTGACAGTATTACGATGTATGATAATGACGGGAGTCTGTAAAAGAGCAAGCTACACTGCAACAAATGATATCGAAAACATCCAACCCCCTCCTGTCTGCTCACACTTTGCCCTTCAAACACACAGAATACACACACACACACACACACACTGCCTGACCAGTAGAGTGGAAGAAAGATGACTCATACTGACTACATCATATCTAAATAACCTGTAAGAAAACATTAAAATCATGAACCATGCAGAACCATGGTTGTTTTGATCCTTAATTGCTTGGCTCAGAAAAAAGCTTATTTGAATATTGTCATGGCTACAGACAATGGATGTTACTATTTCCCCCCCAGATAAATTATTTAAACAAATACGATAAAATAGTTTTAAAAAAAATATTATTGCAAAATTTGAGGTTTTGAACATTTTACAAAAAGTGTTACAAGTGGTAACCATTGAAATGTATGTGGATTTATTCAGGTTATACTGTAGTGCCAAAAGCCCAATTTATACTCCTGCGTAAAGTGCTCTGCGTAGGCTACGCAGAGTCCTCTGCGTAGCCTACGCAGAACCTGTCGAAGAGTCTCTGCGTCGTCTCCGGGTGCACGGTCCGTCACTCCGTCGAGGGACAACGGAGACGGCAAGAGCTGTGATTGGTCCTCAGGACAGGCCGAGCGAAGCTGCTCTGTGCCGGCTCACAGTGAGCAGCGAGCGTCCACAGAGGGCGGAGCTGAACACCGCCGACTTCGTCGCTGCCGAACTATAAATACGTCATATCTTAACACACACAGCACATGTTAAGACTCTAAATGGCCAATTTCTCGCCTCAAATTATCTTAAAACTGCATTCCGGGACACAGAAAAGTGAGAAACGGCCACTGTTTCAACAACAACAGTCTTTCTCTCTCAAACACCATTGCTCACTGTAGCCAAAAGCACAACAACCTTGCGCAGCGACCCCTACTGATCGGGCGGGAAATTGCAGCGCCTATCCGTCACCACGACGCAGAAGTATAAAGGCTCGAGTGGTCTACGTGGTGACGCAGACGGATAACGCATTACGCAGTCCGAGAAGTATAATGTGGCCTAAAGTGATTGCCAACACCTATTTCTGCAAGCCATTGTGAGAAAATAGCCAGTGACTATTTATACAGCTACAAACCTGGTTAGGCCTCTATCCAAACAAAAGGTCTTGAACCCAGCCCTTGCGTGCCTATCCAACGACATCTGATTAATTATAGTCTGGCCATTAAGCAAAAAAAAAAAAAAAAAAAAACTGATGAAAAGTGAGTCTGCAAGCTCAACCTGCCCAAACAGTATCATGCATGTTAGTATAAAAACCCTTTATCCTGCCCTGCCCATCTCCCACCCTCCCCCCATCTGTGTCTTTTTTCCACCTTCCCCCACTGCTTCAGGGCCATTTTGTGCAGACAAGGTAAAACATCTTCCTTCTGTGTCAGAGCCCCACAGGTGGGCCCAGAGTGCTCAGGTAGATGATATCACCGTATCACTGTAGACTGTGTTTGGTTTTGCTTGAAAACACTTTTCACAGCAGCAACAAAGCGAAGTGCTTTGCAGTTGCATGATAACACCGGGAGCTGCTCTCTACAGATTAACAAATGGAACACAGTGAACATCTGCTCGTTTTGGGTTGTTTTTACAACTTAAGGCCACATTATTCTTCTCCGACTGCGTAATGCGTTATCCGTCTGCGTCACCACGTAGACCACTCAAGCCTTTATACTTCTGCGTCGTGGTGACGGATAGGCGCTGCAATTTCCCGCCCGATCAGTAGGGGTCGCTGCACAAGGTTGTTGTGCTTTTGGCTACAGTGAGCAATGGCGTCCGAGGGAGAAAGACTGTTGTTGTTGAAACAGCGGCCGTTTGTCACTTTTCTGTGTCCCGGAACGCAGTTTTAAGATAATTTGAGGCGAGAAATTGGCCATTTAGAGTCTAAACATGTGCTGTGTGTGTTAAGATATGACGTATTTATAGTTCGGCAGCGACGAAGTCGGCGGTGTTCAGCTCCGCCCTCTGTGGACGCTCGGTGCTCACTGTGAGCCGGCACAGAGCAGCTTCGTTCGGCCTGTCCTGAGGACCAATCGCAGCTCTTGCCGTCTCCGTTGTCCCTTGACGGAGTGACGGACACTTAAAAAATATTCAGTGCACCCGGAGACGACGCAGAGGCTCTTCGACAGGTTCTGCGTCGACGCAGAGGACTCTGCGTAAACTACGCAGAGCACTTTACGCAGGAGTATAAATTGGGCTTAAGTTTACGTGACGTTTCTCTTCGAAACTCTTGATTCTATGAAATTTTCAAGGACATTTGTACATGCAGGGGCGGACGGTGTATAGGGACGATTTGGGCGATGCCCTACCAACTAGGAGGAGAAAGAGACATTTTTTTTTCCTAAGCAATTCCAAAGATCCTTAGTACTAATATTCCTTTCAGCCGTCTGGCAGCAAAAGTAGTTATTATCAGTGTGCTTGCGTCAGGCATAATATCTCGTCTTCTCTTCTCTTCTCTTCACGTCTCCCGATGTTCGCCTCTCTGGTGGCGGCGCTCTAAGCGAAGCTCACTGTTTTAAAGCGGAACTAGACCGGAAGTTCCTATTATCGCTGTTTTTTTGGTGTGTATCTGCGTCATTACCTTGTTTATGAAGCCCTGACGGTTCGAAACAAACAGTTCAGCCATTGCTGAGAACGTTGTGTTTTATTGTAATCTCGGGGCTCAACGAGATCACTGAAAATCCCGTAATAGTTACGTAAGCAGCGGTTCTCCTGAACAACCGATCGTCCTGCTCCGGCCGGTAGTCCGGGCACATCCGGTTACGTACATTGAACCGCAGAAGAAGAATTTCACGAGCAACAGTGTCTTCTGACTCTGGGTCTGACTCCGGTTTAAAGTCACAAAAGGGACTGCGGCGGGGAGTCGTGAAGAAGCTATTTTTAAACACTGTTAAAACAATGTTTTGATAATGAGGAGCAGTGCATCCGCCGTTCCAGAGGGGGGCGCTGCACTTCTGAGAACGGATGTGCTGGATAGTACTGGCCAATCACAAGACTCTGTCTTCTGGGGGTGAAAGTTCACTTGGAAATCTCGCAGCAGAAAAACACTGTCAGAAAAGAGGATTTCTATCGGCTAGTTCACAGCAACTATGAGGTTTTTGTCCATAAAAACAAGATAATATATGTAAGTAGACCTCCATAACTAACATATATGTGCAACAGGACCACTCTATGTGACCTTTAAAAATACACAGAGGATTGTGCACGTTTAAACGCTCCCAGCACGAAGTACTGGAGTTCACGCTTTCATACGTGTTAGCTGTTTATTTTGCGCGTAGCAGCGGACAGCAGTCATTTGAGGCGACGTTCGTTAGCTCGATTGCTTTAACTGCAGGTTAAACCTCACGGCATATCAAACAATCAGACTGTTTCATGTAAGGAAGTATTCTAAGATGCGTTTAGCAACACATTTAAATAATGATTTTGACTGATAACTTGACTGATCTATCTTGTCATATGTTTGTTGTTTGTATCTGGTAAAGGTTGCAGTAGCAGCAAGAGAACCCACACACACCTGTCCAACTTTTCTTATACGATGCCTTAAGTCATCGTCCCCCTCGGTCAATCTATTTCCAGGTTCTTATTTAGCTTTAGATTTGGTTTGAGGGGTCTGGCTGTAATGACAGGCTAATTAACCTGTTCTGACCTTACTCATATGGGTTTGGATAAAGTTTTTGTCTGTGGTTTAAGTGCTGGTTTAAGCACTTATTTATACTCCTGCGTAAAGTGCTCTGCGTAGGTTACACAGAGCCTCTGCGTCGTCTCCGACTGCACGAAATATTTTTTAAGTGTCCGTCACTCCGTCAAGGTACAACGGAGACGGCAAGAGCTGCGATTGGTCCTCAGGACAGGCCGAGATAGCGCTGCTCTGTGCCGGCTCACTGTGAGCACCGAGCGTCCACAGAGGCGGAGCTGATCCCCGCCGAGAACGTCGCTGCCAAACTATAAATACGTCATATCTTAACACACACGGCACATGTTTAGACTCTAAATGGCCAATTTCTCGCCTTAAATTATCTTAAAACTGCGTTCCGTGACACAGAAAAGTGACAAACGGCCACTGTTTCAACAACAACAGTCTTTCTCCCTCGGACGCCATTGCTCACTGTAGCCAGAAGCACAACAACCTTGCGCAGCGACCCCTACTGATCGGGCGGGAAATTGCAGCGTGTATCCGCAGTCGGATAACGCATTACGCAGTCGGAGAAGTATGATGTGGCCTTAATGCTGCGTGCATGCGTGTGTGTGTGAATGACAGCATTACCGCTGTAAGTCTGAGTTTGAACAGGAATGCAGCCTGTGATGTCAGAAATATTTGATTTGACACCGTTGTACGTCTATGGAAACTTTGGCTGATGACATCAAGTGCTGTCCTTTGAACAACAAAGATGGGTTTATTTATAGTGCTACTGTTGTGCTGGCATGCAAGGTGTGGCGCTGAAGATAAATTGTCACCTCTCTAAATTTTCTCTGCTGAGCTATGTCGACAGTAAATTAAACAACCAAACTTAATGGCATGAGGAGTTTGCGCAGGTGATATTAATATATAAGTTTAT
Organism: Microchirus variegatus; assembly: GCF_963457635.1. Classification (NCBI taxonomy): domain Eukaryota; kingdom Metazoa; phylum Chordata; class Actinopteri; order Pleuronectiformes; family Soleidae; genus Microchirus; species Microchirus variegatus. Next base: position 3,292,743 of record NC_139805.1, read on the forward strand.
ATTCTTATGTGAGCATGTGAGATGGGCGATATTTGCTAAACAACATTGACGACTTTTGTTGGTTTTGCACTATTTGTCACTGAGGCATGTGCCAATGAGACGTGTTTACACAAATAAACATAAAATCAACTGCTGATGCCTCTTCTATAACCGAAAAGCTTGTACATGGTTCCTTGGCAAGGAATGCCAGGAATATATTGCAGTTATGAACTGTTGCATCTTTATTTATTTATTTATTATTGGATCTCAGTTGCTTTTGAAACAGATGTTTTGTTCATCAATAAATACACATACTGCAATAAAATATGTTTTTTCCTGTTCTGTTCAACATGCTATATCATATATTAAATTGTCTTGCAATGAATGAAGTTATGTCAGAATCACTGTATCATCAAAGCAACGTTATCATGGACAAAATTGTATTGTAGTACAGTCGTGCATCCTCCTTTTTTGTGTTCTATGGAAATGGCCTCCCTAATACACTAAGCACTGTTTCTATGCAGAAAATAGTGAAGCACTGGGCATTAGATACGATGTTTCAATGAACCTGGTTTATTTCTCATTAAAAGGGAGCAATGCTGTAATTTGTTGAGAATCCTCAGTATGCATTACTCTAGTACAGATGGAAGCCTTTAGTAAACACGTATGATAGGCCTTATGATAGACTCAGCGTCCCCAGGGTCAGAACCAAGCAGGGCGAAGCTGCATTTAGCTTCTATGGTCCTCACCTGTGGAACAAGCTCCCTGAACACCTGAGGCGTGCACAAACTGTCAGCTTGTTTAAATCAGGGTTAAAAACATTATTGTTTACTGCAGCTTTCTAATATTACCAATTTTAACCACTTTAACTTTCCTTTTTAATGATTTTAATAATTTTAAAATAATGATTTTGCATGAAATTGCATTTTTTTTGCATGATTTTAAGTTGTCAAATGTTTTAAATTGATGATCTTAAATTGTTTAATGTTTTTAATTGTTTTAATTTCATAATTGATTTTTGAATTTATTGTGCTTAAATTTCAAATGATTTTATATTACACTCATTTCTGCTTGATTTTAAATTGTTTGATGTTTTAAAGGGGAAATAAGTAGTTTATAGTGCCATCTAGAGGAGAGGCTGAAATTTACAACAAAGACCTGCTGCTCTGCTCACCCCCTCCCTTCCCTGAGTGCTACAGTGTCCTCAGCTGGTCAAATGTCGTCCTCGTCGTCTTTCTCCGTGTCAGCAGATGAGGTTCGTGAGGCGAGGGAGAGGGCGGAGCTACCGCGGTCGTAGCAGACGAAGCGGAGAGAGAGGAGGCGGGACTTCTGCTACAAGTAAAGAGACGCTTGATTTGTTCTCTCGCGTTTGTCCTTACAGGCTCCGGTAGAAACATAGCGTCTCGCTGCTAACAGTGGCTATGCAACCGCGGTCCGGTTGCATGGCCTTTTTGAAACACTACGAAAATGAAACAAAAACTATTATACAGCGACTAGACAATGCAGGAGCACATAATATGTATAAAAAAGTGGATTTTGGGTTATATAAACCCATAAATACTACACATTGTCCCTTTAAATGGTTTTAATTTCTTTACTTGATTTTTTAATTGATTGTGTTTTAATTTCAAATGTATTTCCTGCCTGTAAAGCACTATGATTTGCCTTGTGTAAGAATGATGCTATACAAATAAACTTGCTTTGCATTGCCTTCCAAGTTAACATTTTTCAGGAGAAGAAAAAGGGTAATTATCAAAATGGACTTAACTTGGTTTCTCAGAGCTGTGAACCACACATACTGTCTTATCATATTTCTACCTCTACCTTTTCCTCCCCTACACACTCAGTAAAGCAGCTACACCAGAGGCAGGCCGCTGCATTATCAGTGCCTTCATCTCTGCTGTGTTTCTCCTGTAGCCAGATTATCAGGCAAATGCGACAATAACGTGCCAGGGTATGCGGGCATTTTCTGTTAGTTCAGAGCACTGGCACGCTCAGCGAGGTGCGTGACGTCACAGAGGTGAGGCTACAAATCTGATCTAGATGTGTGTGTGACAGCATAGCACGACAGCACAGTCCATGAGATGATATTGTCATAGCTTATGACTGGTCCATAAAGCTAAGGTCACGCGCAAATTTGCGTTGATGCTGATCTACTAACTGGGCGCAATGAGGACTGCGTCCCTCAGACGGGGAAAAAATAGCACTCGCAACCCATTTAGCGGTCTTGTCTTAATGCATATGCAATGTGGGCCGTTTACACGCAATTTTGCGTGTGATGGGAGGAGAAAATGTAAACATCTTAATTTAGCACGCGCAAAGTGATTCGAACTGAAGTATCGATATTATTACGCTGGTATTGATCAATATTGAGACAGAGGAGAGGCTGCGTGGCTTTAGTTTGAAGTCGCAAATGAAACAACTGCAAAGTGTGTAGTTTGTAAAACGCCTGTAAAATACAGTGGCAACACAACTAATTTATACAAACACATGAAAAACCACGTCAAAACGAAAAATGTTGAGCTTCAGAGATGGAGAAAGGAGGAGAGAAAAGATTTAAAAGTAATATTTTGGCCATCTTCGACATTGGATAATACATATGGTATAGTGGAACTGGTAATTTGTTGCTTTAGCCAACTATAAAGTATAAAGTATGTCAAGACCTTGAAATAATACATTTATCCCATTGCAGCTGCTCCTGTTTATCTCCGATTTTGCCAACCGACATCATGGTCACATAACTAGGTAGTTCCCTCTGCTGGTCACATTAGGTATTACCGTTGATTCATTGCATATCAACAAATCCCCCTTTCTTTGAAGCTGTGAACAAAACTTGCCTCAACATTATGTGAATGACATCGGGATTGAAAACAAACAGAATTTCTGTCTTTCTTTCTTTCTTTTTTAAACAATTTTGTGATGATCAAAACCACCGTTTTCAATGTAGAAGTTAACTGTGAGCATTTAATAGTGAATAATATGTAATGTTTCAAATGAACTGAGATATGTTTAATATTCGCTAAAGTGTTTCTTTCAAGACAGATTTTTTTCTTCATTTATTTGGTCTTCAAATACGAAAGGCAGAGCGATTTTGGTAAAAACTTTAAAATGAAAAAAAAAATAAAGGATGTCATATGCAGTAAAAATGTCATAAAATAGATCATTTGTAATTAATGTTATTGATTCAAAGAATGTCAGGCTAATTACACATATAATTTGACATAATAAATAGCAAACTCTGGATGGTGTCATGTGTTACAACTAAATCTAGTTGGAAAACAATAACCATATTCATACACTATCCTGATTAATTAACTCGTTGCTTTTATTAACCACTTAAAGCTATACTTACCTTTCTTGCATTTTTACACTTTTCTTTTGTAATCTTCAATTGCTGCTAATAAGCGTATGGCACTCTAAAACGTAATATAAACTCACCAGGTTTTGAAACCATCGAAAACATCATTTAACTCTCATATTATTATGATAAAAGTGTGACCAATTAAAACATTCGGACCGAATAAAATAATTCACCAAGCTACCTGTCTGTCTTCTGGCGCGTAAGCAGTGACAGCGATCGGCGAGGCGCATCTCTGACAGAGCGGTGTTGCCAACATGGCGACTTTGTCGCTAAATCTATTTAATTTTTTAATTAAACAGAGAACGATACGATGCTACAAGGGGATTTAGCATGGTGAGGCCGAAGGGCATGACTTTGTACTCGAAGTGGCCGATAGGGGTATTGAAGGGTGGTTTTCCACTCGTCACCTTCGCGAATTAGGACCAGGTGATAGCGGTGCGTAAGGTCCAGCTTAGAGAATATTTGTGCCGAGGCAGGGAGTATTTGTTCCTGATGGTGATTTCGTTGAGACACAGGTTGTTGGAGGCGATGGGTGAAAGAATCTGTCATCGAATCTGGGGCTGCCATGATTAGTCGACTAGTCACGATTACGCCGTGAACATAATCGTTTATTTTATGAAGCTTTGTTTTTATCTCAAAACTGCTGCTGCTGCACCTTTCGCTGTAAATATCTGAAATAAAACAACATATTCACTTTTTGTTAACATCTCATCTAGATACAGTGTAATTTGTCACACTCACAATCTTGTCCTTCCCTATCCCTATTATTTTGGCGTGTGTGGTTTTTCTGTTCTGCTCTCTCTCTGCAGGAGGCGTGGTTTTGACCGACTGCCACCGAGGACGCTGGTGATCAGCTACACCTGTGGCGGCTCCTCCCCACCTGCTCCTGATCAGCAATCAGGAGGCTTCTTAAAGGTACAATATGTAGTATTTATGGGTTTATATAACCCAAAAAACACTTTTTTATACATATTATGTGCTCCTGCATTGTCTAGTCGCTGTATAATAGTTTTTGTTTCATTTTCGTAGTGTTTCAAAAAGTCATGTTAAATAACATGACCGCGGACCGTGGTTGCATAGCCACTGTTAGCAGCGAGACGCCATGTTTCTACCGGAGCCTGTAAGGACAAACGCGAGAGAACAAATCAAGTGTCTCTTTACTTGTAGCTGAAGTCCCGCCTCCTCTCTCTCCGCTTCGTCTGCTACGGCCGCGGTAGCTCCGCCCTCTCCCTCGCCTCACGAACCTCATCTGCTGACACGGAGAAAGACGACGAGGACGACATTTGACCAGCTGAGGATACCGTAGCGCTCAGGGAAGGGAGGGGGTGAGCAGAGCAGCAGGTCTTTGTTGTAAATTTCAGCCTCTCCTCTAGATGGCACTATAAACTACTTATTTCCCATTTAAGCCTGAGCCGCCCGTTCACCAGCATCAGATCGTTTTCCACGCTTCAGTGGTAACATCCCAGTGATTCTCCTGTGTCTATCGAGTTAATCTACTCTGGATTTCTGACTCAACGGTGTTCTTCCTGGCTCAGCTGCATCGGCGTCCTCACCAAACTCCCATATGCTAACTCCCCTCATAGCCTTGCACCATCCTTTGTTATGTTCAATAAATATTGTTTATAATTACACCACTGTCTCCTCTGCGTTTTCGGGTCCACACAATATTTAAACTGCTCCTTAATAGAAGCGTAACAGTAATTACTAGTAGTCTGCTGTACTAGATATTTCACATACTCAGTAGATATATATCGCTATATGACCCTATCCACAACCCTACTTCAGAAACCGGAAGGATCACGACTGTGATGCCGATTTGTATCGAGTGAAATGGCGTGCCTCGAGGGAATTGTAGTTTTTTTTTAGTTTTTACTAAAACTGTAGGTTATAAATACTGAATTGAGAGTACACTGAGCAGTTTAAGGGGATGGTAAACACATATGTAATCAAGTAACAATGTCATACTTATCTAACGACTATTAAAAAAAACAGTTGAACAGGTGATTTTCTTATTGAAGTGCTTTCATGGGGCAGCTGGTGAAAGGCATGGAGGTGCAGTGCACCCTGTAGAGATCATCCGACAATCACAATGACAACAATGACAAATTTAAGACAAGTTTCAATTTAAAGACTTTCAGCCTCGTAAACCACTCACCATTGAGTTTTGGCAGGTTTGAACCAATTGCCCCTAAAGGCCACATTATACTTCTCCGACTGCGTAATGCGTTATCCGTCTGCGTCACCACGTAGACCGCTCGAGCATTTATACTTCTGCGTCGTGGTGACGGATATGCGCTGCAATTTCCCGCCCGATCAGTAGGGGTCGCTGCGCAAGGTTGTTGTGCTTTTGGCTACAGTGAGCAATGGCGTCCGAGGGAGAAAGACTGTTGTTGTTGAAACAGCGGCCGTTTGTCACTTTTCTGTGTCCTGGAACGCAGTTTTAAGATAATTTGAGGCGAGAAATTGGCCATTTAGAGTCTAAACATGTGCTGTGTGTATTAAGATATGACGTATTTATAGTTCGGCAGCGACGAAGTCGGCGGTGTTCAGCTCCGCCCTCTGTGGACGCTCGGTGCTCACTGTGAGCCGGCACAGAGCAGCTTAGCTCGGCCTGTCCTGAGGACCAATCGCAGCTCTTGCCGTCTCCGTTGTCCCTTGACGGAGTGACGGACACTTAAAAAATATTCCGTGCACCCGGAGACGACGCAGAGGCTCTTCGACAGGTTCTGCGTCGACGCAGAGGACTCTGCGTAGCCTACGCAGAGCACTTTACGCAGGAGTATAAATTGGGCTTAATCAACTTGTGGTTACCAGTAGGCAGTACCAAGTGTAAAAATACAATAAAATCTATAAATTTATATAGTATCTTTTAAAAGCAGATATTACAAAGTGCTTTCACAAATCCAGATTAATAAAAGCCAAATAAACCGAATAAACTAACAAAAGTAACAAGGATTAAAAGTACAATGATAATGGCAAATATATAATAAATAAATAAAATAACACGCTCACAAGAATCCGAGTCTATAAAAGTGGGTTTTAAGAAGTAATTTCCGAGGGGCTGGGGCTGAGGAGAGTGAGTTACAATATTCTAATCTGGAGAACATGTAGGCATGGATTACTTTTTCAAAGTCTGAGTGGGGAAGTTGTGGTAGTTGTAATAAACGACCGGACAACTTTCTTTACGTGCAGGTTGTCCAAATGCAAATTTCCTGGTAGAGGTTATTTGTAAAGAAAACTGGTGGAGTTTGGAGGAGGATTCAACAAAATCAGGCTGAAACCTGAGCTGGAAACAGAAATTCATCAGAAAGATCAAAAAGAAGTGACCGTGACGGTACCATTGAAAAATAAACTCAGTGGTCAACTCGTAGATATGAAACTAACTTAAATTCAACCTGGTTTTGTGCTTCATTCGCATATTACAGCAGCTCCTCCTGGTGTATGAATGTATAGTGTGTGATCCCTGTCTATTGTAGCGTTAGATGCACAGCAATTATCCATCTCTGACGTCGTGTTTGTGTGTACCTGGCGAGATTGTGAAAGGCAATGAATAAGCTTTGAGACATTTAAATTTCAAAGTGAATGAACCCTAAGCACAATCTGCATGTCTGCAACCCTAACCACGGCAATCCAAGTCACCCTCTCCTACCGAAGAGCTCAAAAGCCTTTCTTTAAATATTGGTAAACCAAGTTTTTTTTTTTCTTCTTTCTTTTATAAGCTTTGAAACATTATGTTATGGACCCTGAAAGACCTTCTGCAGCTCATAGAATCAACCAGAACCTTCTAATATCTTGTGTACAGACTGACTGTACACAACTGAAAACAGCAATTTTTGTAAGATTAATGATTCCCTTGGGGAGAATGTTTGTAAATATAAAAAGATGTTTTTCATAGTTTATGACGGTGCATGACATTAACGGCGACAAAGACCTAAGTTTTCGGGCTTTGTCATTTTAATGTGACTTTGCAGTACATCGGGGTTTGGGGTTTCGAGAACAAAATTCCACTCATTGTTACTGATGTTTTCTGTTTTCCCGTTCTGCTGCTGCTCCTTCGCCACTGACTTCTGTTTATGCAGAAGCTTTGGTTCAGCTTCATCTGCCCCTTCACAAAAGAAGGAGCAGCTCATGCCACTCTCTATGTTAATAGCACTGTATTTGTTCACATGCTGCACACAGAGATAACTCCCAGCTTTCATCAAAGTCAGTGTCTTGGGAGTGGAACATTCCCTTGTGGCATACGTGCAAGGATTAGCTACAAGGGTCGCAGTAACATAGTCTATTCTGGAGCGGGGCCTGTTTTCCGGTGTGGCTCACCCTATTGAATGCATCTGAATTATGCACAATAAGGTTTGCCAGACACCCCAGCTCTGCATATGCAAGACTTTATTACATTTAACAATAATAATAGGCAGGTTTTTGAGTGACATGTAGCTTGTTATACACTGCAAAAGTATAGCAGTCATTTCGGGTTTTGTGCAGTTAGGTGTTAGAGAGTGAAATAAGGCAACTGTTTGTCAGTGCAAAAAAAAATCCTTTTGTGATTGTATTCAGGTATATTAGTGTATGAATTTATGCACGGCATAAGATCATCACTGTGTTCGTGTTGCCCGTGTAAGGCTGACAAACCCAATATGCAGCCTCCTAATGGCTGAGCATAGAAACAGAGACCAGACAAAGTTACCTCCTGTTCATATTGGCTGAAGTATTTAAAAGACAAGATTGCTAATGACAATTATATTCCTTCTTACTGCATTGTACATACATTAATCCATACGACATACTACTTTGCCCTTTATATCAAAGATATCATGTGGAGTAACACACAGCAGAAAACACATTTAAAACATATTCAGTATTCATATATATGTACATTCATGTTAACAACAAACCAGAATAAATCACTTTTTCATGGGTCATTAGCAGAGGTGGAAAGGAACAAATTGCATTTACTCACGTTACTGTAATTGAGTAGGTTTTTTTTGGGTACTTGTACGTTTTAAAGTAATTTTTAAAATGTGTACTTTTACTTAAAGGGACACTATGTAGTATTTATGGGTTTATATAACCCAAAATCCACTCTTTTATACATATTATGTGCTCCTGCATTGTTTAGTCGCTGTATAATAGTTTTTGTTTAATTGTCGTAGTGTTTCAAAAAGTCATGTAAAATAACATGGTCGCGGACCGTGGTTGCATAGCCACTGTTAGCAGCGAGACGCCATGTTTCTACCGGAGCCTGTAAGGACAAACGCGAGAGAACAAATCAAGCGTCTCTTTACTTGTAGCGGAAGTCCCGCCTCCTCTCTCTCCGCTTCGTCTGCTACGGCCGCGGTAGCTCCGCCCTCTCCCTCGCCTCACGAACCTCATCTGCTGACACGGAGAAAGACGACGAGGACGACATTTGACCAGCTGCGGATACCGTAGCGCTCAGGGAAGGGAGGGGGTGAGCAGAGCAGCAGTTCTTTGTTGTAAATTTCAGCCTCTCCTCTAGATGGCACTATAAACTACTTACTTCACCTTTAATTGAATCGTTACTGAGGATGTGCCTAATCTGCCTATAATGATGAGCCGCCCATGCTTTCAAATGAAACCTCTGCAGATAGGGCACCGGAAGGTGGCCTTCATGGAGTGAGCTTGGTCCTCCGTCAAGGCCACTGTCAGTCTTCTGTTTGCTGCGGCCAGCTCCGCCATGTCTCGCATTGTCTGCGTGATTGCTGGCAGTTCTTGGGCAGCCAGGACCAGCTCCTCCACCCTTCCCAAGACTTCTGTGTCATCCCTGAAACGACTGTGGGAACAAGCAAAAGTACAATGAAAAACACCAAGAATTTGTCTGTTATTATGTCTATATAATTTTTTTTTTTTTTTTTGAAGGTTGTATGCTAGTGTATTTCCATCCAAAAATAATTGATTTGATTTAGGCTGAAAAGCTTTCCTTTAACATTGACAATCAACCAAAAGAGAAAGAGATTTCAGAAGGATAATTCATCATCTGAGTTTTTTGTTAAATATTATTATTATTATTGTTATATTATTATTCGTTTTGTATTTATTTTTGTATACACTAGGTCAGGGGTCTGCAACCTGCGGCTCTTCAGCCACTCTGCAGTGGCTCCTTGTATAGCTTTGGAGATCAAGGCGACAAATAAAAGTGTTTTAATATCTTGTGCAACATCCAATGTCGACGTAAACTGCAATATTCAGTACATGTTTGGATGTGTCCTGTCCATCTTTGGATCCACATGCCGTTTTTCTTGTGCACGAACAACATACAATCCAAATATTTGCTTCATTTATTTCAAAGTGGGTTCATTTTCATTTCTTTATTTTGCCACAAACAATGAAACAATGGAAGAACCAGGTCTACGGGGTCTAGAGGTTGGATATAAACTGAACATGTTGTAGTTCTTAAATGTCATAAATGAAAGAGACTATTACTATTGTATATCGTTTGTCTGTATAAAAACCTTTATATGTATTATTATCTTCATCTTGTGGGTTTTTTTGCGGCTCCAAATGAATTTTTGGGTGGAGAGAAGACAAAAATGGCTCTTTTCATCCTAAAGGTTGCAGATCCCTGCACTAGGGCATTCAGCACCAGACCAGGTATTGGGTATTGATGAAGGTAGTGACAGGTAAGGCACCAGAAGGTACACAGTTTTATTTTACCAGAGCAACAGAGAGGCTGCATAAAATGTTTGTTTGCTTTAAACTGGAAATTAAATTAACCAAAACGTGAATCCTGCCTGGACGATGGAGTTCTTTTGCTTGAGTACATCCTAATGGAACTGGTGCATCAGTGGCCTTTTGTGCAAATTACAAAATTGAAAGAACTCTTTTACAAATAGCCACTACATTCATCTTGTTGTTTGCTCAGCACAATAGCAAGTCATAGCGATTGTTAAAATATGTCAAATTGTGTATGAAATAAAAAAAAATTAGTTTAATGTCTCAATTTAAAAAATATATATAATAAAACAATACCTTGTTTTGTCCTCTGTAATTCATTGAACTTAGACTTGTGCAGGGCAACAATCCCTCTAGTTGGAAAACACTGCCACCTGCTGATGAAGGGAGGCATTACTGACTATGGGCCGAGCTCTGGTCCACACTCCAGAGCAGAAGGGGGCGGTAATGCGCTTGCAGATGGATGCTAAAAGAAGAAGAAGAAGGACAGAGAAAGAAGATACAGGAAATAGTCGCGATCGTCTTGCTGTAAGATGTAAGTCTCTGTTCTCTAACGATCATTTTTGGGTTTTCTGCGCCTCAAACTAATCATATATCGGGTCTGGTTAGTTATAATACGTCACATGGAGCTGTCAATATTACAGTGGTCATATGACAGTTTCTGTTAACCCTTCCGGTATGACGAATTATCCTGCAAGTTACTGAGGTTAGCTTAAGCTAACGTTAGCTGTCACAGTTACATGCAGCGTATTCCAGTTTGTTTTATTATTATTTTTACAAAGTAAATATATTTTTTTTTTGTAATCTTAAGATGTTGTCGATAGAGACAATGTACTTATACACGCTGTTATACACATGTAGTGTATGTAACTACATAGGGAGAGAGAACGGGGTAACCGATGCATGATCACAACATATCAACTAACATACACACACACACATACACATACATATATGTATATGTATATATGTGTGTGTGTGTCTATATTTTTTAAATTACATTTTCTTTGTTGCTGACAGCAACACTTCAGCTTGTTTTGAAGACTAAATATGGCCGGTGCATCTATAGTAATGCTCTTCTATTGTTCAGCCTGCTCATAATAACGTTTGATATGTAACAGTGATGTCAGAGTGGAGAAAGTTAAAGTCTGGTTGTGTGTCTCACCAGAACTGTTGCCGATACTGATCTTTTATCTATTAGCTTTCCTGCTTAGCCTAAAGATCGTGGTCAGAAAGCGCAGGGATATTTTTCCTCCAGGACAGAAGCTGCTTCTGCTTCGGGCTGACACTCACTCGAAAGACAGCGCAGCCCTCTCGCAACACGTTTAAAGGTCCCATGGACCGGAAGCTCCGATTAACGCTGCTTTTTGGTGTGTACCTGCATCATTACCTCATTTATGAAGCCCTAAGTCTGCCTTAATGGTGCGTTCCAGAGCCCATCCAAACCATTTGGGCATGAATCCTACCTCCAACCAGGCCACGGTGCCGTGATTCCAGTTGTGGATGAGCCAGACCAATTATGGGTGGTCCTTAATTTAAAACGTCATTAAATCCCTGTTTAACCTAATAAAAATGACTGACGAATATACTGTTATATTATTATCTGTGTATAATAGATATTCTAATAGCTTGATGCTCATTTAAAGGTCACATAGAGTGGTCCTGTTGCACATAAATGTTAGTTATGGAGGTCTACTTACATATATTAACTTGTTTTTATGGTCAAAAACCTCCTAGTTGCTGTAAACTAGCCGATAGAAATCCTCTTTTCTGACAGTGTTTTTCTGCTCCGAGATTTCAGAGTGAACTTTCACCCCCAGAAAACAAGAGTCTTGTGATTGGCCAGTACTATCCAGCACATCCGTTCTCAGAAGCGCAGCGCCCCCCTCTGGAACGGCGGATGCACTGCTCCTCATTATCAAAACATTGTTTTAACAGTGTTTAAAAATAGCTTCGTCACGACTCCCCGCCACAACGGACGTTATTCTTCTTCTGCGGTTCAATGTACGTAACCGGATGTGCCCGGACTAGTGCCCGGAGCAGGAGAATCTGTTGTTCAGGAGAACCGCTGCTTACGTAACTATTACGGGATTTTCAGTGATCTTGTTGAGCCCCGAGATTACAATAAAACACAACGTTCTCAGCAAAGGCTGAACTGTTTGTTTCGAACCGTCAGGGCTTCATAAACAAGGTAATGACGCAGATACACACCAAAAAAACAGCGATAATAGGAACTTCCGGTCTAGTTCCGCTTTAAATATTTTGTTGCATTGTAAAAACCTCAGTTGCATAGAAGAACGGACCTATTCGTGATCGCTCTCCTTGGTTCTGATCAAGCTTTGGAATCTCCATTACGTACCATAGTGTGCTTTAGCGCGTCGGCATCACTCTGGCCTATAGACTGTAAAAGTGTTCTAATATTTCCCACATATTTTTACCTGCGCAAGAATTTACACAATTACAAGCCTGAGAATAACCTGGTGGAGAAGGAGTAGTGGAGCTGCTGCTGCCATGAAGAAACCGAGAGGAGTCGAGCAGGACATGCTGACACTAGAGCAGGAAATGCTGACACTAAAGGAGGAAAAGTGCATGGAGAGGAAGCAGAAATCTTTTCAGAATATATTGGTAATATCGAAGCTTTTCAGAAAGAAACCGCTAAAGTCTTTAATTTACTTTTCTGCGTGTAGAGTTGTTTTAGACACAGCAATTTTATCACAACTTGTTTTTCATGTTATGGCGTGAAATTATGCAGTCGTTGTTATCTGTTAGCATGAAGATATGTAGGGTTACGGTAAAGTATACTCATGACTTCCATGCGTTTTTAAGCTCCCACTGCATATAGGTAATATATTTTGAAATGCAATATTTTTTATACTGGGTTCCATCTGCATTTACTCTGACTCCGAGGCATCTACAGTGATGCTTACACTTCTGGTGGAATCTCAGTGTAAGTGTTATTCACACTAATTCACATAGAGCTTTTAATTTCAGAGATGCACTCTATTTAATTTGAATATGTAATTCCTAACCCCAAAAAGAAGGTCAGGGAAGAAGAGGTTAAGTACCACTGAAATTTTGCATTCGCAATATCGCAATATGACACCATATACAACCTTTTTGAGACCGTGAGCTACCTGAAGGGTAAAGAATAATGGAACGATTATCAGTTTTTATAAACAATCTCAATGATATTGTACCGAGTGATCATATGGATACATACAAGTGAGGTGAAGTGAGCCTGCAAGCACCATATTGGCTGCCTGCGGGCTACCAGGTGCTCCCGGGCACCACGTTGGTGACCAGTGATGTAGAGTTATGACATAAAACCAGTGATCCTAGACTAAACTAGACAAATCTAAAAATGGCAGACCCATTTGCAGTAAAAAAAAGAATCGAATCGTGACCTTACACATGATATTTTTACTTCAGACAAAGACATTTACCTAAACCTTATTCCGCTCCCGCTCCCCCCCATGACCCTCATTTGGCAAAAAAATAGATGAACTGTCACCACATGGAGTTTGTTGAGTTCTTTGTTCCTCTACTTATGTATGCCTTTCTCTCCCCCCTCTCTCCAGATCCAGGGTTCATCTCTGCCTCAGGCCACCATGTCTCGTTCCCGTCAACCTCCGCTAGTCACAGGCATTTCACCGAAAGAGGGTGCAGCCTGGACCAAAGTCACCATCCGTGGAGAAAACCTGGGCACAGGCCCAGTTGACCTCATTGGTAATTAATATTACCAATATAATATTAATATAAGCACATCTTGACAGGACACTGTGTCACCAGTGTTGGGCATCTTACTTTAATTAGGTATAGTTACAAATGACTTCTCCCAAAAAGTAATTGAGTTAGTAACTCAGTTACCACATTATAAAAGTAATACGTTACTGTTGCTTGCAAAGTTTGCATCCACTTTTTTACCATCATCTACTTTTGAAAAAATGCTGCCACGCTGCTGATGTCTTTGACATGGATGCAACAGGAGGACTGACTGTAGCCTTAAATGAAAAGCTCAAAATCCACATAATTAATGGCAACGCTAATCTATCCGTCTCTCGTAAGCCACGGAGCGAGAACAACCCACTGGGCTGGTATTAACAAAAATAGTGGAAAACAAGGGGGGTGTTCTCTGAAGACACGATGTTACCTGTGAAACAGGGGTGCTCTAAAACTCCCCCGTTAGCACTTGGTACTTTCCTCCTAATGAAATTCACCATAAAAAGTGTATAATTATATATTAAAAAAAATAATAATAATTAGTCGACCAATCAAAACTTTAGTCGAGCCAGAACGTGTTGACCAATTAGTCGACCAGTCGACTTTGACCGTACAGCCCTAGTGGTGACAGACTCTAAAGAGCGTACTTTTCCTTGTTTTCACTCCGTGGTCTCAAGCTTTGTGTAGAAGACGCTTTAGCGCTGCAATTAAGGGAATAACAGATGAATCAAATGAGCTGATCTCTTTAGTTAACTGCTCAAATAGAGAGAATGTTCTCTGATGTGAAGTGAATGTCGCGGGGAGTTCATAATCTGCGCCGTATGCAGCCAAGTTTCGCTTTTGCGTAAAGAGACTTTCAAGCATTTAATAGGTGCTGTTCCACAGTGTACTCGTATCTTGTTAGAAGCGTTTTATTTGTGGTGAATTTTTGGCCGGGCCACATGGTTGGTGTAGTGGATAGTGCACTTGCCTTTGCAGCAAGAAGACCCGGGCTCGAGCCCCGGTTTGAACAAGGGCCTTTCTTTCTGCATGGAGTTTGAATGTTCTCCCTGTATGTGCAGGGCTTTTCTCCGGGTACTCCTGCTTCCTCCCACAGTCCAAAAACACGCAGATCTGGGGATTAGGTGAATTGGTCACTCTAAATTGACCATAGGTGTGTGAGTGAATGGTTGTTTGTCCCTATGTGTGGCCCTGCGATGGACTGGCGAACTGTCCAGGGTGTACCCTATGTCAGATGAGATAGGCACAGCACCCCCTGAGACCCTCCACTAGAGGATGAAGCGGTAGATAATGGATGGACGGATGGATGGAATATAATTGTAACATTTACGTATTGGATAGTGTGATTTGGGTTTCAATCGGCACCCGGACAAGGGGATGCTCGCTGATTATATGGGGGCCCAGCGCCCTTGTTCCCCGGTTTAGAAAAATCTGCCGTGTATAAATAAAAGCTTTTTTTAAAGAATTTGTAAATTATGGTGGAAAATAAGTATTTGGTCACCTACAAACAAGCAAGATCTCTGGCTCTCACGGACCTGTAACTTCTTCTTTAAGAAGCTCTTCTGTCCTCCACTCATTGCACACGTCTTCTTATGTATTGTGTCTCTCTGTGCTGCAGTGTGTTTAATTGTGCTGTAACAGCCCTTTACCCTCTCTTTTCTCAGGCCTGTCGATCTGTGGCCATAACTGCCTGCTGACAGCTGAGTGGATGTCAGCCAGTAAGATAGTGTGCCGTGTGGGTCCTGCCAAAGATGACAAGGGAGAGATCGTTGTTACCACCAAGTCAGGGGGTCTTGGCACCTCCACGGTGTCATTTAAACTGCTCAGACCAGAGAGAATTGGTAAGACTCAGGTGACAAATAATTTGGAGACCGTAGAAGTACTTGTAAATGCAAGTCTCCCCTGCATATGTACTCTCTATCTCATTTTCCTTGTTCATCAGCTCCTCAAGTACTCCTTCCAAATTCTCAACACACTCTGTTCACTTGTGAACACATTGCCATGTCTGTCCATTACCATCACTCTAACCTGCTGCATATCCTTTCCAGCTCTGTCTCTCTGTTTAGCCGATAAAAGTCCTTCTCTCCTTCCTTACTGTCCAACCTCTCATTCACCCATTGCCACCTCTCATTTTGTTGCACAATTAGACTCCCACTACCCCCGCTTACTTTCTTCATCTCCCTGGCTCCCATGTTTTCGTTGCCGTCCTCTTCCTTTGGATACTCTCCTGGACTTCCTTGTTCCATCACCAAACATCATCTTGACTATGTCCCTCACTACTTAAGCTGTCATCTGGTAAATAGGAATTGATACCGAAAGTTGGAACTTTGTGCAGGAGGAAGGGCTTGCTTACGCTGCCTGTCTGTCACACACACACACACACACACACACACTGGCAGCAAGAGTGACACAAACACAGACCTTTTCCAACTGAGTCGAAACGGAAAGAGGTAGAAGTGCGAAACAGTGTTGCCAACTCCTCAGTAAGGAAAGTCGATATTGGCTGTCCTAAAAGTCGCTCAAAGTCGCAAAATGACGTCATCATTGTGATGTCATGGTTAATTTAACATTTGCCTGATATGTGCACCGGTAACGTAGGCAACCGTAAAGAAGAGGTTTATTTCAAGAGTGTGTCATTTTATTTATTTATTTGTTTAGTTTATAAACAAAAACACAGTGGGCCGATGGTGGGCTGCCCGAGAGGCCCTACCACTGGGCTTAGCAGGTTTTCTAGGGGAAACCCTGCACATGGTTAAATCCTAGAAGCTTAATCCTCCTCAAAAATAAAGAACAAGTTGATTTTTCTTTACCCTTGTAGATCCCTCTATTATGACCTAACATAAATGCATAAGTTATGCTGCTGTGTAGTAAGAACAGATAGAGTAGGTATACAAAGTGTGCACACAGTTAAAATGCCAGGTTTTTGTGATGCAAAAAAACTGAGACCACAACAATTTCCCACCTTTAATGTAGGGTCCTGTTATTATTTTTTCCCAACTTCCGTTTTATTTTTTTCCAAATTCCGTTTTTTCCATTTAAATGTTTTACCTTTTACACTTACTTCACCACTATAGAGTGTATTTTTTTGTGTCAGTGAATAAAATGTCCATTCATGAAATGCAAGTTTCTTCTTGAATCTGCTGACTTTTCAATTGTTCAATTGTTTTTCCAATCGGCCAGTGAATCTTAAAACAAGCCATGCAATGCTGGTCACATTTAAAAGTAAAATAAATCAATTTCTTCGCACCGCCCCTGAGCTGTACTGTTCTCCCTCTCCTGCTCACGCCGCGCGGCTTCTCCTTATCCAACGCAGGCTGGATCATTTTTTTGTTCCACGCAGTTTTATCCCTACATAAAATGAATGATCTTTAAGACGAGGATCAAGTACAGTCGTAATGAAGTGAAGGTGATCCGAGTAGATCTTGTGTTGTCTCTTAACAGCAGAGCTTCACTTGTCATTATTTTCACTCCGTGGTCTCAAATCTTTGTAGAAGACGCTTTAGTGCTGCAATTAACAGAATAACGGATGCATCAGATGAGCTAATAGATGCTGTTCCACAGTGTACTCGCTGTCTTTCGGGCACCGAATTATCAGTCCATCCCTAAATATTAACATCTTTATTGACAAGAACAATGTAACTGTAATAATGACATATTTGATAGTGTGACTTGGATTTCAACCGGCACCTGGACAAGGGGACACTTGCCGATTACATGGGGGCGCAGCGCCCTTGTTTCCCAGTAGTAAAGCCTGGTGGCCATCCAGACTTATGATGCACTGGGGGAAACCCTGCATACTTCCACCAAGGAACTACATTTGTTTGTCATCCTGGTTATCGGTCTCTTTGTCTGTGAGCAGCTTAACTCAAAAAGTAATGGATGCATTTGAATATCTAGATTTAATATAAGTTAAATTTAAGAGATAAGGGAATGCACTTGAATGGACTTGGTTCCTGCACTGTCAGAGTGCCTTCACTAGGTGTTGTAATTGCAAAATAAATTAATAATAAGCCTTAAATAGTATAGCATTAACATTAATAAATGCTAAATGTTGAGCCACAAGCATTTTCGCATATAGAATCTGTTATATTTAAGGAGCATGTTTGCATGTATGCATATTGCAAGGCACTGTGTGTGTCAGTATACACCTTGGACATGTTGTACATCTAAGTGATGTGGGTCTCGCATGTCCTGGCCTGTCCTGCAGGTATCTTGGACCAGTCTGCTGTGTGGGTGGATGAGATGAACTACTATGACATGAGGACCGGCCGCAACAAAGGCATCTCCCCCCTCTCCCTGCGACCCAGCAATCCACTGGGCATCGACATGGACAAGTATGGTCTGACAACACACACATGAGAACATGCACCCTAGTCTCAGAAACTCTCCCCTATGTTCAGGCATTTTGTGCCAACTCAACAAAAGATTTGTACAGTCTCTAACCACTGCACACAGAGAATCAAAATAGAATAATTGTGATGCAGAGGAGGATAATTTGCTAATTCAATAATTAAAATGAGTTTGACACCCCTGGTCGAAAGTGTTGAATGTATTTTGAGGTCCGGCTGGGGTAAGAGGAGCAGTTAAAACCAGTGTCTCATCACAGTTCAAGATTCTAACAGCATAGAGAGATAATTATTACCTTTGTGAAGCGTCCTCCTGCGGCCTTGGTAGTGGAGGAGGTTCATTTGTCCCCGTTTCTTGTGACGCTGAATCAACATTTAAGGAGGGACAGCGATGAAGCTACTGACTGCTAAACGCTAACCTTTGCCGGTAACCGCTCACACCGTTTTGAGCATTGCATCCGAGCCTCAGTCTGGGAGGGGGCCGGCCCTTCACACCCCACGTCTTCTGAGTCAAAAACTGTTTGCTTCCCAGCCTCGGACTTTACCAATATGCCCCCTGGTGTTTAGGAGGAATAAACTCGGTAAATACAAATTAATATATATTTTGTACACCCCCTTTAAATAATAAATCTGTCTTGCTGCCTCCACTCCATCACAGAATGGCACTTATGTTTATTATATTTATTGCATCTATTCTTTGTCTCTGTCACAACTGTTTGCTTTTCTTGTTGTTTATTTATCCTCTCCCAGATGCAAAATCCCACAGAGTGACATAGAGTTGACATTTCCAGGCATGAGTGGAGACTTCACCAGTGAGAACTTCTCTGCCACCTGGTACCTCATAGAGAACCATGCAGGATCGAGGTAGGTTTCCATCTCTATACTTTACCTAGATCTTCTTTGGCCCCTGAATACTGAATATGGCTGCACATATATCTACATGTATGATATACGTATTGTAAACGCCCGATTGAACTGTGATAAATATTTCTCCCATATTCGCTCAGCAGCAGTCCACATGTGCTGGGCTGTGCGCCTCTGCAGTGATAATTGTACAGTGCCTCCCTTTTGACAACAACTTCCTGTATCAACCTTTTGCACTTGCTATAGAAATATCTTAAAATTATATTGAATTAAAGTGAATTGATTCACACTGACTGGCCTTGTCCTACTCCTGACAGTAGGGTCAGAGGCTACTGTGAGAACTAGATAAACATAAAGCCCAATTTATACTCCTGCGTAAAGTGCTCTATGTAGGTTACGCAGAGCCCTCTGCGTCGACGGAGAGCCTCTCGGAGAGTCTCTGCGTCGTCTCCGGCTGCACGAAATATTTGTGTCCGTCACTCCGTCAAGGGACAACGGAGACAGCAAGTGTTGCGATTGGTCCTCAGGACAGGCCGAGCGAAGCTGCTCTGTGCCGGCTCACAGTGAGCACCGAGCGTCCACAGAGGCGGAGCTGATCACCTCCGACAAGGTCGCTGCCAAACTATAAATACGTTGTATCTTAATACACACAGCACATTTAGATTTAGACTCTAAATTGCTAATTTCTCGCGTCAAATTTTCTTAAAACTGCGTTCCATGACACAGAATGTTATTCAGCTGCAACAACAACAGTCTTTCTCTCTTGGACGCCATTGGTCACTGTAGCCAGAAGCACAACAACCTTGCATGGCGACCCCTACTGATCGGGCGGGAAATTGCAGTGCGTATCCGTCACCTTGATGGAGAAGTATGAAGGCTCGAGTGGTCTCCGTGGTTACGCAGTCAGAGAAGTATAATGTGGCCTTAACAGTGAGCTGTTTAACCAGCCGACGCAATAGATTTTAACAAGCTTTAGTTATTGTCTATCTTTAGTTAGCTTTTCATTTAGTTAGCTATATAGCCATAAAATAAAGCTGCACCCTAATTTAAGTTAGTGTTACATGGATCCCAGTTTGAGCACATATTATGCTGCAATAACATTATTATTATTATTATTATTAATAATAATAATAATAATAATAATAATAATAATAATAATAACCATACAATACAAATGTTGTTGGTTAGGGCTAGTTATTATTATTATTTATTCACAATACTCATAATGTTACTATGTATTTATTAGGGATGTACCAAAAATCAGGAAACACAAAAACTGAAACTGAAACACCAAAATAACCCTAACCCTAACCCTTGTGCCAATTCTGTACCACTGTTTTTTTTTAATCTTATTTCGTTGTTATGGCTGGGACTGTGTGTACTTACCTCACTAAAGCCAAGGCATTGCAATTGTACCGATACTGTTTATAGATTAATAATCATGCTTCAAATCAGTTCAGAATCTATGAAAAATATTTAGGAGGATCTAATCAAACATATCAGACAATGAGGGTGCATACAGACGAGCCTTTTTTTTTCTTTGCTTTATTCCTACATCCCACAGGTAATGATCTATATGTTGGGGATTGCGTACAGTTGCGATGAAGTGCAGGGGATCTAGGGTGACAACCTCCAGACAGACAAATATGGAACAAGTAGCATGGTAAAGTGGGACAATGTGGGACACGTAACGCTTGTCCAAAGTCTGAACAAGTGTCTTGAATCCTGGGTTGCTTACGGTACTGATGCTTACATGTCCTTTGCTACCATAAATGTCACAGCCTCCGTTATCTCCTGATGTCGTGGTGGGATATGGGGCAGAATGTGTCCAGATAACTGGATATTGTCCTACATATTTTCTCAACCAAAGGCTGCCTTTCTGCCATGTTTTCACATCTCCTCATATTATTGATCCACACACGTCACACGCTTGCTGCAGCTGCACTTAACACAGGTGCACTCAAAGGCTAAAATTGCTGTACAGTACAGCGTAAAGTGGGACAGGTGGTCACTCTAAGGGGATCCGAGTAGATCTTAGTGTTAACTTGTGTTGACAGAATTGAGCGCACTTTTCATTGTCTTCATTAACCACTCCATTGTCTGTCCCAACCTCTTTGTTTTCTTGACTGAATCTATACATGCTCCGTTAATTGGTCATTCCCACCAAAAAGCCTTGAGGCCACTTGACTGTCATTTCAGGGAAGATGAGTCATTTTGGACTCTCCGGTGTTCCCCCCCCCCCCCCAACTTAGCCTTCCAGTAACCCAAACATCAGCATCCAACATTAGGGGTCTCTGTTCGGACTTATCAGGGTGGCTTTATCTTCCTGCACAGGAAACCTCACCCAAGACTGACACACGGAAACAATCAACCACAGTGGGACACGGATGTGTCCAGAAATCATGTTTCTTTGAACGTGCTAGGCACAGTCAAGACATGGATGCTAAAGTGTACTTCACAGAAATCAACTAATTTTAAGTCCCCGCTTAAATGTCTGCCATTTCTGTTTTCTTAGTTTTGAGCAGTTGAAGTTTGCAGCCAGTAACCTTAAGAAGCAAGCTACTAAGAAGAATGAGGGGAGTCTGGCCTATGTGAAAGGAGGCCTCAGTACATTCTTTGAGGCCCAGGACGCTCTTGCAGGTGAGAGATATTAACACATTTTTGTCTTGGAATAACATCAAATGGTGGACAGTTACTCCACAAACTGCAAGTCATCACTCTTCTTCTGCTAACCATCAAAGAAGACTCAATCCTCCTACTACTCAGTGGAGTTGGAGATATCAATGAATGCATATGCAGAAAGTACACGCATATATCTAGGTAGCTATCTAAAATGGTAAAGGAAAAGTGTGCATTTGCTTGTAAAAATGCAAACAAAATAGTGTCTCCAACTGAGAACTAAAGTGTGAAAAAAGGTAAAAGAAAAGTGCAAATTTTGGAAACAAAAATAAATAATTCAATAGAAACAAAAACGTTACTTCATGACTTCTTTTCAGTTACTTGCTAAACTCCAGCACTATATGATGTATAATGGGGTAATACCTCAAAGCAAATGTGTGTAGTGAAAAACATTTTTATTCTGCTAAATTAAATGTAAGCACGAGTCAATGTCTATCGATCAAGATAGATATTTGTGGCAGAAAGAAGTAAAAAGTATACTAAAGTACAAGTATAAGCTGCATTCGTATTTTTAATGTACTTAATGTGGTTATACTTTTCGGTATAAGCCAAGTATACTTAACTATACTATTATGCTATACTGTTACTATTTTTATTTTATTAATTTACAGAAGAATTTAAATTAGAGATATTATTTTACACATACAGACCTAGTTACATACACATACATCCTAATACAAAGTCTCCCTATTTAAGGTACATGTACAATGCAGTACATTTCTCCAACTGAAGTCGTAAAACAAAATTAAGTCTCTCCCGTGCCATTGGACCAGTGTTGGCGGATCTAGTTGCAACCATTTTCTCGTTATAGCTTTCCTGCTACTTCCTAAAAGAATCCTCAATAAGTATTTGTCCTTGTGTAGGACTGTTTCTGGGATTTTACCAAGATATAAAGTGACAAAAGAGAAATCCAAATCCACCCCCATTATTTTATTTATATCGGTTAATACACCCCTCCACAATGGCTGGATTTTTGGACAGGCCCAAAAAAACATGAAAGTGGTTAGTCATAGAGGTTCCACATTATCTCCAACAGAAGCCTCGGTTCTCTGTGCCTGTCTGCAGTGCTGTTATTTTAGGAGTTATGAAAAATCTCACTACATTTTTCCAGCCAAACTCTCTTAGTGATCATGAGTTAGCAGGGGTCACTTGTGTCTCGCATATTTCCAAACAGGTCTCTTCTGATATCTGTGTTTCTGACTCCCTCTCCCATTTTTGTTTAATTGATATCGTAGAGTGTAATTTCCAAGCATTTCCATCTAGATTCATAATTTCGGAGAGCACCAGTAAACTAAGGGTTTCAGTTGTGCAGCGTAATAATAATCCTGTAAGGATGGTAAATCGCTCTCTCCCTTCTCCTGTTCCAAATGAACCTTGAGATCCAGGCATTCCACTCATCAAATTGTTTTTGGGGTACCTCTAGAGGCAATGACTGGAAGAGATGAAGAAGCCGTGGCAACACATTCATTTTAATCATGTCTATTCTATTACTCGTATCTAGAGGGAAGAGGGTCCATCTGTTTATTTTTTTTTCAAAACTTTATTTTGTTCTTTTTCCAATAAACAATACACAATGCACACAACTACAAACAATCATAAAATCCATTCCCTCCCTCTCATAGCCAAAAGGCCTCTTGGAGGAATCCAAATATTATAATTATAATAATAATAATAATAATAATGAAAAAAAAAACTAATGCTTCCATTTACTTTAAGTATTTATTTGAGTGCATGTTGTTTTTTACAAACTAAATGAATTGTAACTTGTTTTGCAGCAATTCACCAGAGACTGGAGTCTGATGGAACAGAGAGAGTTGAAGGATCAATGACCCAACGACTTGAAAATATCCTCAACAGTAAGCAACTTTTACATTTGGCGTCCAACTTTGTGTGTTTATCGTGCACCCCATATAAATCTTGAGCTTTCGGATTTTCCTCTCAAACATTTTCATCTCGCATGTAACACATAACACATAACACCCCTATTTTCACTGTGGTGGGTCACATATATGTATATGTGTATATGTATACAAAAATGGGTTCACGTTAACGCGTTCAACTGACTGGCGTTTAGCACTAATATGTATATATGTATTGTATATTTATATATATGTGTGTATGTATGTTTGTATATAAAATTAAAGTTATTAATTAAGTGTTAATATCTTCAATATTTGTATTATTAATTCTCGATGGCCAATTATTGATACAAAGCATACAGTTTTATGGTGCCACCCTTGATCTAGGGGATCTCAACAAATAGCTAGATGTCATGTACTCCAGACACCAGAGATTGACAACAAGAGGAAAATATGATACTATTGTTTATTTTTTAGTATCCTACGCTATCCATATTCTCACTTACCCTTGCTCATCCTCTTTGTCTTTCTCATAGGAGCGAGTAATACTGCAGATACTCTTTTCCAGGAGGTCTTGGGGCGGAAGGACAAAGCCGACTCGACACGCAATGCTCTCAATGTACTACAACGTTTCAAGTTTCTCTTCAACTTGCCACTCAACATTGAACGCAATATTCAAAAGGTACAATTAACACAAAACTCTTGTCGACTGTAAATTAGCCGCCTGTGTTGAATAAAATAAATTCACACCAGCTTCAGTCTCAGTCTGAGGTGTGTAATGAGATATTAGAGCCATCATCAAATGAGTAAATCTAACTTCTCCGAGTGAAGGTGTTTGTAAAAACATTCTGCACTCGGTCATGGAGTATTTAGATCTGGTAATATGTAATATCATTGTGTTTATCATATATATTAATATATTTATTTATTAGTTTAGCCGTCATGACAGGGCATTGTTGTGTACAAATTCAACAAAAAAGAAAAATGTTTACTGTGCACAAAGTTAGTTAAAAAAACAACAACAAGCTAAACCTAACTGCTCCCAAGAGAAATTTCCCTCACCTACACCAGGTGAAACTTCAAACTTTAAGTATTTATTGGTGTATTTATTTATTTATTTAATTTTGGCATTTTCTATACTCCATAACAAGATAATGGACACTGAGCACAATTCTTTGTTTTGATTGATTTTTACTGTAACATTTAAGTGCATTTTAATTCCTGTCTCTCTGCCTTTTTCGACATGTACAGCTAAGGGTAGCTGAAATAAACCGTGTGTTATGGTTGATACATTTAGATATAAGTGTGTAAACTCAATTGTCCTTTCTCCCTCCAGGGAGATTATGATGTGGTGATCAATGATTATGAGAAAGCCAAATCTCTTTTTGGTAACACTGAGGTCCCTGTTTTCCAAAAAGGTAACCTATCATCTTTACCTTTACTTCAGCAAATTAAATGAATGAAATAAAGTGTCCTCCTACAATGATACTCTTTGGTACGCTATTCTGTGTAGTATATGCAGAGGTTGAGACGAGGATCGGAGCGCTGAGGAGTCTCTTATTGGAGAAACTGCTGCAGACGCCATCAACATTGCATGACCAGAAGCGATACATCAGGTACATTTTGCACCCTGCTAGAGCTTTTGGAAATCATATATCCCATACTATATATAGATATTAGTTTTTACTTGCATTAGTGAGTTAATTAATCCTATATTTTGTAACATTTTCTATTTATCTTTACATGTTACGTAATTTACATGATTATGTACCATGTCTAAGGCTGAATCCCAATTCCACCCCATTTCCGATCTATTGACCCCCCCCATTACTAAGCCTTTGCTGCCGCTATCCTCCCTGGAATGCCCTTACACAACACATCAGGAACTCTGACTCATTACAGACCTTCAAATCACTTATCAAGACCCAAACTGGCATTCCCATAGCTTTCAGTCATTCATCCGTTCATCTATCCATCTTCCAATGTCGCGAGGGAGCTGTGCCCATCTCAGCTGACATAGGGCGATAGGTGGGGTACACCCTGGACAGTTTGCCAGGCTTTAACAGTTATTATTTAATGTATTTATTTTTTTATTTACATGACCTTTTGTTATTTTTTAGTGTCTTTGAGTGTCAAACGTGCCATAGATATTAATGATGTATTGTTATTATTATTATTAATAACAATAGCAACAATAATAATAACAATAACAATAATTTGACTATTGATTTTAGCATTTGTCTCTTTGTATACATTTTCACACCTGTTTGTTTTGTGTTTGTGTAGGTACCTGATTGATCTGCATGCTCCAGGTGACCCAGCCTGGCAGTGCATCTATGCACAGCACAAGTGGATCCTGCACCTGATGCAAAACTGCAGAGATGAGTTCATCTGTGGCCAGAAAGGTGAGTGACATGGCTTGACATGTCACTGCACACACCGACTTGCATGCAGCTACAGATGAATTGGACAATTAGCCTCAATTAAGCTGCAAAATAATGTGAATTATAAAGCCTGCACTCGGGGAGAACAGCAATTCGTCAACCATGCTTAGGCATAACACACATGCATGTACCTCTATACTCAGACTCAACACAAAATCACCTACACAGATGCAGTGTGGAACATAAACGTTCCTAAAGCTTGGTTTATATTTCACCATAGCACAAGGGTACATGCACCAGAAATGATGTATTCTCCACTGATGGGCTCTATGTGAGAGCATCATTGCATGCCCCATCCTCACATTTACATCGCACATCGAGTGCAGCTTGAGAGAGTTTTCTCAAAGTTGTAGGAATTTTTCCTTTAAAAACATTTTCATACGGCATGGTCCATTAACCCTCCAGAGTGGAAATCTTAAAAACGATCCACCGTCACGTTCCCATCTATAGGGTTGAAAACGCAAAAGTGTGCTCTAAGCTGCTCACGCTGGCTATCCTCCCGTATGCGTTTTTTATTTCAGATCCATGTGCAGTACAGCCAAATAACAGCAAACATGTCATATTATATCCATCAGTCGGACATTCAAGTTGCCTTTGCTGCTCTGATACCTATGCAGGAGTCATTTCAGCAATTAAGTTAATGTTTTGGTTTTCGACTTTGGGCTACTTTGCGCTACTAGAGTTAAGTAGAAGGAACTTACCAACGCATGCGTGCGCTCCTGGTATCGTTGTGTGGCAGTGCTTCACAGTGCCACCTAGCCACCTGGCATGCATACTACGTCACATTTCACATACTTCAGCGTCACTGTGTGCATGCAGATTTCCACCCCAAGACGCTCGTCTAAACGCGAATTAAAAAGAGGGAACGCAACGCCACTTTTGCTGTTTGTGTGTTCAGATCGTTGTCGTGTAAAGCTCGCCTAAATCCACAGCTCCGTTTCCTCTCCCTGAAAACGACAGGTCTTTTTCTCAACTGTCAGCCAGAACAGAATAAAGTTTAAAAAATGCAGACAAGGGAGGATTGTTTGGTGTGAAAGCCTGCTGAGCTTATTGTGGAATTATGTAATTGGCTTATTTGATATTTTGATTCTGCAGTTGTTCCTTGTTTAAGTTATTCTCCTCTCTTGCTCCCTTTCCACTCTCCTGTCGGTCAGTGCTTATCAGATGTCTTGATCTGGAGGGGGATGCCCATCCACTGGCCCACAGCAGACTGAAGGGAGGGGGCAGCCTGAGAACACCACGGGCTAGCAGTGAGTACCACATCACTTCTCAAAATCAATTTTTGCTTGGAACGGGCTTTCCGTTTGAGCTAGACTGAATCACAGTTGCAATTGATGGAAGTTGCTGTACAAAACTGCCATTTAATATCTTTATTGTTATCTTTTTGTTCCAGCCTGGCACTTTGAAACCCCACAGCAGGTGCAGTTCGTGGAGAAGCTGTCAGATGTGGTTATTGGTCAGCTGCCAAATTTCTGGAAACTTTGGATCTCTTATGTTAATGGGAGTCTTTTCAGTGAGGTAAATACCTGAGGTTCCTGTATACTGTAGATAAAAATGGTTCTCACTAATGTACAAACAAATAACCTTCTTCTCCTTGGTGGAGTTTAAAAGTGGAAGATAATGGATACCACTTCAGTCCATGTGAAAGCCCTTTTGTTTTGTTTTTTAGAGGGTTTATTTATTACTTTTGGGTACTTAAACAAGGACATTGTTGTTTTCTTGTTCTGGAAATTAAACTTGATTGATGGAATGGAGGCACTAAAACTGAATGTCAAATCATAACAAAAGGCCTTAATATTTCATGTTGGAAAGGCAGTAAAATTCAGATGTTAATGCTGGCATTTTGTGCCTCGACATTTTTTTCATTTATGCAGACTGGAGAGAAATCTGGACAGATGGAGAAAACCAAGAAGAATGCCAGACAGAGACAAAATGACTTTAAAGTAAGTGGCTTTGTGAATTTAGTAAACTAAATATTTACTGTGATGTTTAGGCTTGGAATAGACTCTAAATGTTTAGACCAGGCATGTGCCATATGTGGCCAGCCATGGTCACAAGTCTAACGAGGGACATTTTTAAGTTATTTATAATTTCTGAAAGTGTGATTTCTAAGCTTTCCAGCAGAGTCTAGCACATGTAAATCGGATAATATTTGTAGAAGATATGGCCATTTGAATGTAGGCACTCCTAAAACTGCTTTAGGGAGAATTTTAACCTCAAACATTTACACCTTCTGGGAGCAAAGAGACAGAATCATAACATTTACATAGAACAACATTAGACCCTCCTGGTTTAAGCTGTCAGTGAAACCACACCTCTCTGTATGAGCACGGATACAGTCCCTGACAAAAGTCTTGTCAGGGTCACCACTATTGAATTCGCTGATGTTATGCAACATATTTTTGTATTTGAAGTAAATTATTTGTTTAATTTTGACATTACTCTCTGTAGGCGACAAAACTTTTGTCTTGCCAAAACACACAGAAAAATACATTAAAAACTGGACATAATAACCTCTTAAGATTTGAAATGAAATAACTTAAAACAAATGTATAGGAAGGGGGGTGGTTTATTCTGTTATCATGTCTCGTCCTTACACTCGTGTAGTCATAATTCCATGGCTTTTAGTGGCGTCACATGGGATGGCTAAAGTCGAATGCAATTGGTCAGTGGATTTCCGGATTCGCTCAACCAGTACCGTAAAGTCTAGAGAAGCTGCGCCGGTCAAAATAGAAGCACCTTGTTAACATTTAAAATACTTAAATAATTTATTCACTGTAGGTCCAGGTCTGTACAGGACGGCATCTGGGTCCGGACTCGGACCGCGGTCCGCCTGTTAGTGACCTCTGCTCTAAGGGTTGACAAGAAAACACTCCCAGTCACTTGAAATGTCTATTTTCAAGATGGCCGCCCCCCTTGGATCCTCAAAAGATCCATTTTATCATAGAAATATATTGGGTTTTAGATAATCCTAAATAATTTGCTTTAATGCATCAAGATACAGTTGTGTTGATTTGTTGATCATAGACGGATTAGATAAGAGTGAATATCTGCACTACCAGGGCACACTGGTGATATATCACTGCTGTTTAGGGCTGTAACGATATGCGTATTGTAATCAAAATCACGATACTCAGAGCCACGAAACTTGTGTCGCGATGTGAGAAGGCAGAATCGCGACACGCCCTTTCTAACTCCCAGTTATTCTTCCAGTCAGCCACATGATATGAGCTCATTTGCAGACTCAGCAAAGCTTTTTTCAACACCAAACTGCGATTCAGAAGTCAAGTACCGAGGCAAGTTTTTTGCTGGCAGTCTTTCTCTGAAGGCGAGTTTTTGAAATAACGCATGATAGAGACAGCAGGACTCTTGTGTCCGGAGAGCAAAGACGAGTTTGAAAAAGTCAGTTCATCACGCAAGACAGTGACTCGCCGCATGCAACTGATTGATGAAGACATCGCCAGCAAGTTAAACAAAAAGGCGGAGACCTTTAATTTATATTCACTGGCACTGGATGAAAGTAACGATATAAAAGACACTGCTCAGCTCCTTATATTTATCCGGGGGATTAACGACAGTTTTGAGATAACGGAGGAGTTTTTGGACGTGGAGTCCCTGACATCACAAACCCGGGGAGAGGACTTGTATGACTGGGTGTCTGCTGTCATCGAAAGAACGAAGCTACTTTGGATTAAACTTGTCAAGGTGACCTATGGACGGATCGCCAAATTTAACTGGAAAACACGTCGGGCTGCTGAAAAGAATCCCGGATAAAGTGAAAGAGGAAAACCCTGAACAAGATGTTATTTTCCTCTTAATGAATGCAGCTTAACCCTGCTTTTTGTGTGCATGCTGCATTTTTTTTTTATAGAAAATGATCGAGGAGATTACCAATCGACTGGTGAAGCTCATCCGGGGGGCTCTCCTCCCCACCACCCTGCCAGCTGAGGAGCTGAACAATTACGGAGGCTGGGAGAATAAAGCAGAGCTCACTGGAGCCTGGCTCACACAAATCATACACACCGTCAGGTCCTGACACTAATTGTTGCATTTGTTTTCATGTCAGATTGTGTGCTATTCAGACATAGTTAGAGTCTCCATGAGCTCATGACCTTCCTTTCCCTCTCTCGCTCTCTTGTTATCTTCTTCACCGTTGCATATTGCTCAGGAGTTGTCATGACGCTCTATCTGCTATGGAAATTCCAAATGATTTGCTGCAGGTGATCCAGGATCTGCTGCTAGAGTTGAGAGTCCACTGCCTCATGGTGACTCTGTTGCACACAACAGAAGGTGAGTCAATAATGGGTGAAAAAGACTTGCTTGTGTGCGTGTGTTCTACATTGTAGATTAATATTAGAGCCCTTTGAAATCCATTGTATTTTTTTTGTCTTAAATTCAATATTTTATTTAAACTGTGATTTTTTTTTTTTTTGCTCTAAATTTCAATTGACTGGAGAGGTTTCATGTAATTATACTTTTAATTAAGATTTGTATTTTTTTGTTGACACTCAGATGTAAAGAGACTCACTGAGAAGGTTGACTGGGTTGTAAACAACAAGGGAATCACCAACTTGGTAAGGATGCAATTGCTTCAAGAATTACTTTAATTTCATATTGACAAATTACAGTCCCACACTCTCAATATTGATTTGCAATTTGTAATGAACAATTTTAGGTTGTCCCCTGGAAGTCTAATTTGTCTGCTTTTATTTAATCTTGATTTATAATTTATATATATATTTAACGCATGAGGCGTTTCCGTGACGACTGGCCAGAAAAAGACGCGTGTGACGTCATGTTTACGTGCCGCGACACCGGAAACCAGGCACCGTTTACCAGTTAGCTCCGTTAGCCGCGTTAGCTCCTTTAGCGCGGGTTAGCATGCCTACAGTTGAACTGGAGTGGTCTGTTTATGAAACGAAAAAGAGCAGCGCTACAAATAACCAGCTTACCCGAGTACTGCATATGTGTCCCTCTGTTTTTGTTTTTATGTTACTTTAGAGACTCATTTTAACAATCCGGGTCACGTAAGCATGACGTCACATCACTTTTTCTGGTCAGTCGTCACGGAAACGCCTCATGCGTTACCGCGCGCTAACGTTTCTCGTCGTTATCGCGTTACCGCGCCCAGCACTTCATTATTCAAAAAAAGTTTGGGGTGTTTGGATTTTGGATTCAATTTCAGAATGCAGCTAAAATGTACTGTAACCTTTACAGGTGAACTTAAGTTAACCTTCTCTAAACTTTCTCTCTAAAATTATTGAGACATTGAGATTTTTTGTTGTGGTATTTCCACCACTGTTGTTAGCTGTTGTTTGAGATAAAGACATTTTATCTCAAACAACACAGAGTAGGGCATCTACTTAAATGCCCTACTTTCATGGTAGAATATCACTGTAGCATGAACTTTTCATAGGGATATTCTTGTCAAATATCCCTAACTTTTTGTGAGTAGTGTATATTTACATACAGGTCGTGATTTCAAGGGGGGATGGGTTTCTTGGCTTTCTTTTCCTATCTCTGCTAAATGAAATTGATTTTATTGCCAATGAACAAGGACCCCCCCCCCCCCTTGATAGCGATAAATGCGACTTAACTGATGGCACATATGATTCTGAATCGACACGGCAGTCCCGGCGCCAGCTCAGTACGGTGGGGTGTAGTTTCTAACAATGGCCCATTCTGAATGAAAATATAGCCGGTAAATCTTTTAAGGTTTTTTTTTTTCCTTGTGGCGGGAAGACGCACTGACAACATAAGATAAGACGTGTGATGGGTTCACTGTCAACTGGAAACTCGGAATTTGCATTTGCACAACTGTTTATTTTGGTTTTTGTAACAAGTCAGTTGAGTTTTGGGTTGTTTTTAACATATTATAGGCTGAAAACAATATGAACAAATGAAAATACTTCTATTCTGACGTGTGTAGAATATTCATACTGCAGTCCACGTGTGTACTTGTGGATATAGTCTGATTTTTGATGTTGTCTTTTTTTTTGTAGCCTTCTCAGTTTGAAAAGTGCATTGTCCAGATGCTGCAGTCACTTGAAGAGCCTCTGGAGATCAAAATGGGAGAGACTAATGTAAGAGTCACCTATGATCACTACTGTTTTAATTCAGTTAGAAGATTCACTGAAAAAATGAAAGTGAAACTGCCACTTGTGGTGATCTCAGTTAACTTATCTGCAACTCTTTCTAAAACATATCCTAGGCCAGGGTTTATGAAACCTTTTGGGGCCACAGAAAAAGGACAGAACCTTCCCAGATGAAGCAAAATGGCGTCTGCCATTTAATTCTGTACAAACTCTATGATGGATTTTTCTTCTTTCACTGACTGGGTAGCTTTAACGCCCACTGCAAAACCTACTTAAGTTTAGTTTATTTGCACATTCTATTGGAAAAAGACTGAAAGAAACAAGAAACACACAACAAAAAAGAAAGATGTCTCAAACATCCTTATTGATCAGAAATGTCCTCAAGCTTTTCTTGACTTAACTGCAAGAGAGCCATCACACTTCAGAGTTAGATACAGATACAGCAGTGCATGATGTCCAGCATCAATCTCCCTGCAAAGTTATCATTGACTTCACAACTTCACAGCTCTAATCAAAACAGAGTAAACATCTGATCCCATGTCACAGTGCCTGTTGGTGTAGTATATAGTTTGTGGCAGATAATCTTTGGTTTGACTGACTTTATCCATGCAGTATT
This sequence comes from Microchirus variegatus, assembly GCF_963457635.1. Taxonomy (NCBI): domain Eukaryota; kingdom Metazoa; phylum Chordata; class Actinopteri; order Pleuronectiformes; family Soleidae; genus Microchirus; species Microchirus variegatus. Next base: position 3,325,393 of record NC_139805.1, read on the forward strand.
TCTTGCAGAATCACTCTTTCAGCCCATCACACCATTTGACATTTTTTGCAGCTCAGTCTCAGTGCAGTCATGAAAGGATCCGGAAGTGTAGTTGTTATGTTACTTGTTATCCTACCAGATACGTTTTGTTTTTGGGTTGGTTTTTATTTATTTATTTATTTAATAATTGAATGCAAAATATTTAATTGACCCCCAATCTATGGATTGCGGACCCCTAAGGTTCCGGGTGCTGCACTTGGAAAACCACGGTCCTAATGCACTTCAAGCGCTACATCTGTTTAGGACGGAACATGAAAAGTCTCCAAATTAATCAAAACCAACAAGATTAATAAGTCAAACTAAATAGACATGGCTGCTTTGCTTCCCAAATATTTTGGGAATGAGTTAAGAAAATTTTCTCTGCAAAACAACTAGAGATGTTCCGATACCATTTTTCCCTCCCAATACCGATTCCGATACTTGTGCTGTGGGTATCGGCCGATACCAATGTGTTATAATTTTCATTCTTTTCTTTAAAAAAAAAAATCATACTAAACCTGCATGACTGTAATATGATTATCATTGTGGTGAGGCCTGGCTCAGGTTAAACCCTTTTAAAAATCGATTCTTCTTCGTGCCTCTTAAACAGCACCTGCCGATGGCAGCAGAGCGCAACTGTTTTAAGAGCGACGAAGAAGAACTGTGTCAGAGCTAACGGAGATAACCAGTAAACAGATTGCTATTTTTAATAAGTTACTTGGTATCGGATCAGTACCTGGACTGTAGGACTCGCCGATACCGATGTCTGCATTGTGCCCTAAAGTGTCAAAAATGCCTTAAAATCAGAAAAAAAAAGAAAATTCTGACAATTCTCCAAAGTACTTGATCAATGATTATGTTTCATATAAATTAGTAGAATTTATTCTTCCTCAAAGCCTAATTAAAACCAATTTTAAACTAGAAAAGCACTCGTAGAGCGCAGACCCTGCCAAGGCAGCTCAGTGCCTGCAAAATACACCCTGACAGTGCGCAACATGTACAGATTACAAATTGAATCACTTGTTCCTGGTTTCATGCAAATCCATCCGTGACATTTTGAGTTATGTTGCTCACAGACAGACATACAAAACAAACAAACAAACTCTGGTGAAAACATATACCTCCTGGTGGAGGTCAATCACAAAATATTGTGGCAGTAAAAACACTTTCACACCCCTTCCACTTTAAATAACAAGAAAATAAATGCAAGCTGTGTTTTACTGCTGTTTTCTCAGGTGTTGCTGTTAGACCAGGTCCAGGATCAGATCACTGTGCTCACTGTGACCATCATGAAGGTAAGACTGCTCAGCCTATACAGCCTAATCTGACTGCTACTATGACCTATCTTTTAATTACCAGCCTATGGGAAGTGTTGGGTTGTCTGGGGTGTCAAAAGGGGGTACCCTCTTTTGCACCTCTTGCGGCTGGAGAGTCATGCTCTGTAGACTAGTGCTGTAGAGTAATTCATCCGTAATTGGACCTCACCTGTCATTCAATGAGATCAATTGAAAAGAAGGCTCGCTAATGAGGTGGATGACTTAGAATGCGCAACTAGCAAAACAACCGGAGTACATTAGCTTCTAAGCTACGGTAGTTTGACTTAAACCTGAGATTAATTACGCTGTTGCTCTCAAACATTGTTTTTTAACATTATGCATAGTAATAATTACTTCATTCATGTTAGCTTGTTACCTGATGCCAAAAATGAACGTAACATTAACTGATATGGAGTGAGCACGGCAAATTCTTGCTTCTTTTATCATTTGCTCGTTCCAGTCGCTCCTCCTGATGTCTCGTAACCAAAGACGTCTCCGGTTAGCCTTGAAAGGGCTGCAATTCGGTATCCGTTAAAACTTCAGGCTTTAAGACATGCAGCACAATAAGACATGTCGTGTTGCTCACAATAGCGCTTTCTGCAACCGACATGCGCAGTAGAGAGAAGGTGACACGCGCGTGACATAGGCTGCCAAGGGGTCTATTTATCTCATACCAGGGATCATGGATCAGTTTGCACATATCAAAATACTTGAAGAGGTCATGTTGCCTTATGCTGAAGAGGAAATGCCATTGAAATGGGTGTTTCAAGACAACAAATAAATAAATATTAGTTTAGTTGTTTCACAGGGATGCTAAATCCTAACGATTGCTCAGTTTATATAGTAAATATTTGAGTTTGTAAGGAAAAATGCAAACACTGCTATTTTATTTTGCTCCCAATATTATTTTTCATAATTTTTAAGTAGTTAAAATATTTATACATTTTTCTTCATGTTATGATTTTAGAATATAATGTGCAGTGTTCCCAGTGCATGGAAATACAAACTATTGCAAGGATTTTGTGCTTTATTCACGTTTTTAAACACGATTATCATTACAATGCATGTGTAAATTGACTATCAATGTGCATGTTGTATTTATTTAATAACATGCCTTTCCCTGTTAGTGTAAGATTTGATTGTAGCGCTGTTATTGTGTTACCTCATAACCATGTCCATTTGTTCAACGTTCAAGGTTTTTATCAACTGCTTGGAGCAGCTAAGCACCAAGACAGATGGAGACAAAGATGCAGCTCAGTAAGTTTCTGAAAGTTTCTGTGTGTATATTTTTGTTTTGTTGTGTGTGTATTTGTACATATATCTTTGAAGTGTGTCTGATGTTTAGCCTCTTCTTCCCTGACCCTCTTTTTGGAATCCCTGCTCGATAATGACATGCCCAAACTAAATAGAGTAAATCTCTGCAGTTCCAAACTCTATGTGGATTATCCTGGTATCAAAATAAAGATAACACTTGTGAAATTCTACCAGAGGTCTAAGTTTCACTGTAGATGCCACTGTGTCAGAGTAAATGCACATGGAACCCAGCATAAATGAAGGATTTTTTTTCTCTCGCCTAAAAAAATATTGCATTTTAAAGCAAATATCACCTTTAAAATATGCAGTAGGAGCTCAAAACACATAAAGGTCATGTGGACATGAGCTGTGCAAAGTCTGATGCTGTTGAAGTGAAGCAGAGTAAAATGTCAGAGGTTTTAGTAGAGATGTCTTGGCGTTCTCTCTTTTGACACAGTTTGGCACCATCTGTGCCATTTGAGATTTCTTAGGTACCAAATTATTAAAACCCATTTAATTTTATTTATTTTATGTTACTAGTGGTCTTAAAAGCATGTTGTTTTGAAAAAAAAAAGTATGATAACTCGCTGTAAATTGATGCTCCCTGTGCGGTGCGTAATAACAACTCCGTGACTGCAGCGTCTTCAGTTACAGCAGCCCCATAGCTCTGTCTTCTTGGTCAATTTGGGTGATTGACAGCTCGTTTGAAACCTCTAAACCGGTAGAATCAGATCCTGGTCTCCGAATGCGTGGGAATCACTTCATTAGCGAGTCAAAATGACATAAATGCAGATGGCGCATTTTGTGCGGACATTTGCCCTTCTCTAATCAGAACGATCTAATGTCGCTCTGTAATGATCAATCAGATCGGGAATAGTCCCAAAACGTGCTGGAAAGTGTAGTTCTTCATTAAAAGTGGTTGTGTTCAGCAAAGGTAAGACACAATTTCTGCTTGTATTTCTTGAGGTCGGTTGTTGTTTTGCTCTGATTTTGGGGCTGGATCCGTGAATCTTGGTCGTAGAGTGATAAAAATGGTACCCCTGGAATCTGTGGATTCTCCGCTGTCCACCTGTTACGGGTTTTTTTGTTTACATAATCACGCTGACGCTCCGGTGCCACTTTTCACTGTGTGCGCTGTAAGGTTTTTATTCGCTCCTGTTGGTTTTATCCATCTGTGTTTTAACTGTGTTTCGTGAACATAAGAACGGTTTATATGAGCTTTTACCTGAGTTTCTGACATTTCTGTGGGTATGCAGCAGCATGTCTGTGTTATTAATGTTAGATATTATTTTATGACACTTTTGTCGCTGCGTGTGACGCTGCCCCCCGGTACTAGGGGCAACCGTGAAGAAGAGGTTAAATGCATGTCCAAATCTCTCCTGTGTACATAGCAACATCGCAGTGGACTTGTCCTCTCCAGATCAATTTAGCAGTGTTCAAGAGGGCTTTAGTCCAACATTTGTAAGTATGATTTCCCCTTATTATTATTATGCTGATGATGATGATGATTATTATTATTCCCTTTCAACTTGTTTGCCAGCATCTCCAGAGCATGCTTTACTCATTCATACCACAGAATGTTATCAGGTTCTCTCTCTCTTCTCTCTCTCTCTCTCATATAACGTGTACTATATATGTGTGTGTAGGAGCAGCGTCTGCTGATCATCCTTAGTAACTGCCAGTACTTGGAGAGACGCACCTTTCTGAACCTGGCTGAACACTTTGAGAAACATGGCTTCACAGGCACAGAGAAAATCGCACGGGTCAGTGTTACACTACAGGTTTTACAAGACTTTGTCTAACAGTGGATTTTTTAAATGTCGATGTTTATGATGCAATAACAGCTTTAAGCATAAAATATCACACTTCGCATTAGTGCAGACATGATTTGTTTAGTCCTCTGAGGTGAATAAATTCTAAAAATCTTAGTTAATTGATTTTTCATGATGATCAAAACCATAGTTTTGAATTTAGAAGTTTGTAGTGAGCATTTAATAGTGAATAATATGTAATATTTAGATATGTTTAATGTTTCTTTCCAGACAGACTTTTTCTTCATTTTCATGTGGTCTTCAAATACGAAAGGCAGAGTGATTTTGATAAAAAATGAAGGATATCATTTGCGATAAAAATGTCATAAAATAGATCATTTGTATTTAAAGGTCACATAGAGTGGTCCTGTTGCACATATATGTGAGTTATGGAGGTCTACTTACATATATTAAGTTGTTTTTATGGTCAAAATCCTCCTCCGAGCCGATTGAAATCTGTCCTTTTCGAAGCGCTTGTCAGTCGCGCTATTTCAGCCATAAATCTCGCCCGAGAAGACAGAGTGTGTTGTGATTGGCCAGCCAGCGTAGAGCCTTCCCACCTGTGTTGTGATTGGCCAGGTATCTGGAAGTGACGTAATCTATCACGTCAGCTCTCAGAAGCGCAGCTCCCTCTCTGGAGTGGTGGATGCACTGCTCCTCATTATCAAAACATTGTTTTAACAGTGTTTAAAAATAGCTTCGTCACGACTCCCCGCCGCAGTCCCTTTATGACTTTAAACCGGAGTCAGACCCAGAGTCAGAAGACACTGTTGCTCGTGAAACACCTCCACAACGGACGTTATTCTTCTTCTGCGGTTCAATGTACGCAACTGGATGTGCCCGGACTAGTGCCCGGAGCAGGACGATCGGTTGTTCAGGAGAACCACTGCTTACGTAACTATAACGGGATTTTCAGTGATCTCGTTGAGCCCCGAGATTACAATAAAACACAACGTTCTCAGCAATGGCTGAACTGTTTGTTTCGAACCGTCAGGGCTTCATAAACAAGGTAATGACGCAGATACACACCAAAAAAAACAGCGATAATAGGAACTTCCGGTCTAGTTCCGCTTTAATGTTATTGGTTCAAAGAATGTCAGGCTGAATGGTCGGCCCCCACACATTTTCACCTTACCAAATCTGGCCCTCAAAAACGTTTTGACACCCCTGGTCTAATTGGAAGCTATAGGAAGTGTTTAGAGGCTCCTGTTTTGTCTTCATATATACACACACAATTACACACAATGACTAATGGCTGAATCATACAGCAAATAATTGTACAGTTAGTTTTCCAGTCAAAACAGGTGAAGATAATTTTCTTATAAAATCAATTTACACTGATACAAACAAGATGTTGGTCTGTTTGTTGAGATATTTATCCACAAATATTAACAGTATATAACAATTCACTCCATGTAGCGAGAGGGGGAATTATTATAACACTATAAGGTGTAGCTGTTTTATCACACTGCAAAGGTGATAAAATAAGTCAAGTCAAGTCAAATTTATTTATAACGCACATTTACAAGCGGCTGAGCCGCAACCAAAGTGCTTATGTGCAAATACACATTGGAAAATGGCCAAATGCAAGAAAAAAAAAAGTGCCTTGCAAAGCAGCAGTTAAACTAAACGTTGAAATTAAACAGAAACTACAATCCCTAATGGAATAGATATTTTAAAATCAAATATGGTTATTATTATACTACTAAAACAAAAGATTAGAGGCCATAAAGCAAAACGGTTACACTATTATTATTAGTATCATTTGATCATACATTTCTAAAAATAAATTGCATGCAAATGTATTATTCAGTGTCTTGATGAATATCTTATTTTCTAAAATGACATTTTAAAAAAGACTAGACAGAAGAATCACATTCAACTTTATTTATAAACAGTGTTGGGCATCTTACTTGAACAAAGTAATTAGTTATAGTTACAAATTACTTCTCCCAAAAAGTAATTGAGTTAGTAACTCAGTTACCACATTGTAAAAGTAATTAGTTTCTCATCAAAGTAACTGGTGTTATTTTTTAATGTTCTACAACGCTGTCTATAACATCCTATATAGTCAAAAATGTTAATAATAACTGAATGAAGAATGAAAACACTATATACAGTATTTTAGAACATTTGGTATTTATTTAAACTCATTTGTATAGATTTCAACTGGCATAGAAATAAAAATATTGGTATTATATCGCATTGGTATTATATCAAGGAGAGCTCTGAATGACTCGGACTCCACAGTGATCAATAAAAATGTGTTTTAAGATGCGTTTTAAAAGTGGACAGTGAGGGGGATCAGTAAACAATTGTTAAAGCCTATATCATGTGTGGACAAACGGATGTGGTTTTTTTCCGTTTACCCGTCAGGAGAGTGTGGATGCCGTTCGGGAACTGGACCGAAAACTGTTTGATGCCTACATCGAAAGACGTGCAGACCCAATCGCGGGGTCTCTGGAGCCTGGCATTTATGCTGGATACTTTGACTGGAGAGACTGTCAAATGCCCACAGGTACAAACTTGCAGTGCAAGCCTCACAGGAGGCACCATTTTTGATAGTTATCAGTTTTCACTATGCTAAAAGCTGGGATGTCAGGCCAAGATAACATAGGAAAATCACCCGTGGCTGCCAGTAAACTGACACATGTAACTTGAGTCCTGTAGCTCAACATGTCTGGATTGTTTTTGGGTTGTTGTGTCACGTTAAAAGTATGTTTTGCTTACTGTTAAGATAAGATAAACTTCATTTATCCCACAAAGAGGAAATTCACTTGTTACAACAGCAAAAAACAGTTAAATCGGAACTAGACCGGAAGTTCCTATTATCGCTGTTTTTTTTGGTGTGTATCTGCGTCATTACCTTGTTTATGAAGCCTGACGGTTCTAAACAAACAGTTCAGCCATTGCTGAGAACGTTGTGTTTTATTGTAATCTCGGGGCTCAACGAGATCACTGAAAATCCCGTAATAGTTACGTAAGCAGTGGTTCTCCTGAACAACCGATTGTCCTGCTCCGGGCACTAGTCCGGGCACATCCGGTTACGTACATTGAACCGCAGAAGAAGAATAACGTCCGTTGCGGAGGTGTTTCACGAGCAACAGTGTCTTCTGACTCTGGGTCTGACTCCGGTTTAAAGTCATAAAAGGGACTGCGGCGGGGAGTCGTGACGAAGCTATTTTTAAACACTGTTAAAACAATGTTTTGATAATGAGGAGCAGTGCATCCGCCGTTCCAGAGGGGGGCGCTGCGCTTCTGAGAACGGATGTGCTGGATAGTACTGGCCAATCACAAGACTCTGTCTTCTGGGGGTGAAAGTTCACTCTGAAACATCGCAGCTGAAAATCACTGTCAGAAAAGAGGATTTCTATCGGCTAGTTTACAGCAACTAGGAGGTTTTTGACCATAAAAACAAGTTAATATATGTAAGTAGACCTCCATAACTAACATATATGCAACAGGACCACTCTATGTCACCTTTAAGACAGACATGTGCAGATAGCAAAAGTAGACAACACAAAAACAAGCAAGGGATTAAAGAAAGGTAAAACAGAAAAAGAATAAAGTCTATGTTCTTCTAACCTCTGTGTATTGATTTTTTTTTTTTTTGAGCTTTAACACTCGAGTTTGGGCACTGTACCACGGGGCAGACTTATCTCGGGTGATAACCGTTTTCTTCAGATGAGCAACAGTGTTTAGAACCGTTTGTAGTGTTAAGTTTGTGTTGTCCACTATGTTGTTAACTTTTGTGGGAGAGATGTTTCTATAGTCTTCCTCTGTGATAAAACATGGCTGGAGGGCAGACGAGAGCTGTTCATTGAATTTTTCAACTGAACTGTCAGATAAACAGCGACTGTAATAATGCTGCGGTTTAGGATCAGTAGTGTTAGTAATTACAACTTCAAATGAGATCAGACAGTGGTCCGATATCAAAGGATTCTCATTAAATACTACCAAGTTATGTATGTCAATACAATATGTCAAGATAAGGTCAAGTGTGTGTTTATGACGATGTGTTGGTTTGTTAACCTGCTGCTTGAAGCCAATTGAGTCAAGCAGAACTTTAAAAGATGAGCCAAGACTATCATTGGCTACATCTACGTGAATATAAAAATCACCTACTATGATGATTTTGTCTGAACAGAGAACTAAATCTGATAAAAAAAATCTGCAAATTCACTTAGGAATTCAGAGTAGGGGTTGGGTGGTCGGTACACAATAATAAACTGGAGTCTGTTACTTTGTTTAATGTTTGGGTCTAACAGACTTAGAGTAAGGTGCTCAAATGATTTATAAGTACCTGTGGGTCAGGGGGTGACCCACAGGTACCCCCTACGTTCTACGTTCATATATAGCTTTGTTATTATATATAGCATTGTCTTCATATATAGCATTGTCTTTACGGGGGCGACTGAACTAGAAAAAGCACAGAGAAGCGTATTATACTGCTCTGTTTCCTGGTCCCGACTGCTTGTTCTCAAGTTTTGGTTCTAATAAACTTTGTTAAAATGTATTTGTCCAAAAACACACTACATTTAATACACATAGCATTATTGCTAAATGAGGCTGAGGAATAACTTAACATCGAGCTCCCCTGAGCAGGAGAGTGGAGAGAGAGAGAGAAGCCATTGCTAGTAGGCATGCTAGGCTAGGCTGTTAGCACCTGAGTCAGAGAGAGAAGGTAGCTGTGGATAAGCTAAAAAAGAGCATTTAGCTAGTAGTGGTACAAGGATACTGGTAGTATCCAGTATCCTTGTGGCGAGTGTCTGCTGCTCTCCGTGGTTGAATGAATGAATTAATGAATTAATGAATTAATGAATCGTTTATTTCGGGCATGACAAGTAATCAACATCTGCATACATCAGCATTTACATTCATACACATGACCGAAAGGGACAGCGGGAGAAGCAAAGCTTATCTAGTCCCGCCCCCATTACCCATACAATTTTATTACTTCTTTTTTTTTTTTTTTTTTCTTTTTTTTTTTTTCACGTTAACTTTCGACATTTTGGACGTCGCAGCAACAATAGCATAAGGCTGCAGTTCATCTCAAGGCAGTCAACAGACTACATGCACGGCCGTACATGTGTCCCTGTCGAACCATCACGAGCGATCACAGTCTCAAGTTGTTGCCTCGGTTCCGCCGATTTATTCCTCCCTCTCTCGCATAGCTCTCACCACGCTTAGTTTCACCAGCTCATCTCGTTTGGCTGCATCCACTCCCATCTGCACCACGCAGTCTCGAATTGCGGAGTTGTCGGTGCGCAACCCCATCACGGCACTCTTAATCGTGGCGATGTCCACCCTCGTCTCTAGCTGCTCCATGGAGGCCTTTCTCTGCTTCCGAATTTGGATGTACATTCCACATGCCAAGGATAACATTCCAATTATCATGAATGTGAATATGTACACATCTTCGACATCCTCTATGTCTAGTGCAGCCAGGCATGAGACTTGCCATTACCCCCCATGCATCTCTAGTGTAACCAGCCGGGAATGTCCCTCCAGGACATTCAGGTTCATCAGAGCCCGCTTTTCGCGTAGAAAAAATCCGGTCTATTGCGTTCAGTGACCAGTTCACTCTTTGCTGCTGCTCGTTGCTGGCTCCCAACGCCATTGCCAGGTTTTAATGGGGGTTAGTCATCTCTCTAGTGTTACTAGTCTTCCACAGTTTCCATCCAGAATTTTTCCCAGAGGTTACTGGTTCTCCGAAAAAGTTTATTTATCTATTATTTTGATGATAAGATGCAACCATTAGCATGGATGTAGCCTTGACCCAAAGGAGATGTCATCAGGTAGCTCCCAACTCCCTACTTAAATGAGAAAATAGATTTTATAGTACAAATGTTATCGTACATCACCTAATTCTGCATAAATGGTGCATAACTCGCCAACTTTTAATAAAGTATTTCTGCCGTTTACTTTTGAGATTACTTTTTCCCAGTCGGCACCTCATTCATCATCCCATTCCCTTGACCTGGATTTTTGATGTTTTGTTTCATAATGTTGAATTGAATTTTTCTCTCAGGTGTCAGGAACTACCTGAAAGAAGCTCTCGTCAACATAATCACAGTGCACGCCGAGGTACAACGCAACCTCTTCCACTTTCACCAAACGGTGGTTCAGCTTCACATGGTGTCTGCCTGTTCCTTCATCGACATGTGTTTTTCTCTTCATCGCAGGTATTTGCAGTCTCTAAGGATCTGGTGTCTCAGGTCTTGTCTCAGATTGTTGAGTCGGTTTCGGAGGAGATGTGTCGTCTTATGCAATGTGTGTCCTTCTTCAGCAAAAATGGGGCCCTGCAGGTACACACACACACACGGTCATAGCAAGAGCCTGACTCATACTGTAATTCAAACCCCTTACACAAATTGGGGATTTGAGGACTGTCATTTTTGATAATGCTATATTTCAGTTTATTATTTAGTTCATCATATTGTTTTTTTTTTTGTTTACTTTAAATACCTCCCATTCTGTACCCACCCTTTCCTGCTTCATCGTCAGGCTCGTCTTGAACTCTGTGCTCTAAGAGATGCCATATCCACATACCTGAATGCTGAAAGCAAGTAAGTACAACACAAGACACAGAACAATGGGTGTATCAAGACATACACCCACACTTTGGACTGTATTTCTGTTTTTTGTTGTCACTAAGTGCTCTTTTTCTTAAAAACTCTTTCCCATAGTAGCAGCTTTAAACAAGCTCTGGATGCCCTTCCTCAGTTACACAGTGGAACCGATAAGAAGTAAGTCTCTCACTGGTCCATATTACAAAAAAAATACTAGCTCTAGATATGAATCGATTTCATTTTTTTGTCCTTTAAATAGGAGCGGCTGTGAGTGTTATGTGTATGCAACACACACATATGCAGTTCCAAATATATTCATCAGTCCTATTTGGCAGAAATACATTTACAAGAACAAATATCTAAATTTCCTCAAAATATTCAAGACACACATTGAGTTATTAGAGTTATGGTTTGGAATTGCAAATAGCAGGGATTCCTCATACATGAGCGACACAAACAAATAATTACATTTTATTTATCAAAAAACCCTTTGATTCGGCGAACATAATTGAGGACCAACATGTTTTTATTTGCCTTTTGCCTAGTGACATATTTCCTTCAGGCTTATTCTTACATCTCTTCTGCCAGGTTACTGGAGCAGCTGTTGAATACGTTCAAGAGCAGTATGCAGCTTCAGCTTACCTGCTTCCAACCCTCTTCTGTCCAGCCTATAAAGAGATAAACTCAGTCCCATCTGACTCTGCATCTACACCGCAATGTCTTTGTATCTTTTCTATTAGAATTCAAATATTGAAAATGTATCTCTTTTGTTTTCGTAAACCCTGTTTTTTCAGTGTGACTTTAAATTTCTGCTTCACTAAGATTTGATCCAAATGCATGTCATCTAATATTCAAGATAGTAAAACGAGTTGATTTCATTGTTATCATGAAGGACAGTGGGGATTGTTATGCTAATGATAAAGGCTCCATGCACGTTTTTCAAAGTTGTCAGTGAGCAGTGGGATGCTGTTGTCGATGCTACTCTGTCCTGTGCCATTTCAGTTGCCCAATAAAGTCATACAAATCACTAATTAGTAAATGTTATTTGGTTTATCTTGATTTGTTGAATGAACATATTATGCGGGTATTTAATGTACAGTACTGTGCAAAAGTGCCAGGCCAGCTGTGTCTGTCAAATTCTGTGATCATGTGAATTTGGAATGAAGTGATGCGACGTAAAACTGCTCTTATATATTAGCGAGCTGTCAAGGGACGAGTAAGAAGAACTGTCTATTTTAAATAAAACATTTTTATACACCACAGCTTTTTCTAAACCAGGGATCAAGGCTGCTGCGCCCCCATGTAATCGGCGAGCACTCCCTTGTCCATGTGCTGATTGAAACTCAAGTCACACCATCAAATACGTCATCATTATTACGGTTACATTGTTCTTGTCAATGAAGATGTTATATTTAGGGATGCACCGATAATTCGGCAGCCGAAAACACAGCAAGTTCACTGTAAAAGGGAGGGAAACCTTAATCAAGTTGAGGAAGATAAAATAACACATAAACAAAAAACACTCCACTGGAGGTTAACGAGGGCTATGGGGTAAAAGGAATTTCAAAGCAGAACTATGAAAATGTACAGACAAAACTATGAGGACTGGCTGAGGTGCAGACATGAACGAGACACTGAGTAAAGGGAGAAACTAAATACATGAGGGTGGGGCAACAGGTGAAAACAATTGGGGCAATCAAGGGAGGTGATCACGCCGGTGACAGGAAAGTTAGTTATTTAACGGAAGGATTTTTTTCCTAAAAACTGTATTTACACATCGAAACGACGGGAGTGATTTGACGGAAGTGATTTTTATCTTAAACAAGAACGAAGGAAGATTATAAAAGTACGTTAGCCTGTCCATGTGCTCAATATATTGAGTATAAATACCACAAGCATCTCCCCACGGAGCTCCATGTTTATACTTTTTTCAACTTTTTCCACATTGAACACACTATTTAGATTAATATTAACTGAGTAACATTAGTTTAACTTTCCTATTTTCTTAATTTTCGCAAATTTCCCTGCTCCACACCCTGGAGCTCCACAGCAGGGACAACGACCACCACCTACCCGCCTCCCTGGAGCCCCAGAGCGGATACAACAAGCACCACACACACCCCCCCTGGAGCTCCGCTGTTGTACTTTTTTCACCTTTTTACACATTTTTCAAACAATTGACTAATAAACCTTTTCAGATATCAATGTTTCTTCCCTCTCCTACTACTCACTTACTGTTGTAAGTTTATTTGTAAAACTAACTAAACTAAATCTTAAAATTAAAAAAATCATAAAAAAAACTATATTTTTTATTGTTTGAACGGTGCCGTGGGAAATTATCCAATTTCACTTAATTGGTCTAAAAACATTTTTTGAAAACAAATAATTAATTATCTGCAAATAATATGGATATAAATATTCAAGACACGTTGATAAGAATGACTAAATTGTTAATATAGGCTACAGAGAATAATTGTTTAAACATTTTTGTTTGGTGGTGTGTGCCTCGTGATTTTTTCAATGAAAAAAATGTACCTTGGCTCAAAAAAGGTTGAAAAACGCTGCTTTAATACACTTTAATGCAGTGCATATCGCAATGAACCGTCAAACAGATTAATACTTGTACCCACCACTTTTCAAACCACACTCAATCTCATGGTAATTGTCCCCCTCTAAATTCGGATTAACCACGCCCCCTCATTTGCATACAAGGATTGGAAATTGTCATAAAAGTGTCATTAGAAAATAAAAAAATCCCCTGCAAAAAAAACATTTATTCATTTCTGTTTTAATTTTTTGTGACTGCGATGGCTCACTACGGAAGCGTATTGCATTCACTCCTGTTTTTCTCAGTAATTAATTTTCGGTTTGATTTTTTGAATAATTTTTTTTCAGATTTTCTGACTAATATTTTTTCTGTTTTTCTGACTAATATTTTTTTCTGTTTTTCTGAGTAATTATTTTTCTTTTTTTCAGAGTAAATTTTTTTCAGTTTTTCGTGCAAATATTTTTTTCCCCTGTTTTTCAGAGTAATTTTTTTCAGAATTATCGAGAACTCTTGCTATGGTACACACGCCACCGAAGGCGATTCCGGCGCCTCAGCTGCACACCGTGTGCATCCAATATTTTCAGCAGTCTCCTGATCGTCTCTAGAGTCACCACGTAGCCAACCTGAATGCATTTCAAATGCATCATCTTGTATCCATGGAGCATGACATATCTGTCCAACTGATCCTGGAGAAAGATTGCTATGTCTAGCAGATCTGAATGGGCTTTCCTTCTGAACAACCGCAAAGTCCTCAGGTACGGAAGCGTATTGCATTCACTTGAAAAAAAAAAAAAATCCTGTTTTTCTCACTAATTAATTTTCGGTTTGATATTTTGAATAATCTTTTTTCTGTTTTTCTGACTAATATTTTTTTCCCCTGTTTTTCTGTCTAATTATTTTCCTGTTTTTCGGAGTAATTTTTTTTCTGTTTTTCGGAGTAATTTTTTTTTCTGTTTTTCGTGCAAATCTTTTTTCCCTGTTTTTCAGAGTAATTTTTTTTTCTGAATTATCGAGAACTCTCGCGAGAACCTCCAACCTGCAAGTGACTCCCATACACCTATGGATATACATCCATGCATACACATATCCCGCACATACATGCCTCATAAATGATCTACCGTAGCGGGTCAATAAAAACAACCGCAAAGTCCTCAGGTGCCTGCGTAAAGTCGACAAACTAATGATAATACCATCTATGTGACTTAAAGACAGGACTATCTCCCAGTGTCTTAAACCCAGATCAAAGTAAAACTTGATTAAACTAAGCCATCCATGTTGTTATAAATCGAACTCTCAATAAAGGAGTGAATGTGTTTATTATTTCAAATGCTCTCTAAACTCAGAAAAAAATTACTCCGTAAAACAGGGGGAAAAAATTTGCACGAAAAACAGAAAAAAAAATTACTCCGAAAAACAGGAAAATAATTAGACAGAAAAACAGGGGAAAAAAATATTAGTCAGAAAAACAGAAAAAAGATTATTCAAAAAATCAAACCGAAAATTAATTAGTGAGAAAAACAGGATTTTTTTTTTTTTTCAAGTGAATGCAATACGCTTCCGTACTCAGGTGCCTGCGTTAAGTCGACAAACTAATGATAATACCATCTAAAGACAGGACTATCTCCCAGTGTCTTAAACCCAGATCAAAGTAAAACTTGATTAAACTAAACAAGCCGTCCAGGTTGTTATAAAAAAAATGGCTCCGAAAAACAGAAGAAAAAAAATACTCCGAAAAACAGGGGGGGGGGGGGGGGGGGATTTGCACGAAAAACAGAAAAAAAATTACTCCGAAAAACAGAAAAAAAATTTGACAGAAAAACAGGGAAAAAAAATTAGTCAGAAAAACAGAGAAAAAATTGTCAAAAAATCAAACCGAAAATTAATTACTGAGAAAAACAGGAGTTTTTTTTTTTCTTCAAGTGAATGAAATACGCTTCCGTAACTTTCCACTCCAATCACTCATCTTCTCCAATGAGAACCAGGGAAGGGGCGGGGCTTCATCCAGCTCTGGCGGAAACTATCGAGAATATGATCGAAACCCTCGTTTGTTGCCGTAGCGTAGTTAAAAATGGCGGAGCTCGAGGAGGTTGACACTACCCAGCTACACCAGGAGGACGTGGATAAGAAACGTAAGTAAATAGCTCTAGCTTCTTATAGTAACGTTAATTCCGTGACTTTAATACGCAGCATTTGCTACGGTTCAGTCGCCAGCAGCACCACACGGCACATTCACGGATAATGTGAGTTTATAACTGCTAAACTAAACGAGGGCCTCACCGCGGAGCTCCGCCGTAGGACCAAAATAGAGTGAAACAAAAGGGCAGAGACGAACATTGGCGGACTGTTTTCAATGTTCTCTCGCCTTCAACGAGTCTCTTCAGTATGAGCTTTGTCTGGGGCCCTTACATCTGCGTCGTTCCACACTTTAGGAAGACGCGGTCTCATCACGGAGCTGCGCCGCAGGACCACAGAGCTGCTCCACTGACACACGAAACACGTAGAAGCTTTAAGAAAAAGCTTGTCTACATTATGAAAGTCGTAGAAAAAAGACGAATAAGCAATAATTCTGGAACGTATACAAACGTGTGACTTCAAGTGCGATTCAAATATTATTTTACTGGGGGTGTTAAACTATTTCAACATGGAGATATTGCTCGATATAAACAGCCACATACATGGTTTTGCTCTGTGATCAAACATTCGGTCATTGCTTTATCTAGCGTGCATATAACGTACTGTATATATTTTTTCATAATGTACAATTTTTTAAGTGCAATATATTGTCATTTTTCATACTGTCAAATGTTTTATACTGTAGTTTTCTCATCAGTGCAATATCCATATCCTTATTTAATATCCTTATTTAATAGCTCAGCCTTGTTTCCTTACACTGTAAATACCATGTGCATACTGTGTATATTCTGCAGACCGGTTGTAATGTACATTCAACATTCTATTTTTAAACCTATTTTTATAGTCAGTCAAGATATATATCTTATATATTGTGCTTTATATATTCTATTTCTTTTTGGTGATGCATGTTTATTATTTATTATCCTTATCTTTATTGTCTTGCTGCTGTAACACTGGAAATTTCCCCACTGCGGGACGAATAAAGGACTATCTTATCTTATCTTATCATAAGTTAGCAGGACGTTTGATATTCGCTGGATATTCGTTTTCGCAACACATTTTCTCCATCAACAAATAGATATTTTCTCATTCTGATTGCTGTAGTAGTTGTCAATGATAGACAGCTACTTACTTCAGGTGACGTGCTGTTGTTAAATATGTAATTGCATACTGTTTCACAACAATGGCACATATCAACAAAACGTCACCTGTAGTAAGTAGCTGTCTACCATTGGCAACTACTACAGCAATTAGAATGAGAAAATATATTTTTGATGAATTTTTAAAATATATATATTTTTTTAATATTTAATGTCATACTATTTCACAATAATGGCAGATATCAACAAAACGTCACCTGTAGTAAGTAGCTGGCAACTTGACAACTACTACAGCAATCAGAATGGGAAAATGTGTATTTGTTACGGTGGCCGACAGGGGCAAACGCACTGCAAACCCCAAAACACCAGCCAATAAGAAAACACCGGCAAACAAAAAAACGCTGGCGTTTTGTTACTTGCTGGCGTTTTCTTATTTGCTGGTGTTTTCTATTTGCTGCCGTTTTGTGACTTGCTGGCGTTTTGTTACTTGCCAGTGTTTTCTTGTTAGCCGGTGTTTTCTCATTTGCTGGTGTTTTGGGGTTTGCAGTGCGTTTGCCTCTGTCGGCCACCGTAATTTGTTGATTGAGAAAATGTGTTTCGAAAACGAATATCCAGCAAATATCAAACGTCCTGCTAACTTATGCACGCTGCTTTATCTCTCTGCTAGACAGCGGCTTTTAACTGGAAACTAAAGTTTGTAAACTCTCTTGCACCATAGTCCACAGAGAACAGGACAAGCGGACTGCTGGTCTACTGCTGCCTCAACACTAACAAATTATGAAACATTTCGTATAAAATACAAGCTAAAACATTTGAAGTCACTGGTTTGGGCAGCAGTGGATCAACCACTCCTGTGTGCTGTGATGTAAAGTCGATAATTTCGTCAATGGACTTTGTTGTGGTAGTTCACAAAGCAACACTAACTTAGGTTTTCCAGTTGAAATTAATAATCGAATGGCGAGAGGAAGCAGCAGAAACATGCTATGCTATTGTTGATCCTAGATCATTGAGGCACAGATTTAATTATGTAAAGAGAATACAATCCATTTTTGTGTCCCCAGTGACAGATGGGGAAAGGGAATGCATAGTGTGGTCCCTCATACAATCACACTTGAAAACCCTGAAGTATTTGTGTTCTATTTGTAATCAGGATTCAGAGTTTCCCATGCCATGGCCACATATGTTTGCACCAGTGTCCACCTGTGTACTGGAATGCATTGAACTAATAATTTGTCTTGACCCACATATTCATTTTAGTTTACTTTTTGTCACAACTTCTTATGTTGTTTGATAGTTGATGAGTCCACACAACCGCTTGTAAATGCCAAAAGTCTGAACTACCCAAAAGATGCTAAACTTACCAAATTGTAGTGCACAATTTATACATGCCCATGACTTTTGGTCCTTTGTCCTGAAACTATTTTTTGTTATACATGCTAATATGGGTTGGACTATGCGGGTTAAAGAATTTGGAATTTATGTGTTCTACCTCTGTGTCTCTGAAGGATGTGATGATGGAGCTGTGACTTCAGCTGATGATCAAGCTGCAGACAAAACAGCGGAGAATGAAGCTGCTGCAGATAACGATGCCAAACCCTCCACCACAACTGCAGGTAATCGAATGGAAGCTGTTCATCTTGTGTCCTTATTTGTATTTACTAACAGAATAGTGGACTGCAACCAGACCCAGCGTTGTGGGCATGCCTTAGGTGGCAAGCTGAATCTGCAAAGGTATTCTTGTATCAGCCTTTTATCCACACGGAACAGGTTATTTTGGGAGCACATGGGTTTCCTGAAACAATGATGTATTTACGGGAAACCTTTCAAAAAAGAAAAGTGTATTGGTAAAGTTCTGTTTACGTGTGCATGATCCAATTCATTTACAAAGCACATTTAAAAACAACAAATTGTCCAGGGTGTACCCCGCCTATCGCCCTGTCAGCTGAGATTGGCACAGCACCCCCCGCGACCCTCCTGTGGAGGATAAAGCTGTAGAAGATGGATGGATTTAAAAACATTGCTGACCAAAGTACTGTACAGCAATGAAGCAAACATTAAAAAAAAACAACATTCCATAATTCAGTAACTGCTACAGTGAAGGCCCGATGGCCCCTGAGCTTCAGCCTTGTTTTGGGGAGGAGTGTAAAGCTGAAGTAGGTCAGCAAGGTAAGGTGGAGCAAGTCCATTAAGGTGTACAATAATAATAATTAATAATATTTATGTTTATCCTGTGTTGTACTGGGAGCCAATGGAGCGAAGCCAAAAATTGGAGAGTTATAAACATGTGTATGAATTCTTGTATAAAGGCGTGCAGCAGTATTCTGAACAAGTTGAAGGCAGGCAATGGAACTGTTAGCTATGGGATTGCTGCAAAGGGCCAAAGGACCAAGATCGACGGGGGGGGTGGCAGAGGTTGGACCGTTGGAGGACAGGATTCGGAGGAGAACTCGTTCACCAATTTGAGCACACACAAGGTTCCATCCGACAAATAACAACGAAACCATTCCAAGGCAGCCACTTTAATCCATTGACGCCAGGGAAAGCATTGCTGCGCTTCTACCATTGACGCCAAGGGAGAGCGGCTGCGCGTTTTATTCTCTCATAGACGCCGGGAAAGCGGATACGTCAATTTTCGGGGGGGGGGGGGGTATAAGGGTTCGTCGCGACATTGTTTTGAAATTCCTTCTCACAAACATGGAGGACTTTGACAGCGGAGAGATTTCCGAAGGCAGTGATTTTGAGGAGTTTCGTCTTCGATGACGTCATCGCTGATAACTTCGAACGCGCTGAACAAATCGACCGGGATTTATGGTTAAGACATATTTATGTTTGAAGATGACGAGGTCGGCGATAAATACCACCGTAATCGACAGTGTTTACAGTGTTTACAACCGCGCAGCAGAGGTGACAGTGGATTTACCTGCAGATGCCGCAGCGCTGTAAGCATCATCACCGTCACATGTGAAGCAGACTGTTACAGTCAATACATGCTGTTCTTGTTCTTCACACTCCATCAGAACTAAATCAAGGCACTGACACAAGTTGATATTACTTTATTTTCTTACTGTTTTTTTAATTGAAAATAGTTATTAACTTTACTTTTACATTTTTGTATCTAAATAAACTAAATTTCACAGGAAAGCCACAGGTGTAAGCGCTCAAATGCTTTTTGAATTGTGTTCCTATATCTGCTACAGAGGCTGAGAAATCAGTCATTTAGTAGCCATTGAAGCTCAGGTTTTAGATAATTTTTTTTCCAGGCGCTTCAGGCCTTAAAGGTACAATGTGTAGTATTTATGGGTTTATATAACCCAAAATCCACTTTTTTTATACATATTATGTGCTCCTGCATTGTCTAGTCGCTGTATAATAGTTTTTGTTTCATTTTCGTAGTGTTTCAAAAAGTCATGTAAAATAACATGACCGCGGACCGCGGTTGCATAGCCACTGTTAGCAGCAAGACGCCATGTTTCTACCGGAGCCTGTAAGGACAAACGCGAGAGAACAAATCAAGCGTCTCTTTACTTGTAGCAGAAGTCCCGCCTCCTCTCTCTCCGCTTCGTCTGCTACGGCCGCGGTAGCTCCGCCCTCTCCCTCACCTCACGAACCTCATCTGCTGACACGGAGAAAGACGACATTTGACCAGCTGAGGATACCGTAGCGCTCAGGGAAGGGAGGGGGTGAGCAGAGCAGCAGTTCTTTGTTGTAAATTTCAGCCTCTCCTCTAGATGGCACTATAAACTACTTATTTCCCCTTTAATGGGTTAATACCCATTCAATGCTCCAGACGAGAGAGGAGGCTACTTTGATCCACTGTGTCGAAAGCAACATTCAGATCTAAGAGCACTAACATGACAACATCACCAGAGTCAGGGGCCAGAAGAATATCATTTAAGACCTTTTAAAAGAGCAGACTGCAACTATACACATGGTTTCTATAATTGAGAGACAAACTTTATGTTTATGTCTTGTCCTTACAGACAGACACATCTCCATTCAAAGCAAACTGGAAGGATTGGAGAGTCTGGTTGACCTCAACGGAGGTAAGTGTGATTCTTTGGTAAATATTAAACAGTATTCTCTTTCCTTTGAGCACAGAACAAAAGGTCCTAGCTTGTCAGTAAATATTTTGTCTTCGAGGAGAAAACCGTGAATTAGACTGACCAATTCCTCAGCACTTACTAAAGTTCATAGTCCTACTGTAGTACATAGTCCTACTATAGTACATAGTCCTACTACATCAGGGTCTGAGAGTGGGCTCTTGAGTATGTGAATCCACACCATTGACGACTTTGCAGTGGAGTATAGAAATCAGTAGTTGAATTCACATATTGAGTGGTTTGACTTGAGTATGAAAAGTACTTTGTTATTGTCAATGTACTGGAGTATAGCGAGTTAAATACAAGTTCATGAGAATTTGTAATCATTAACCACCATAAAGACATGTTTGGATGGAAAACTTTCAAAATTTATGTTGGAAATTGGTTGGTAGTTGGTAAATAATATCTTATTGCATAATCTTGGCTAAAACAATCAGATTTGATCCACGTACAGTTAATTATCAATGCTATTCCTCTATCACAGGCGCAAAGCACACTACTTACTACAGGGCTATTTAGGCCACACCCCTTACATGCACGGTGTATTTCTGAATCTGGCTTGCGACTTGATTCCAAAAAAGAAAATGTTTTCACTGTCTAGCTGCTTCTTCCAAACGGGTTCATGACTAGTGCGCTCTCAAAAGTCACCAGCATGCATTTCACATTGTTTCACCCATAACAATCTGGTTTTAGCCCATCGAGCCACAATCGCGCAAGTCTGATTTCTGAATTTACATATTTTCATGTTGCAGAACTTTGTCTTCTACAAAGTCTATTGGGGGCAAAGGGATACCTTTCGGCAGGGACACAAATAATTCTGCATATATACACAAATAAATCTGCATTATGTTATTTAATTGTATCATTTTGCATGCATGCAAATGTTCATATTTATGTATGACACAGTTTCTTTAAATGATCAAACAATTTCAGTAAATTCTCATTAATTCCTACTGCTACATACAAAATTGTTATTGCACATACTGCAAAAATCCTAAGCGATGGCATTTCATTTTGGGTGATGATGATAATAATACTGGTCTGGTCTTATGTAGGGGCCCCTGTCCCATTCTACCAGGGGCCTCTAAAACCCTTGAAATATAACTGCAAATGGTGAACTGCAATTTCCTAAATGGCTTCTCAAATATATATTTTTTTTAAAACCACAGCACAATAATCCATAGCAAAATTAGGAGTTATAATATATCTAAAAATGATTTTGTGTTATGCTTCCTCAGCAGGACGAAAGGCATGTCCTCTGTGTCCAGAGGAGAAGTTTAAAGCCTGTTATAGCCACAAACTCCGTCGACACCTGCAGAACCTCCATTGGAAGGTCTATGTAGAGTTTGAAGGTGAAGCACACAACACACACACACTCCCACACATCACAGATGTCATCATCAGAGCATTGTGTTTCATAATTTTAGAAAAAAAAAGTATTTAATAGTTGTGATATCTGGAATGTTTTTTTGTGGATAGACTTGATTAATAATAAAACCTATCTATATCATATTGAGACATGAGACAACATATAGTCTTAGTTTTGGATATCGTCATATGGTATGGTATACATGATGACCTTTCCTGGTTTTAAAGGTGATTGCATTGATAATAATATTTATTATTTTTTAACACATTGGTGAATTACACTAAATATCAGGGGTGTCACAATCCTCCCCCATGAATTCTACATTACTATTTGGGTGCAGTTGGGCCCATTTCTTCTGTATATGATTGTTTTCTCCATAGAAATATGGAGAAATATATCATGATAATGTCCCTTTATCATGATAAAGGGACATTATCAGGGCTCTCATCTTTTTGCTGTTGAATAAATATAAGAACCCTGCTTGCTGCCTCAGCCACCATGCCATCGTTAGTTAATTCTGATCAGACAGGCTTTATAAAATAGCGTCTGAAGACAATTGTCACTACACTCTCTACAACAGTGTTTTCTGACCCAATTTTTTAAAGATCTTGTTGCGACTAATTTACAGCCATATCTTTAACCCACTTCTTAATCTTTAATGTAATTTTGACTCAATATTGGAATTATTTTCAAGAGATGTTTTGTATATTACTTACAACTTTGTTTTACACATGCTATTTAAAACACACAAATCTTAAAGCGGAACTAGACCGGAAGTTCCAATTAACGCTGTTTTTTTAGTGTGTATCTGCGTCATTACCTTGTTTATGAAGCCCTGACGGTTCGAAACAAACAGTTCAGCCACTGCTGAGAACGCTGTGTTTTATTGTAATCTCGGGGCTCAACGAGATCTCTGAAATCCCGTAATAGTTACGTAAGCAGCGGTTCTCCTGAACAACCGATCGTCCTGCTCCGGGCACTAGTCCGGGCACATCCGGTTACGTACATTGAACCGCAGAAGAAGAATAACGTCTGTTGTGGAGGTGTTTCACGAGCAAGAGTGTCTTCTGACTCTGGGTCTGACTCCGGTTTAAAGTCATAAAAGGGACTGCGGCGGAGAGTCGTGAAGAAGCTATTTTTAAACACTGTTAAAACAATGTTTTGATAATGAGGAGCAGTGCATCCGCCGTTCCAGAGGGGGGCGCTGCGCTTCTGAGAACGGATGTACTGGATAGTACTGGACAATCACAAGACTCTGTCTTCTGGGGGTGAAAGTTCACTCTGAAATCTCGCAGCAGAAAAACACTGTCAGAAAAGAGGATTTCTATCGGCTAGTTTACAGCAACTAGGAGGTTTTTGACCATAAAAACAAGTTAATATATGTAAGTTGACCTCCATAACTAACATTTATGTGCAACAGGACCACTCTATGTGACCTTTAACTAAAAGGTTGGGTATTTTTACGAATACAAATTCTTAAATTGTTTGGGGATAATTTCGGCCAGATTGTAAAGAGGTCCCACACAGCTCTGTAAAAAAAAAATATATATATATTGCTAGAGCAGATGAGCAAAAAAAACACATTTTAATATACATAGTATACATTTTGTATGAAAGTGAGATCTACTGTAAGTGAGAGTCACTCAATCAAATATGTATTCAAACAGCAGAATTGTTGGTGTTTAACAGGTCAGAGGATGTGTATCTGCCACCTGCCCTGCAGAAACTTGAAGCCTGGCCTCAGTGGAGATCAGGTGAGTAATTAAAACCAAACCGTCTGCTGGTCACATTACAATTTCTTGCTCAACTTTCCTCTCTTTACCTTGAGTCAAAAATGTCTGAAAATGTTATTGTTTTATTTGTTGAAATCCTCCTCATGTCCAGGTAGATACTACAGAAGACCATGTCAAGAGAAGAAAAATAGTTGTGTTGATTTTTTTTATCATAGACACATTAGATAAGGGTGAATATCTGCACTACCAGAGTACACTGGTAGTTAACTGCTGTTTAACTCAGAGCGGGGTTCAATGTCAGCTAATTGCAAAGTTAGTATCCCAAATGCTGCCTAATCTACCCCTGAAAAGTTAGACAGCCGCACCTGAATTGACAGGTTGTGCCAGCGCGGGAGAGCCGAGCCAAGGTTAATGGGGGTTTAGTTAACTGAACGGTGTACAGATCGCACAGGATTTAAATGGCACTGGATGAACGATCGGACTAAGTGTAGGGCTAAGGCATGAACTTAGTTGTATCCCATACATCAAAGTGCTAAGTAAAAGGTGGAAAAAGGATAAAACCTCGGCCTCTGCCTATGAATTTGCTGCAGACATGGCAGAAGCCATCATAACAGTTGAGAAAACACAAACATGAGGCTGGATATGTGTGGGAACAGGCACAAATGCCAAGCCGCTCCGACTGGGGATGGGTTAACAGGACGAGGAGTGGAAATGATTTTAATAATTTCTTTTATTTTCGATGAATTCATCGATTTCAGAGAGGGTTTTTTTTAACAATAAATACAAGCTTTGTGGTTTTTTTAGCTTCTTAAATGTGAGTAGGGTCTGGTTTTTTTGCTCCATTTGACAAAAACATCATTAAAACTAGGTTCCAGGTTTGATAACTATATTTTACGGACAAAAAAAATATTCGATTAATTGAGAAAATAATTGACAGATTTTTTCTAAATCTAAACAGTAGATTTCATCAAACACTGAAAAGACATCTCAAGCAGTGTTTCTTTGACGACCACTTTCACTTCAAGATGGAAATTGTGAATGGGTATAAAAGATCAGATAGAAAAAGGACTGCTCATAAATGTGCTTAATGAAAAGTGTAAGTCATGGGTGTCAAACTCTGGCCCGCGGGCCAAATTTGGCCCGCCGTGTAATTTCATTTGGCCCTTGAGGCAATATCAAATTAACATTAGAGCTGGCCCGCCGGTATTATACAGCGGCAATCGCGCTGAGTTTAGCCGGCGATTTGGCGACTTTGATGGTCAGTATAGCTTAAATTTTCAAATTTATTAGCTTGTGGAAAAAGTTAATGTTGATATTTACCTCAGAAGGCTGCAAATGGAAAAGTGGCATTCAATTTTTTATTAAAATTTTATTTGATATGCCATTGATATTTTTTAATTATTATTATTATTATTATTTGAAACTTGATTTTGCATGTCACTATAAAGTTATATAAGCCTTGCTTGTTCAATATTCAATGCAAAACTTGTTTGGGTCCCTATTAAAAGGTTAATTTGTTCAACCTTGGCCCGCGGCTTTGTTCAGTTTTAAATTTTGGCCCACTCTGTATTTGAGTTTGACACCCCTGGTGTAAGTGAATGATAAATGGCAAAACAGACTCCGGTTTGAGTCGGGATCAATACTAGTAAAGTGCTATATAAATACAAACCACATACATTTACCATGTTTGGAAACACAGCTAATTATAAAAAGAAAAGAAACATTCTAACACTTATTGTGTTCACGTCACACTGTGATGTTTTGTATAATCCACTTGTAGACCTCAGGAAGACACGTGGCCCACTACCACTGTGTGGTGTGCTCTGTCACCATCGCCCGTAAGACGGACATGGTCAGCCACCTCAAACGCCATGTCAACAAAGGAGAGACCGAGGCCAGTTACTCCAGCAGCTCTGAAATACCATTTGAAGAGCCAAGTAAGTTTTCTCACTGACTCGGTATGTTTACATGTTGTTATAAAAACCTAATATATTGTTTCGGGCTGCAATCAACGAAAGAAACTCTTGGTCGACTTAAGCCCTGAAATTTCGACCAAAAATCGACTAAGACTATTTTCAAATTAAAATTATTTTAATTTGAAAATACCCACAGCCACGGCTGGAGTTCAACAGAGTCTGACGGCTCTGACAGCGTTTTGCATTACGTTCATCTGCGCAATATCATAGCCCGTGATATCCGAAAATAACTAGTAATATCAGCACAATAAGTGTTGAATACAGAGTGAGACTGAACAGCTCAGCGCAGCTTCGCGGCTGAGAGACATATAGAACATTTGACCCAAATTTTTGTCAAATTTTGGGTCAATTTTTTTTTCAAATTTTGGACGACAGTATAGTATGACATTTTTGTCAAATTTTGGACAAACCTTTTTTGGCATAGATTTTTCCACATTTTGGACGACATAGTAGTATGACGTTTTTGTCAAATTTTGGACCAAAAATTTTTTGGCATAGATTTTTTCAAATTTTGGACGACATAGTATAGTACGACGTTTTTGTCAAATTTTGAACAAAAAAATTTTTGTCAAAGATTTTTTCAAATTTTGTTCGACATAGTATAGTATGACATTCTTGTCAAATTTTGGACAAAAAATGTTTTGTCAAAGAAAAAAAAAAATCGAAAAAGTTTTCCAGCCCTTTTTGCTCTGGGGCTCCACCTGCAGACATGTTATGGTACTGCAACCAGTAGTTCTTTGTAGATGTCATTCACGAAGTAGATATTTGTGTCTTTTTGTGTCTGCAGCTCCTTCTGGTCAGGCCTTTGAAATCATGAAAGAACTTGATACTAACGTCCAGCTCCTTCCAAACCAAACTGGCTTCCAGAAGAGTGACACCTACTTCAACCGCAAGATGAAGTCAAACAGGTCAGTTGCTGGCTTTCAGTGTAAATGTAATAATTCACTTTAACTGTGACCATTTACAATACAATACTGTATTTTGTGTATTATTTATGGGTGTCAAATTATCGCGTTAATTATTTACAGTCATCATTAACGCGTTATGTTTTTTAATCGCGTTAATCTCTTCTTTACTGATGTCCCCAGTACCGGGGGCAACGACAAAAACGCCATAAAACCATATTTAACTTTAATAAACAAAAACATGCTGCATACCCAAAGAAAGCTCAGAAACTCGGCTAAAAGTTCATATTCACCATTCTTATGTTCACAAAACACAGTTAAAACACAGATGGATCAAACCAGCAGGAGCGAAAAAAAAACTTACAGTGCACACATTGAAATGCAGCACCGGAGCGTCAGTGTGATTTTAAACAAAAAAAACATGTGTCGACTGCACAGCTGAGAATCCACAGATTCCAGCGGTACCATTTTTTATCACTCTTCGACCAAGATTCACTGATCCAGCCCCAAAATAAGAGCAAAACAACAACTGACTTTCAAGAAATACAAGCAGAAATGTTGTCTTACCTTTGCTGTTAATCAAAACAAGTTATTTCCACTGGAACAAAACCACTTCTCATGAAGAACTACACTTCCCAGCATGCTTTGGGGACAAATCCTGGTCTGATTGATCATTACAAAGCGACATTAGATCGTTCTGATTAGAGAAGGGCGAATGTCCGCACAAATGCGTCATACGTGCCAACTTACAGCAATGTGATTGATGGGTCTGATTTATTTATTTTTTATTATCTGAAGCAGAGAAGTTTAGTGTTGTATTGCTCAGACATTCTTACTGCTTACTGTTTTTACTTACAGCACATTATATGGACCTGATTTGTATTTGTATTTTCTAATTATATAGAGTTTATAGAGACAACAACACAGCACAATGTAAATGGCTTTGTCAAAACAACAAATTACTTTATGAAGCCACTTTTTTTTGTTATATATCAATCTTTGATCTGCCACAATAATGTCATAATGAATTTAAATGAAAATACCTCAAGTTGAGGGCTTTTCTCAGCAATTTTAGGTGAGATTAAAAATGAGATTAATTACAGATCATAACTAATTAATTGCAAATTTTTTAAAATTGCTATTGCCGTTTAAAGGGACACTGTGTAGTATTTATGGGTTTATATAACCCAAAATCCACTTTTTTATACATATTATGTGCTCCTGCATTGTCTAGTCGCTGTATAATATTCTTTGTTTCATTTTCGTAGTGTT
Source organism: Microchirus variegatus (assembly GCF_963457635.1). NCBI lineage: Eukaryota > Metazoa > Chordata > Actinopteri > Pleuronectiformes > Soleidae > Microchirus > Microchirus variegatus. The sequence goes on from NC_139805.1 coordinate 3,353,539, forward strand.
TCAAAAAGTCATGTAAAATAACATGGTCGCGGGCCGCGGTTGCATAGCCACTGTTAGCAGAGAGACGCCATGTTTCTACCGGAGCCTGTAAGGACAAACGCGAGAGAGCAAATCAAGCGTCTCTTTACTTGTAGCTGAAGTCCCGCCTCCTCTCTCTCTCCGCTTCGTCTGCTACGGCCGCGGTAGCTCCGCCCTCTCCCTCGCCTCACGAACCTCATCTGCTGACACGGAGAAAGACGACGAGGACGACATTTGACCGGCTGCGGACACCGTAGCGCTCAGGGAAGGGAGGGGGTGAGCAGAGGAGCAGTTCTTTGTTGTAAATTTCAGCCTCTCCTCTAGATGGCACTATAAACTACTTACTTCACCTTTAACTGTTGATATGAATCTTACTCGGGCGAAAGAAACATAATCTCCAATATAGGTTATTGTCATTTTTTTAGTGGGTTTGTGTGGCCTCAGTAACTCCAGTATAAATCCATAGACCCACTGAGGAGCATTCTGGACCCTTACAATATCACTCATCTGACCCAAATAATGTGTGATGCCCTCTCTATGCCCAAACCACTCATACTGAATAACAAATATTTGCAAAACTATTAAAACAATACTATCAATTTAATGACCACAAATATATCTAAATACTGATAATCAATTATCTAATCCTCATGAAATAAAAAACAATCTATTTAAATCGCTAATTACACTATCATTATTAGATATAGTACTGACTAAAGGTGGGAGCTGTCGTGGAACGACCTTTTTCTTAAATCAGCTTCAGGAAAAAATCAGTGTCTCACTCCAAAAAAGAGACAGAGTCGCAGTCGTTGTCTTCAATCCAAAGGCATTTATTTGTGGATCGGCACACACAATTTTACTGTATCTTACCATGTTTGTGTGTTTGTTTGTGTGTGTGTGTCTCTCTCAGGCAACTGGTGTTTTGCTCACTGGCTGTTCTGGCTGAAGAGAGGAACCCACTTGAGTGTCTGGATGCTTTTGGAGGCACAGGTGAGACAGTTGTGATGTTCTTTTCCCACAAAAACAGAATTGTACCCCAACAAAACATTTCTTCTGAAAGGTAGTTTGTGTGTAAATATAAATAAATCCATCCATACATTTCACATGGAACATCTATTTTTTTTTTTTTTTTTTGAACAATTTAATTAGAAAAATTACAATCTCTAATGAGATCCTTAGATCCTGGAATGACTGGAAAGATTCAGGCTCCCCCTTGTGGCTCTTAATTTTTCAAGTTATTATGTCAAATATTAAAGGGGGGGGGGGTTTGGTTTACACCCTTAATCAGTGGGCTTGGCTCGTTATCAGCTATATGCAATGTAGCTTTGGCTACAATAATCAGTGTCCATTCTGACATACCAACTGGACCCAATCTCACCAGTAGGTGGCATGATGCACGTTATGCAATGGCCTCAGTGTGTTTTGGGAAAAAAGTCGGAATGCAAACGATGTGTTTCTCAGGTTCTACATTTCTACGGTTCTTTATAATCGAGAACTTGTCCAGACTTCATGCACAAAAATCTGTGATATAATAGGGAATGGAAGAAAACTGAAAATCATAATGTGGGCTCTTGTTAATGATTAGAAATCAGTCGGCCTGAAATGTGTATTTTTATACAAATGTCTCGACAAATCTACACTGAGGACATATAGTATTTCATTGTATTATTTGTTTCTCTACATCTGATGTGAAGAAGAAAAGAGTAAATGTACACGTTTTACTCCTTGCTTCCCACACTGCGATGTTTCCATCATCTTGCAGGGATTACAGGGCTCCAGTGGGCGAAACACCTCCGTAACGCCGTCAAGGTAACCATAACGGACATCAATGAGACGTGCGTCAAAATGATCAAAGAGAACTGCGAGCTCAATCGCATCCGAGTGGACGGAGGCTCGCGGGGCCTGCGGGGGCCCGACGGGGGCTTAAGTGATGTTGACGGGACGCCCGTCGCTACGGTCGAGGTTGCCAAGATGGACGCTAATGTCATCATGCACCTACGGCCTTTTGACTACATGTGAGTAAGATTTGTTCAGTTGTTTTTAAGGAGATTTTATGAGAGGCTCGGGGGTATTGGATGAAAATTAAAAGTGCTAAAGTTATGGAAATTTCAGAGGTCCGGATATCAGAATGTCTTAATTGCATCCAACAGCCTACCATTATCTCTATTAAATTAAATTAAATTAAATTAAATTAAATTAAATTAAATTAAATTAAATTAAATTAAATTAAATTAAATTAAAATTTCCTTATCATTTTAACACTATTCATTTTCAAGTAGGATACTTTATGGAAAACAAATGGTTGTCTGTACCAATTTGAAGCTACAGTTCACATAGAAGAAAACCATACTAAATCTTTTAAATAAGCTTGATTATTGTGCATGTTGTTGGGTGTGTGAGTTTTTTAGAGGGGTCTGAATAGTCTTTACAAAGTTGTTAAGTTGGCAACATGGAAATAGCTGCAAAATGTATTCCACCAATCAGCGGTCTTCAATAGGTAATGGTCCTGGTAATCCTTCGGGGAAAATTTGGGGTCAACTTTTCAACTCTCCCTGATTCCAACTTTCCCTGCTTTCGTGCAGCCATGTCTTCTCATTCCCAAGTCTCTCTTCGAATCGATTTGATTGGCATTTGAGTGACGCTATGATTATGGTAAACGATTGGCATATTAACTGGTTAAGCTGTGCCTGACGGTAACCGCGACTGGCGGGATAAAAAGGAACAATACTCCATGAAGATCATAACATTTTCTCATTCATTTATCAGATATTGGTCACGTTCCAGGTAGAACCATAACTTGGTCTATGCCTGGACCAAGGCCGAGGTGAGCAGGAACGCATGGAAAATAGCTTTTTGCCCAAAAAATCTATGCCAACTTAAACTCTTCTTCCATGACACTCTTTTTGGAGTCCCTGCTCGAAAATGACATGCCTAAACTATATACAGTAAATCTCTGCAGTTACAAGGTCTATGGATTATGGTGGATTATCTTGGTAAATTAAGATAGCACTTGTGAGATTCCACCAGAGGTGTAAGTTTCACTGTAGATGCCACTGTGTCAGAGTAAATGCACATGAAATTTTTTTTGCATTTAAAGTAAAAATCACCTTTAAAATATGCAGCAGGAGCTTAGAAACACACGGAGGTCATGTAACAACGTGGATATGAGCTGTGCAAAGTCTGATGCTGCTGAAGTGAAGCAGAGTGAAATGACGGAGGTTTTAGTAAAGCGATGTCTAGGCGTTTTCTCGTTTGGCACCATCTGTGCCATTTGAGATTTCTTAGGTACCAAATTATTAAAACCAATTTCATTTTATTTACATGTCACTATTGGTCTAGAAAGAACTTATTTTGAAAAAAAAGTACAAAACCTCGCTGTAAATCGTTGCTCCATGTGCGGAGCATAATAACAACTCTGACTTGGGACTTTGCAGCATGTTCAGTTAAGCAGCGCCATAGCTCTGGCTTACCTTGGTCAATTTGGGTGATTGACAGCTCGTTTTAAACCTCTAAACCGGTAGAATCGGGCCCTGGTCCAAATGCGTGTGAATCACTTCATTAGTCATTAGTCACTGTCCATTAGTCTAATGGACAGAAATGCGTATGACACATTTTTGCAGACATTTGCCCTTCTCTAATCAGAACGATCTAATGTGCTGGTCTACTGCTGCCTCCTTTGGTAAGTTTGTGCCACAGGGGTCCAGTAATTTTTGTTTATATACCCCATCCCAAACAGTTTGCCTCAAAGGGCTTTACAGTTTGTACAGCAAGTGACAACCTCTATCCTCAGACCCTCATATTGAGTGAGGAAAAACTCCACCAAAAATCCCTTTTCCAGAGGAAAAAATGGAAGAAAACTCAGGAAGGATGGACAAAGGTGTGCAGCAGGTGTAACATGTATAAAAACAGGTTCAGCACATTACAAAAACGTCAAATTTATAAAGAATAGAAACATATAAATCACAGTATGTATGTATTCACATTCAACCTAGGCACAAAACTACAGTGAGAGGTGTCAGTTTAATGTAGTCATGCTGGTTGAATGTCAATATCATGATAAACGTATGCGAGACACCGAATCTCTATTTTAATGTTGTTCTTAAAAGAGTATTCATCCAGTGATTGACATGTTTCTCTTTGTTACCATTTAAATTCTGTTGCTTGTTTTAATTTAAAAATGTGTATTACTTTGTCTATTACAGGTGTTTTCAAGGCTTTTCCTTTTTTTGCTACATTTGAGAAACCTCTGCAATTTTTACTAAGTCACTGTATGTGTTGAATCTTTCAGTCACTTGGATCCATTTGGGACGACTGTGAACTACCTGGACGCCACCTTCAGAAATGTCCGCAATCTGGGCATTGTCTCTGTGACGTCCACAGACACCAGCTCTCTGTACGCCAAGTATCCCAACGTCACCCTGCGCCACTACGGCTGTAACATTGTGCGTACCGAGTACTACAGAGAGCTGGCTGCACGCATGGTGGTCACTGCTGTGGCTAGGTAAGCATTTTTTATTTCACACCTGAGTGTTGTGATAGTGACAGGGCTCCAGAATGCAACCAAAATATTTAATAGTGCGACTAAAAAAAAAATGGTGGGTCACACTGGTGCACCTGACGCTGCTTGGGTGAAGACTAGGGCTGTCAAAATGAAAGTGTTAATGCAGAATGAGTAATTTGTGGAATGAATGGGTTAATTTTTTTAACATTAATCAGAATCTGAATCAGAATACTTTTATTATCTCGAAGGAAATCGTTTTTGTTATAACCATGCTCGCCTGCTAGCTGGCCGTAAACTGCGGAATGGATTTCCTGAATGGAGTCACGAATCATTACTTTGCTTCTCATTGAGACTCGCCTCAGTTCAGGAAATCCGTTCCACGTTTTGCAGCCAGCTATCAGAGCAGTCAGAGGAATCACTTGTGGAGACATTTCAGCAGACATTAATTGATGTGCCTGTATTGGAACCCGATACCGATACCCTGATCGGATCGGCCCCATCCCTAACCAAAAATAGTGAGATCTCTAGTTAGCCAACGACTGAGATATTTCTTCATATCTGCTATTCGCTTAGTAAAATTGAGGTCTTCCCTTCTAATGACATTTTTGGATATCATTATTCCGATATACTTTACTTCAGATTCAACTCTAATAGAAGCAATTGATGAATCGTCACATGTATGAATAGGGAGCAATTCATATTTCTTAATATTAAGGAATAATCCTGATGCTTTGGAGAATACAGAAATAGTATTAAGGGCTCTATCCACCATGAGCCTATTCCTTAAAAAAATAGATGTCATCAGCAAATGGCATGAAAACTTGAATGGAGCGAAAAGCAAGAAACTGGTCAGCAGGAGTTTAGTCACAGTGCTGTTTGAGTTGAAAATAAACGTGAAGGGGGTTAGCCCCGAAGTTAGAATCAACTTTGGCCCTGGAGGAAACTCCTCTGTGCTTCCCAACAACGGTCTGAGAGCCGGACAGGAAGGGTTAACACAGTGCTTAAAATGTGCTGATGAGGAATTGCCTGCTGTGGGTTTAGTACCCCCAAGAAAACTATTTAACTTATTTATTGTATTTTATTGTTCTATTTAATTGTCTTATAATGTGGGTTCTTTACAATGTAATGTATGTTTCTTTACTAAGTTTATATAGGTAAGTTGTTGACAGTATTTTATTGTTATTTACATTTATATTTTATTTATCTTTCCGTTCCCACAACAATATAAAGAGAAAATTAGAATTTTCTGGCATATTTACGATGGTAATTAATCAAGATTAATCTGATTAATCACATTATATGAAAGTTATGGAAAGCTATAAAAAGGTGACCGTTTGGCGTTAAATGCGACCCAATGAAAAATGTGGGTGCACATACATTTTCTGCTGGTGCAAAAGTTAGGTGCACCAGTTAGTTAGGTGCACAAAAGGTTAGTCTGGAGCCCTGAGTGATGAAAAAAAACTTAATCCTGATTTCTGTGTGTGGTGCAGAGCAGCAGCTCGCACAAATAAAGGCATCGAGGTGCTGCTGGCAGTTGCACTGGAGCACTTTGTGCTGGTGGTGGTGAGAGTCCTCAGGGGTCCCACACAGGCGGATGAGTCCACCAAAAAGTTACAAAAACTGGTCCACTGTCAGTGGTGTGAGGAGAGGGTCTTTCTGAAACACAGCATCATGGTGGATGGTGAGTCCTTAACCAAGCTTCGTTAGTTTCGTGTTCAAACTTATTAGTATTAACATTGGTCCTGAGTAATCCAATCACATGTACGTTTATTTTGACAGGGACAATGCACAATATATAATTGGGCCAGATTATAGCCACAAGGCTAATTTACATCTGCTGTCACATCCAGATCCAAGTTCAAGTTTGAACTTCACAGAAACTTCTCTGATGATGACCACTCGAAGCTGTTTTACACTATTCGCCATTCATTCATTCCTTCATTCATTCATTCATTCATTGGTACATTGCATCTACAGTATGTGCAACACTTTTTCTATAACACATCTTTCATACTTGTTCACACACTGCGTGCACAGCTGCCAGGAGCAACATGGGATTAAGTTACTTGACCAATGACACATCGGCATGTTGACTCGCTCTACAACTGACCTAATCAGAATGGCTTAGACCAGTGTTTTCCAAAGTTAAGTAATTGACTAATTTACAGCCATATCTGTAACACCTAATATTATTTTGAATTGGTAACACATCTTTTCCAAGTGATGTTTGGTATGTTAATTACAACTTTATCACCAACCAAGGGACTTTTGTGTAGATCCTATCTTAATAGACGTGTGCCCAATTTCATTTGTTGGTTTGTATTGTTGATCATACTCGCGGGTGATTTTATTAATGTACAGGTTAGGCCAGGGGTCTGCAACCTTTACTATGAAAAGAGCCATTTTTGTCCCCTCTCTACCTAAATAAAATGAATCTGGAGCCGCAAAACCCATTTGACCCATGAAATTAAGATTATATCATATATACATTTTTTATACAGATATACTATAAACAAAATAATGGGTTTGTTGCATTAAGAACTACAAAAATGAAACTGCTGACATTTCATTGCTGTTTATAGCCAACACTTTTATGAAGTGGAGAAAAAAAACTACTACTTTGGAATAAAACACAGAATTCCATTGTTTGTGGAAAGGAATGAAATTAAAAGTAACTCACTTAGAAATAGATAATGCAACATGTGGTGTGATGCACAACATATAACAATTTTATCACCTTGATTTCTAAATAAAAGGTGTTCCCTTTAAAAATAGACTTTTTTTTTTAATTCAAAGTTTCGACAAAGGAGCCACAGCAGAAGGGTTGAAGAGCCACATATGGCTCTAGAGCCGCAGGTTGCAGACCCCTGGGTTAGGCCAAAATGAGCCTTGATCTTCAGCCTATTTCTTCTTCGGTCATTGCTTTTGAGAAATGTAAGCCTCTATTTAACAAACAGGAATACCAATTAATCAATTCATTTATTCATAAATGATGTTTTAATTGTGTTTCTTCCAGACACACTCCCCTGTAACTGTCATGGAAGTCTGCCTGGGAAGACAGCAGTGGAGCTGGGACCAATGTGGTAAACTGCACCAGTGTCACTAAACACGACACCAATAAACAATCGTGTGAATGCAAAAGTGGAGGAGTCGGGTGGAGCTTGTATTACGGTTCAGTAGGGATGGGCAATAAATCGATATTTCATCTATGTTGTGACGTGATACAAGATATCGTCATATTTTGATATGGTATCTGTGATGACTTTACCTGGTTTTAAAAGCTGGTGCATTGGTCATATTTATTATATTGGATGCATTTAGTGAAATACACAATATTATAATTTAAATATTTATATTGATTAAAAATACATGGAGTCGACACAATTATAGTTTTAAAAAATCACATAACACTTAATTTTAAGTCTAATTATTTGTTATAGCATCATTTGACCATGTTTATAGTCAATGTGATTGTTTCTAACAAGTTAAATATCCTTCATCTAACACTAAAAAGCCAAAGAAATTAACCAGATACTATCTGAAATTGAAGATAATCTAACGCAGTAACACAGATCATAAACAGATATTTTAAAAAGTAGAATGACAAACATCACCAGAGAGAACTGTGTTCAGCTTTATATCCCAATATATTTCTATGAGATGTAACCTTAAAATAATATATATATCCATATATTATTGATAGACAATATTGCCCAGTCTTACCTTTAAGCTTGACAGATATACAATATTGATTCGATCTATATAGTGATAAATATATCGATATTAAATGGTGTAAATTCTGTTAGAATGAGTAATACATTTAAGTGGAAAAGAGCCGTTTATGTTATGTTATGTTATGTTATGTTATGTTATGTTATGTTATGTTATGTTATGTTATGTTATGTTATGTTATGTTATGTTAGGTACAGTTTCAATACAGATACAGTTGTGTTTTTGTGCAATGTTCAGGTCAGGTTCTCTGTTTAACACCGGCTTCCTGAGGAGGATGCTGTTGGCAGCAGTGCAGCACAGTATGGACGACATCCAGCCACTCATCAAAACTCTAATCTGTGAGTCCGAGTGCACCACCCTCAAGGCTTTAGTCCACGGGCCAGCTGCTCTCACCAACCAGGGTAAGACACTCGGTGTGTGTGTGTATGTGTGTCGGCGTATAATTTGTGCTGAAACACATCTTTACAGGATATTGTGTTTCCTCTGCAGTGGAGTGTGGAGTTGTCATTAAGACCTTACAGAGTGGAGAGGAGTCGGCTCCTGATCAGTCAGGTGAGTGAGTCAGTTGCCTGCAGAGATTTTTTTAAATCCCTGTAATTGTTTCTGGATTTATACAGATGGACAAAAAGCCTTGAAGTGATAGTTACAGATTTTTTGTGAAGTGTGTATGTATGAAGTCGTGACACATGGTCGGCACAGAGTGAGCTGTAAACGACTCTGGTTAAGCTGGGGACACACTACACAAGTTTCACAGTCTACCAATTTTGAAAAGACTTGGAGCACGCACTAACCCGACTGGTTTCAACAGATTTGTTTTATGACGATTGAAAGACTGGGGATCACACATTTAAAGACTGCACCTGACGAGGGATCACAGACAACTAGAATAGAATAGAATGCCTTTATTGTCATTATACAAGTTGTACAACGAGATTTACTTGACTTCACCTTGAAAGTGCATACAGCTAAAAACAAAGAACAATAACAACAACAACAACAACCAGAGTATGGGTCAAAAAGGAAATAAAAAAAAGTGACCCTAGTTAACGTAAGGTGGGTTTTCAGTTGCAGCGTACTACATTAAAAGGATAAACAGCCATCAAATTTTTATTGCACAGTATGAAATGGCAGGTCTATAGCAGGGTTTAAATATAAAAAAGTGCATTTCTATGAGACGTGACCCATAGCAGGGTATACAAAATTATAAATAAGACCATTTCCACAGTATGAAATGTAATTTTTTTTTTTACAGTATATGAAATATAGAAATATAAATATCACAGTGTGAGATGTGATTTTAGCAGCATATAGAATATAAATATCACAGAATGAAATGTAATTTTGCAGTATATAAAAATAGAAATAGAAATATTTACACAGTATGAAGTGATTTTAGCAGGGTACCAGTAAAAATATAGATATTGCGACTAGTTTGACTAGTCTCTAGTCCGACTAGTCAAACCCACTGCAAGAGCAACAGTGTGAAGAGTAAACAAACATGGACCACAAATGGTTTGCTGTTGCTGCTGTTTGCACAGCTATCTGCTCTGAGAAATCAAAGAAGATAATTGATGTTGACATCGCTGTCTAGATATTTCTGCTACTTCCTGTCGTCTTCTGATGCTATGTCCTGTGGCCCATCTTCTGTTTTTCATTGGCCGTTGGCAGCATGTGTTTTCAATTGGGTCGAGTAGTCGGCACACACTACCCCATTGAGTCAGCTCAAACAAACATGTTTGTGTGCGGGTCTTTTACCCTCACACACTTGCCAAACAGATTTCTGTGCCAACTAGTCATGCTAACTGTCCCCAACTAGTAATAATAATAATAATAGTGCATTATATTTGAAGGCGCCTTTCAAGACACTCAAGGTCGCCGTACAACAACAACAAAATAATAATAATAACAAAAAATAACAGCAACGAGTAGAGAGTTAGAGAGTTAGAGGGAGTAGGCCTGTTTAAAAATGTGGGTTTTCAGATAGGATTTGAAGATGGGGAATGAGACAATGTTCCTGATGCCGGGGGGGGGGGGAGGGAGTTCCAGAGGCCGGGGGCAGAGCGGCTGTAGGCTCTGGCCCCCATGGTGGTCAGACGGGCAGGAGATGCGATGAGACTGATAGATGAGCCAGATCTGAGTGTCTGGGAAGGGATGTTGATGAGAAGGAGGTCAGAGCGGTATGGGGGAGAGAGGTTATGGATGGCCTTGAAGGTGAGAAGCAGAATTTTTAAATCCATGTGGAATTTAACCGGAGGCCAGTGAAGCTGTTGCAGAACTGGTGTGATGTGATTGATAGATGGGATCCTGGTGATGATGCGGGCGGCAGAGTTCTGAACCAATTGGAGTTTATAGATGGACTTGTGGGGAAGACCAATAAGAAGGATGTTACAATAGTCAAGGCGGGATGTGACCAGGGAGCGGACCAGGATAGCAGTGGAGTTGGGAGTAAGGGATGGGCGGAGACGGTTGATGTTGCGTAGATGGTAATAGGCTGACCGAGTGGTGTTATTGATGTGGGTTTGGAATGAGAGAGTGCCGTCAAGGACGACACCCAGACTCTTAACCTGTAGGGAGGGGCAAACAGAGGAGTTATCGATTGGGATGGTGAAACTTGGAGTGTTGGTGAGAGTGGATTTGGAACCTAAAGATTCAAAGATTCAAAGTGTTTATTGTCATATGCACAGTAAAGAAACACGTTTCCCTGTACAATGAAATTCTTACTTTGCTGTCCACTCATAAATACCAGCATAAAGTAGAAAGAAATGTGGAGAACCTCGGTTTTGTCACTGTTGAGTTTCAGGAAATTGGAAGAGAACCAGGTTTTGATTTTTTTGTAGACAGTTACAGAGGGAGGAGGGCGGGAAGGTGGAGGTGGGTTTGGAAGAAAGGTAGAGATGGGTGTCGTCCGCATAACAGTTGAAGTGGATATTGAATTTGTGGAAAATCTGACCAAGGGGGAGGAGATAGATAATGAACAGGATGGGGCCAAGTACAGAGCCTTGGGGAACACCAGAGGAGAGGGGAGATGGTTGGGATGTGAAGGTTTTCAACTGGATGAACTGAGTGCGGCCAGAGAGATAAGATTTAAACCACTCCAGGGGTGTGTCAGAGATGCCAATAGATGCTACTAGAATGCTACTACAATAGTGCTGACTGGAGCAGACTCTGCCAAACTGTGAATTGTGGATAAAATCGGGCAAATAGTCTTAAGAAATTCTTAAGAAACATTGAGATGCAGAAACTAACCTTTTACTTAAAACACGTCTGCCAGTTCGGGGGCACAGGGAAAATCAAATTTTAGGATGACTTAATAATACTTAAATTTCAGCCATCTTAAGAATAAGTTTGCTGCGATATTTCACCGTTAGACCGAATGTAGCACCTTTGGCTATGATGAAGGAAATTGGGCTTCTAACACCATTCCCTGGCCGGTTTGAATCCCAGGACATGTCAAGGGCCTGATGTGTTCCGTCTGCTTCTCCTGCATCACTGTATTCTTTAAACTGTAGGAACTTGAAATAAAGGTCTCCAGATTTTGATAAAACTCCATGAAATTCTCTGCAGGTAAGAGGAAGACTGGAGAGGATTCTGGGAATGTGGTGAAGAAACACAAGTCCGATGTGTCTCTGGAACACCCACCTTTCTATTACAGCATTCATCGCCACAGCATCCGGGGCAGGAACATGCCAAAGTAAGTCTACTCTGGCCTCTAAGTGAAGAGTACAGGACGTCCGCCATTTTCTAGTGTCATGCTCAGTTAGACTGTGATGATGTGAATAAATACTTAAAGAAAGTATCTTCTAAAAACTGGCAGAAGTTGGGGATTGGTTTGAAGTCCGTCTTCAACACGGAAAGGTCCAAATAACTCCCCCTTAATAATAGGAGCCCATAGCAGTACCCCATCTCCAGCTTGCTGACATATGACTGTGGAGCTCTGTGTCCATTAGTGATCCGGCCACAGGCTCACCCACCTGGTCCATCAAGTGTCACATGTCTCATTTCATATGTCCATAAAAGCTTTGAAAAATCTACCTTCAGATATTTCTTGGCCCAGTCGTATGAGCCTTGTTCAGTGGTGGTCATGTTTCAGGTTCCTTCCCTTGGCCATGTCTCTGAGCGTTGTACACCCGGTACCTCTGGACACTTCAGCTTGGTTGCACTGCTGAAATATGACCTCACCGGAGGTTAATGTGTTCCTTGTAGTTCCAAAAACAACACAATGTTTGACTGCGGTGATCACGCATCACTGCCTTAGCTACTTAAAAGAGTACGTCCCTTTTTAGCCCATTTTGTCTGAGGTAAAGAGGTTGCCAAATATTTATGCACACCATGATATAGGGCAGGGGTCTGCAACCTTGACTATGAAAAGAGCCATTTTTGTTCCCTCTGCACCCAAATAAAATTAATCTGGAGCCGCAAAAACCCATTTGACCCATAAAATTAAACTTATATCACATAAATACTTTGGAATAATACGCAGAATTCCATTCCGTTCGTGTAAATTAAAATTTTGATTAAAAGTAACTCACTTTGAGATAGATAATGCAATATGTGGAGTACAGTACAGATGGAGTAAATATGTGGGTCCAAAGATGGACAGGACATTGTATGTGACGCACAAAATGCACATTTTATCACCTTGATTTCTAAATAATAGGTGTTCACTTTGAAAGAAGAGAACGAATATGATTTTTTAATTCAAAGTTACTACAAAGGAGCCACAACAGAAGGCTTGAGGAGCAGGTTGCAGACCCCTGATATAGGGTGTTGTTCATTTTAGGCCACAACCTCCTTTTTTTTACACAAATACACATCTCCTGATAATATTTTAATCCAATTAGCATTCAAGTTCATATAGCTTGATGTTGGATATGCATAAAATATGTGCATAAGAATGACTAAGCTCAAAATGCTCACTTGCCTAATTATGCACACAGTGTAGCAGAGATGAGCTGACGCAGGACTAGTCAAAATCACTGGCTTGGATATCGGAAGGAAATCTGTATACAGTAAAATACTGTAAAATAAAAGCGGTAGCGGGAGAAAATGGAGGTTGATATTTGTATAGGTATTCGACACAAAAGTCATATCAAGCCTTCCCTTCCCTATTTGGCAACTATTTCTCAGTAAATCTCGGATATTCCCTCATGTCCATACCACAGTTTGAAAAATTATGGTTCTGGAGTGAAGACTGTGTAAATGTGTCAACATGCACATACTAAACCTTAGCAACAAATGATTTTCATTTTTTTTTTTTTTCTGGACAGGCTGAATAAGTTCCTCCAGTACCTGACAGAGGCCGGCTTCAGGGTGGGTCGCACTCACTTCGACCCCACAGGGGTACGAACGGACGCAAAGTTGGAGCAGTTTAAAGCTATTCTCACCAAGTACAGCGTGGCCCCGAACACCAACACCACCAGCGCTCAGATAAATCTGAGCACAGACAAAATGGCATGAGAAAAAACACCAGCAGGCTCAGAGGCTCACGCTCAACACCGGGAATGATTCTGTTCTCAGTTCCAGCTTATACGTGTCTGCAAAAACACAAAGTTCTAACCCTTGATTTCCACTGGACGCGTTACGTGTCCCGCGGTCGCCGTTGCAAATAGCTTCCATTCTAATCGATGGAAGCTATTGGAGAGCATTTCCACCAGCGTCCCAGAAGCTGCTCGCCGCGCCGCAGCGCTATCGATAGGTAGCGGTTCTATTTTTGCCGTTGCTGCTGCTGAACTGCGTACATTTCAACAGAGCAGATCGCACCAGACAGGAAGTGCAACACAGACTCAAAGTAAAACATTTCCGCCCCCCCCCCCCTTCAAAATAAAACACAATACGCAGGTCATATCCATGGTGGGGATTGCGGCCGGGCAGAGGACGAAGCATCAGGCCGTAACGCGTCCAGTGGAAATCCGGGGTTAGCGTGCCGTCATCAGAATTTCTTTCATTTTCTATTCAGGCCGAATTACAAACTGAACCATGTCTATTTATTTCAGATTTCTTAAAAAAATACATGTGGTACAAATCTTTTTTATAGCAGTTTTATTATTTTTTGTTTCTTATGCCTTAAAAACAATAAAGATGTTTTGTGCAAAGACTGAATTTGCCGTTTTGTTTGTTGTTCTGCACATTGCGGTTGAGAAAATTATTTAACATCCCCAAGGAATCCTGTTAAGTGTCTTTACTTCATGTAGATTTCCAGACAAGGCGTTGTGATTAATAGATATTTGGTATTTCATGCAGTCATGAAAACACTCACAAAGTGTTGTTTAATTCCTGAACTGAAAACGTGAGTATTTCGATATATAACGTTATTGATATGATTAAGGAAAGAAAACACTTCAAATGCGTGCGTTCATTTGGCTCATTGAGTCCAATAATTATGGGTTTGCACTCCTGCCTTTGAGACCTGGGTTTTGCGACCTGGTTGGAACAAGGGTCTTTTCTGCATGGAGATTGCATGGGTTTTTCCTCCCACAGTCCAAAGACATGCGATATGGTGATTAGGTCAATTGGAAACTCTGAATTAACCGTAGGTGTGAGAATAATCTTTTCCTCAGTGAATCCCAAAGATTTGGTTGGGATCTTTCACAAAAGATTTTGTTTTGGCAAATAAATGTACACACTTGTCCCAAACTTAAGGGAAAGTCTATGCGTTTTTACATACACATCCACCACACAGATGCTCTTTTTAAACACAGAAGAAGAAGATGTACACATCACAGATATGACAACAGGACAGAACGCCTCTCGATGGGGGGAGGAGGGCGTGTCTCGTGTCTCCTCCTCCTGTCTCCTCCTCCTCCTCCTCCTCCTCTTCCCTCGGGTGTAGCCGCGTCTCATCGGTGTGGTGACGGTGTTTGTACCTGACGACCGAGCTCTACCTGTGTGCATCGTCTCTCAGCGGCAGCGGCAGCAGCAGCAGCAGCAGCAGCATGGGGATCTCCGCGTCCAGTCTGCTGGACGACAACAAATCCAACTACATCAAAGGTAAAGTGGGAACTCTTGTTTTGTTTTGTGCGGCGAGGACGCACCGCGCGGCGAGGACGCACCGCGGCGAGGACGCACCGCGCTCCGTTTAGTTAGCAGGGAAACAGCCGCTGCTGCTGTCTGTCTGTCTGTCTGTCTGTCTGTGCGCCTTCTTTCCCTCCTAATAACAGGAAAAACTCTGTGCTGTTCCACAGCTTCATGTCATCATGACTGTTCATTAGAAGTGAGATCTGTGTCGATCGCGTAACCGAGTGTTTTCCTCTTCGCGCGTCACAGGGATCAGTGAATTCAGCAGCGCCAGAAACTCAGGTGTCTCATGACAGTTATGTCTCTCTGTGTGTGTGTGTGTGTGTGTGTGTGTGTGTGTGTGTGTGTGTGTGTGTGTTCACTCAGCTGAGAGTTTCTCTCTGTGTGGAAACAGCCCGGTGAACCAGTTTCCTCCACACAGAGAGTCTCTGGTCACAAACCTGTGAGGCAGGTTTTCTTCCATCTTTCCACAGGAAAAAAAAAGAAGAAGAAGAAGAAAAACATTCCTGTTCCACGATACTTAAATCAATCCATGCACATGGACTGACTCTCTCTCTCTCTCTCTCTCTCTCCCCCTCCCCCTCTCTCTGTTTCTGTGTGTGTGTGTGTGTGTGTGTATTTTGTCTGGTCTTCTCTTTCTATCACACTTTTTTTTTACATGTCTGAGTTGAATTAGGTTCTTGTGAATCGAAGGCCACAGGTTTGGACTGTGGTTTGAGGATCTTGTCTGTGTGGAGTTTTCTTTTCTTTTCTTCTCAAATATGACAACGTCGTGCAGAATTCAGTTCACCTTTTTATTCTGTGAAAAAATAAATACAAATGATGTTTGACTGTCCTGATGAATGGAAGACAATTCAGTATGTCGCACAAGAATCACACACATCTCTAAAATATGTTTAGATCTACTTCTCTTTGTTGACAGATTCCCAAAATACTGTTATTTATTAAATGATTTAGTTGTAAAAAAAATATGAATCAAAGTGCAGTTTCCTAAATCTGTGTGTGCGCGTACTTGTATGCATTACCTCTTTAGGACCTTTTCTGTCATTAACACTGATTTTGTCAGAGACCAAAACCTTGTCCTTATGAGGCAGAACCTAATTTCTGGAGGAACTGGTTAAGTTCAGGGCTAAGATTTGAATTGTGGTTAGGTTTAAGGTGAAGCCCAATTTATACTTCTGCGTAAAGTGCTCTGCGTAGGCTACGTAGAGACTCTGCGTCGACGCAGAGACTGTCGAAGAGCCTCTGCGTCGTCTCCGTCTGCACGAAATATTTTTTAAGTGTCCGTCACTCCGTCAAGGGACTACGGAGACGGCAAGAGCTGCGATTGGTCCTCAGGACAGGCCGAGCTAAGCTGCTCTGTGCCGGCTCTCAGTGCGCTCCGGGCGTCCTGACAGAGGCGGAGCTGATCCCCGCCGATAACGCCGCTGCCGAACTATAAATACGTCATATCTTAACACACACAGCACATGTTTAGACTCTAAATGGCCAATTTCTCGCCTCAAATTATCTTAAAACTGCGTTCCGTGACACAGAAAAGTGAGAAACGGCCACTTTTTCAACAACAACAGTCTTTCTCTCTCTTTCTTTCTCGGACGCCATTGCTCACTGTAGCCAGAAGCACAACAACCTTGCGCAGCGACCCCTACTGATCGGGCGGGAAATTGCAACGAGTGTCCGTCACCACGACGCAGAAGTATAAATGCTCGAGGCGTCTCCGTGGTGACGCAGACGGATAACGCATACGCAGTCGGAGAAGTATAATGTGGCCTTTAGAGTTAACCTGGTTAAGGTTGGGGAATAGGCTCTATTAGGCTGTTGAAAATGAATGGAAGTCAATGAATAGTCCTCAGATGAATAGTGAGTGTGACAGAGGCTGAACAGGTTGCTCGAGCCTGTCCTGTCCTGCAGGGAAGGCTAATGGAAAGAGAGAAGGGACACGCAGGGTTTTCCCTTCCAGTCTTTTATCTCCTCTGCTGCTGGGTGTGTCCATAGTTGGGTCAGTGTGTGTGTAGAGAGGACAAAAGGTGCATCTCCTAGGTCTTAAAATCACACAGGGTTAGTATCCCTGTACACACAGGTGCAGTCACAGACGAGAGTTCATGCAAAAAAGATAATGGTTTCAGAAATATCTTAACCCAAACCTTCCACAGTTCAGAAGAACAATCTTACCTGCATTTCCCCACTCGGTCAATAACCGTCCCAAAGGAATTTTACTATTTGGAAGGAACCTGACACACAGTTCAATGTCATGTCAACATGTTAATCCAACTAAAACTAGTCTTAATTGGACTAACAAACCTGGATAATGCGATTCATAGTTCCGATTACTCCCGAATGTAAACGCTTTCGTCGGACTGGAGTCAGACTTGACTTCTGTGCATGCACCAAAATGTCCTCGCTGGTCTTTGAAAAACGTATAGACTGCGGTACTGTTGCTGGAAATGATACAGCCGCTGTGGCGCTCCTGCACTGTGCGCTCCTCCATCTCCAAGCGGGCTCTCCATATCCAACACAGCCTGAATCATTTCTCTACATGCAGCTTTTTTATATTTACGTCCAAATTATATTCTTTACGATGAGGATCAAGTACAGTCACGATGAAGTGCAGGGGTTCTGAGTAGAAGAAGAACACACTTCATTGGTTTTGACTCCGTGCTCCGTCTCAACCTTTGTGTAGAAGACGCTTTTGAGCTGCAATTAAGGGAATAACTGAGACATCAGATGAGTTTTGGCCCATACGTTTCGGCCGCCAAATTTTCGGTGCATCCCTACGATATATTATCATATTGTTATTATTATAACTACTACAAATTGCATCTTCTTTTATTCATTAGTGCAATTAAATGCGCAGCGAACATTCCTTCCTTTGTGACAAATGAAAATACTCTCTTATGAGTCTGTTTGTTGGTTTCATTTTATACAGCACTTGTCACAGGTGGTGCTAATTGAACGCTTGAAGAGAAGACTGGATTATCTTCTCGCCTCCGACTGCCCGGACACACACACACACACATACACACACACACACACGCCGCATGTCAGGCTGCGGATGAGTTTCTCTCACTCATGAGCAATAAAGTCGGCAGTGATCAGAGCAAATTTTGTGGTTATTATCAGTACAAGCTGAGTGAATCCCAACTTAAATAAGTGTGGTTCAGTAAGACTGAGCTAACTAAGCTTTTTGTAGTTGTAGTTTCATCACAGCAGATTTTCACCGTGGCGTATTTACATAGTCGAGTGTAAGTGCAGTTGGTTTCAACACACTTGTCTTTTCCTAAGTCCTTCATATCTCTCCTTGACCTTAGTGGTTACAGGAGGACTTGGGATGTAAATGTTGGGATTATTTTTGATTCAGCCTCACTCTGTAGACCGAAGAACAAGTCTGTGCTTTCCATTTTTTGCCCTTTTCAGTTTTTCCTGGCTGCTTTGCCTTTTTGAGGGATAACTCTTGTGGTATTGCCAGAGCATTGCAGTGACAACACACACTTGTTTGTTATGGTGAAAAGAGACATTCCTGTAACTTTGTAACTTTGTGCTCTCTCTCTCTCTCTCCCTCTGTGGTGTGTGTGTGTGTACAGGGCAGGGGGTGGGGTGGGTGTATGTATGGGAGAATTTGCTGGAATATTTGGTGGTAGTTAGTTCCCTGGGTTGGGTTGGATGCCATTGGTTGAATGACTCATAAACTGACAACAGTCCAGTTTTGGTGGTGTCTGTGAGGCAGTTTTTCTGAATGACATCATTTGTCCATTGTGTATGTCTTTGTAAGTGGGCGGCTCTGTTAGCCTGTGTTATAACTTCCTTGATATTGTTACGTTTTCATTCAACAAGCATCCACGTAACAAGCAGTGGGTGTGTGTGTGTGTGTGTTTACCTGTGTCTCATTTGCATGTAAATGACCAGACACAAAACTGAGCGTTCTGAACATGGGCTGTTTTGGCAGAGTTATTGAACTGCTGTGGTGATTCATCCTTATGGTATTTTGACCAAAGCGTGACACAGACATGTTCATTAGGACACCAGGAACTAGTTTAACTGGGACAAATAGGGTATAATATGGGACCTTTAATGGAGTTAAGTACAGTCCAATACAGTTAAAGAACCAACACATCAAGTTTGCCAGTTTACAAACTTTCATTCCATCATCTGTTTGAACACTAAAAGCAACCTTATGTACATTAATGCAAGGCAATTTATTTGCAATTGACTAATGGATTAAATGTTACTAACAATTAAAATTAGAATTAGTGATCGTGAAGACACACAAGCCGTACTAGGAGTAGTGGACAGCACTTATCTGTGCCGGGTCATTGGGTGCCTTGCTCAGGACCACCTCAGCCCTTGACCCATCCTGGGATTTGAACCAGCGACCCTCCGGGGTTACCTAATTCCTTCCCTCTTGGACATGGGCTGCCCCAACAAGGCAAAAAAGGCCGCATGTTGGGTGTAGGATTCTTTGTTCTCACTGCTGTAACGCTCAGCCTCCAGCTGTCATTACACAATCCCACAGATATTCGGAGGAGCTGAGAAACTGCAAGTTCTCCTCCTCTTTTTTCTTTTCTTTTCTTTTTTTTTTTCTCAATATCCAACTCCACAGCTCTTCACAGAGAGAGAAAGCTGCTGCTCTGTCAAATCTCTGCTGCAAAAACCCACCTGTTGTTTACTCAGTTCGGCCGACGACGAGCCAGAATGCAAATACGGCAAAACCAGTGTTTCACCTTTTAGTCATGAGGAGTCAAGTAAATACAGTGTTTCTGTTTAAGTCAATATGAAAGACAGGCACAATATTGTTGCCATATTATACGACTGGTAACACAGTTCTCTCAATAAAGGTTCATGAAAATACTGGAAAAACAAACGATTTCATGGTATTTCACAGTATACTTTTTAATGTAATTCGATATATATATATATAGATAGATATACTGTTTGTATCATGATATAAATCAAATCAATATTTCTGTAACACTGGGCGATATGGTTTATAAATAATATCTGCATATTTTTAGCCTATATCTCGATATAGATGATATATGGGGATATAAAGCTGGTTGTTTCTGTCGGTACACTGTAAATACACTCAAAAATAAAAATATCTACTGCTTATGATCTGTATCGCATGATCTTAAAATTCGCTTATTACTTCCATATCAGAAAATATCGTTATCAAAACATTGTTTTAACAATGTTTAAAAATAGCTTTCGAAACAAACAGTTCAGCATTTGCTGAGTACGCTGTGTTTTATTGTAATCTCGGGCTCAGCGAGATCTCTGAAAAAACCCAGTCCGGTTACGTAAACAGCGGTTCTCCTGAACAGCAGATCATCCCGCTCAGGGCACTAGTCCGGGCACATCCGGTTGCGTACATTGAACTGCAGAAGAAGAATAACGTCCGTTGTGGAGGTGTTTCACGAGCAACAGTGTCTTCTGACATTGTTAAAACAATGTTTTGATAATGAGTAGCAGTGCATCCACCGTTCCAGAGGGGGGAGATGCGCTTCTGAGAGCTGGTGTGCTAAATATGTCACTTCCGGGTATTGGCCAATCACAAGACAGTTGGGAAGGCTCTAAGCTGGCCGGCCAATCACAACACACTCTGTCTTCTGGGTGTGAGAGTTCACTCTGAAATATCTCGGCTCAGCACAGCGTCAGAAGAGAAAGATTTCTATCGGCTCGTTTACAGCAACTAGGAGGTTTTTGACCATAAAAACAAGTTAATATATGTAAGTAGACCTCCATAACTAACATATATGTGCAACAGGACCACTCTATGTGAGCTTTAAGTTTGACTGTCAGATCAGGGTTGTCAAATCAAGCTTTTTTCATTTGACGCAGCTGGCTAAAATAAAGCCAATTCTTTCGGACCAGCACTTTGAAACAGTAATCCACGCCTTTGTCGCCTCTCGGCTGGATTACTGAACTGCACTTTACGTGGGGGTCAGTGGGTCATCAATTGCACGTCTTCAGACGAACCGTTAACGACTTCTTTCCTGCCGAAAAAGCAAAGAAGAGTCCGTACAATTGCACGACTTAATCTGCGGCTAACACTGTTGCTGTTGTTGATATGGTGGCACAGAGGGTGTGAAATCATAGACTGCTGATGGAACATTTTCTAATAACGTGTTCAAATGGCAATTCAAATCGGATCTTGATGTGAGCACCAGAGACACATGTAAGTGCCAGGTGTAATTGGGGCCTATTATTCACACTTAAAGGGGAAATAAGTAGTTTATAGTGAAATTTACAACAAAGACCTGCTGCTCTGCTCACCCCCTCCCTTCCCTGAGCGCTACGGTATCCTCAGCTGGTCAAATGTCGTCCTCGTCGTCTTTCTCCGTGTCAGCAGATGAGGTTCGTGAGGCGAGGGAGAGGGCGGAGCTACCGCGGCCGTAGCAGACGAAGCGGAGAGAGAGGAGGCGGGACTTCAGCTACAAGTAAAGAGACGCTTGATTTGTTCTCTCGCGTTTGTCCTTACAGGCTCCGGTAGAAACATGGCGTCTCTCTGCTAACAGTGGCTATGCAACCGCGGTCCGCGGTCATGTTATTTAACATGACTTTTTGAAACACTATGAAAATGAAACAAAAACTATTATACAGCGACTAGACAATGCAGGAGCACATAATATGAATAAAAAAGTGGATTTTGGGTTATATAAACCCATAAATACTACATATTGTCCCTTCAAGTTAATTTCTTAAAAGTCCAGTCTCATATGGACTAAGACGATCAGCAATTTTTGTTTCTAGCATCATGTAAATATGCTGTGTTGTCAGGTCATGGCTCAGAGGTGATAGACATGTTGTTTTCTCTCCAGTAGAAAGTCTATATCTGTGTGTTCAGTGTAAACATGACGGAAATGCCAGAGACCTTTTCCACACTTGCTCTCCCTCACAGAGGCATGATGGTATGTGTGTGTTGACAGACTCTGCAGGTCGTGAAAATTCATAAGATCATAACAGGACAATAAAACATTCATGTTAATGCAAACTTAAATGTAAGTGCATAATACATTCCTTGTCATGTTTTTTACAACACATTAAAACATTCAGTTCAGTGGGGTTATCTTTACCTTCAATGTCCACTGTAAATAAATAACCAGATGCTAAAATCCAGCTTTGATGTCACTGGAAATGAATTTAATTATATCCGCGAGATACGCGCGCGGATATTATGGAATCGGTCTCACGCGTCCGCAGATTTTAGCCGTTGACGCGATAACTGGAAAAGCGTTTGAGATTACATTTTCTTATTTTTTTTATGGGTCACATACCACCTGTAGATGATCCCTATTGATTTTGAGCTGTCTACCATTATTATTAATTAGTTAATTAATTAATTAATGATATAAAAATCATTTCAAAGATATGAAATCTGGCAAAAATATAGATTGCAAAAGAAAAACGACAGATAAACAACACAGGCGCAGCAGAGTTTATGTGAATTCAAAGCTGTTTAAGCTGTCTGTCTATTTACCACAATTTTGTCATGCCTTTTCAAGAAATGACGTGATATTAAAGCGGAACTAGACCAGAAGTTCCTATTAACGCTGTTTTTTTGGTGTGTATCTGCGTGATAATCCTTGTTTATGAAGCCCTGACGGTTCAAAACAAACAGTTCAGCCATTGCTGAGAACGTTTTTTATTGTAATCTCGGGGCTCAACGAGATCACTGAAAATCCCGTAATAGTTACGTAAGCAGCGGTTCTCCTGAACAACCGATCGTCCTGCTCCGGGCACTAGTCCGGGCACATCCGGTTACGTACATTGAACCGCAGAAGAAGAATAACGTCCGTTGTGGAGGTGTTTCACGAGCAACAGTGTCTTCTGACTCTGGGTCTGACTCCGGTTTAAAGTCATAAAGGAACTGCGGCGGGGAGTCGTGACGAAGCTATTTTTAAACACTGTTAAAACAATGTTTTGATAATGAGGAGCAGTGCATCCACCGTTCCAGAGGGGGGCGCTGCGCTTCTGAGAACGGATGTGCTGGATAGTACTGGCCAATCACAAGACTCTGTCTTCTGGGGGTGAAAGTTCACTCTGAAATCTCGCAGCAGAAAAACACCGTCAGAAAAGAGGATTTCTATCGGCTCGTTTACAGCAACTAGGAGGTTTTTGACCATAAAAACAAGTTAATATATGTAAGTAGACCTCCATAACTAACATACTGTATATGTGCAACAGGACCACTCTATGTGATCTTTAAACGATTGTTTTAAGTAAGACTGCATGTAGTGTAAAGAGGACGCATGAGAACAGGAAGATGGCACAGTGCCCCCTGTTACCTGGGTTAGAAAAATCCCTGGTATAAAAGATGAAGTAATGTACAGTATTCAATTATATATATTATACTTTACATACATTAAAAAATCTAATTGAGGATATCGTGTCTAAAGTGACAAATGTCTTAATGAGGATGAGTTATTGATTTTTTTTTTTTTATTATTTAAAGGTCACATAGAGTGGTCCTGTTGCACATATATGTTAGTTATGGAGGTCTACTTACATATATTAACTTGTTTTTATGGTCAAAAACCTCCTAGTTTCTGTGAACGAGCCGATAGAAATCCTCTTTTCTGACAGTGTTTTTCTGCTGCGAGATTTCAGAGTGAACTTTCACCCCCAGAAGACAGAGTCTTGTGATTGGCCAGTACTATCCAGCACATCCGTTCTCAGAAGCGCAGCGCCCCCCTCTGGAACAGCGGATGCACTGCTCCTCACTATCAAAACATTGTTTTAACAGTGTTTAAAAATAGCTTCGTCACGACTCCCCGCCGCAGTCCCTTTTATGACTTTAAACCGGAGTCAGACCTAGAGTCAGAAGACACTGTTGCTCGTGAAACACCTCCACAACAGACGTTATTCTTCTTCTGTGGTTCAATGTACGCAACCGGATGTGCCCGGACTACCGCCCGGAGGAGAACCGCTGCTTACGTAACTATTACGGGATTTTCAGTGATCTCGTTGAGCCCCGAGATTACAATAAAACACAACGTTCTCAGCAATGGCTGAACTGTTTGTTTCGAACCGTCAGGGCTTCATAAACAAGGTAATGACGCAGATACACACCAAAAAAAACAGCGATAATAGGAACTTCCGGTCTAGTTCCGCTTTAAATATTATGAGGCACTGACATACAGTATAGTCAACATGCCGGGGCAAACCAACTTTACTGTCACTCAACAAAAGGCTGACATCATCAGGGTGACGCTGTTCTCTGCCGTCTCCACATTCTCCACATGTTGCTGCTCTGCAGTGACTTGTTCTGTGTCGTCAGGGGTTTTTTCCTGACAGACCTGAGCTCCTGAAGGCATCATCATCATCACTCTCCACATATGCACACAATCACATTATTTCTTTTTTTTTTTTTATTGTGACTATGATGAATTTTTTGGGTTTCTTTATGAAGCACGTGTGATATTTTGAAAAATGCGCTCTGACTTGTCTTTGTTTTAACAATGAAAAACAATACGGTGACGTGTTCCCTCGGAGTGTTTTCCCTGTTAATTAGACACACAGGACGTGAGCTGACATGTCAGTGTTTCATATTCAGTGCCCTCAAAAAAAGGTATATAGATTCACACCTACCATCAATTTAGAGCCATCCATTCCTTTCTGCTTACGTCTGTGAGGACAGAGGACGTCTCACCGTGTTATAAAGAAAAATTGCGATTCATAATATAAGGGCTACAGGATGATTGCAGGGACATTTCAAAGGATTTGAGGAACACTGTGGTTTCCCAGTGAAGTAGAGTAGCAGTGAACACACAACGTGATGTCACTGCCGCTGGTTTGTATGTCGAGCGTGATTTGAAACGTGAGTTCTCGCTAGACTCCATTGCGGAGCAAGCATCGCTTATAATCATCCGCGTTATTCCTCTTCCGGCCAAAAGTTTGCCGATTCGCATAACTCTTCCCACAGTTTTGAGAAAACCCCCCACACATCATATATCAAAACGTGTGGTTTTTGAAATCCCACAAAACTGCGCAATCGTTTTCCACATACACATACATGGGGAAACGGTCGAAAGTCTGAGAAAAAACAAGCCCACTTCGGAGCCTCGCAGTGTTGTCGTACTTTAAAGGGGAAATAAGTAGTTTATAGTGCCATCTAGAGGAGAGGCTGAAATTTACAACAAAGAACTGCTCCTCTGCTCACCCCCTCCCTTCCCTGAGCGCTACGGTATCCTCAGCCGGTCAAATGTCGTCCTCGTCGTCTTTCTCCGTGTCAGCAGATGAGGTTCGTGAGGCGAGGGAGAGGGCGGAGCTACCGCGGCCGTAGAAGACGAAGCTGAGAGAGAGGAGGCGGGACTTCTGCTACAAGTAAAGAGACGCTTGATTTGTTCTCTCGCGTTTGTCCTTACAGGCTCCGGTAGAAACATGGCGTCTCGCTGCTAACAGTGGCTATGCAACCGCGGCCTGCGACCATGTTATTTTACATGACTTTTTGAAACACTACGAAAATGAAACAAAAACTATTATACAGCGACTAGACAATGCAGGAGCACATAATATGTATAAAAAAGTGGATTTTGAGTTATATAAACCCATAAATACTACATAGTGTCCCTTTAACGTAGACACCTGAAACTCGATCTGTGAGATCAGAGACCCGTCCTGAACATGTCTGCAGAAGGTGACCTCACTACAGGAAGTGGAACGGCCCACGAAACAGGAAGTTAAATGCAACTTTACCATACATTGGTCGATCCGCACGAAACACGATATGTGAGACGAGGGACCTTCCCTGGACATTTTTAGGGACACGCCCTTCACCCAAGAGGAAGTCGGCCATTTTAAAGAAAAAAGTGCCCACTATCTTTGCTGTACAATTTTACCAGCAAAGGTCCTGCAAACGACGACACATGCCAGAAGCAGCAGGCACCATCGAAATTTTGACCGCGGGATGTTTTATTATTACAATTACTAGATTTCACCTACTTTTTTTAATGTATTACTTTTGTCAGTTTCAAGTTATTTCAGTGACCACTGTGTTTTTTTTTTCTTTCTTAAACAGAAAGGCAGTTTGGTTCGTAGTAGGTGCAGCAATATTGAGAATAATTTTGGGTAACATTTTATATTAAGGAAGGAACACATATTCACCATTAACTAGACGCTTACTAACGTGCACATAAGAAGCATACTAGCCCTTTATTAGTAAATATTAAGCACACATTAACCCCTCATTTTGGAAAAAATCATAATTCATGTTGTAATAGAGGTAGAATAAGGTTAAGTAGAATAAGGCAATTAATCACTTGGGTTGAGTCTGTTTAGTCATTTGAACTTCGTCCTTTTTCGAAAATGTACCGTTACTTTTGCACACCGATACACCCAAACCATATCTATAATTAATTTATTCATAAAGCTATTCTGCTGATGACCTTCAATTAATGACCGACCCATTTCCCTGCTGTTCCTTTGTGACTCTCTGAACCTTTAATCTGCTTTAGTGCTTTAACCTTCATGTAGCGGACTAGCTTTCCATACATCCATACATCAGCATGCAGCCGTCAGGGCGACTGGCTTGAAACACAGCTGAAGACTCCATGCAGTTACGTTAACCAACACACACACACACACACACACACACACACACACACACACACACACACACACACACACACACACACACACACACACACACACACACTCAACTGTGCCTCTCTTGCTGGAGCACCCATTCTTTTTTTTAAATAAAGGGTTTTAAAGTTACTTTAAAGCCATTTTTACTGTCAGTTAACAGTCATTACTGAAAAAAACAGTAGCTTCATAGGCCCTTGAATGATATAGATGAATAACTTAACACTAACCTGTCTAATGTTAATACATAGTTAGTTAAAATATTGATCAGCTGTTAGTAAATGCTTATAACAATAATTTTTATAAGTGATGTTAATTAATGTACCCTTATTGTAAAGTGTTACCTATTTCTTAAAGCGCCAGATACTTCTCTCTAGTCAAAGGATATTGGTGTTGTTATTGTTCTCTGTGGCTGTGGTTGTTTCTCCTAAAATATAATAATAATAATCAAAAATAATTCCCATAGCAGTGTGTATCTCAGCTGAAGCAGAAATCCTTTAAACACACTGTTGGTTCATTCCTGTTTTCTTCCACCCACAGCAATGGACTCAGGTGTGGCTCCTTATGTTCACGCGAAACAGGTGTAACAGGTGTAACTCAACACCGTCACGCCCACATTGTTCTGCAGGGTCACCCGTGTTTCTGTCTGCCACCACCGAGACAGGCATTTGGCAGACGCTTTTGTCCAAAGCGACTTACAATAAGTGCATTTGTCACAAGAAAGGAACTTTCCATAAGTGCTATGATACAAGTGCTGAAGGTAGGAACCTATTAGTACTTTAGGTTAGTGCTATGTAGGGTCGAGGTGAAGTCTGAACAAGCGAGTCTTGAGTCTTTTGCGAAAGATGGCGAGCGAATCTGCCGTCCTGACGTTGGTCGGAAGTTCGTTTCCACCACTGAGGTGCCAGAGCAGAAAAGAGTCGGGACTTCGTTGAGCGGCCTTTGTTTGCTCTCAGGGATGGCGGTACCAGACGTGATCGAGCTGGGGTGTGTGGTCTGATCAGTGTTTGGAGGTAGACTGGTGCAGTTTCGGTTGATGGCTTTGAAGGCCAGC
Organism: Microchirus variegatus; assembly: GCF_963457635.1. Classification (NCBI taxonomy): domain Eukaryota; kingdom Metazoa; phylum Chordata; class Actinopteri; order Pleuronectiformes; family Soleidae; genus Microchirus; species Microchirus variegatus. The sequence continues at coordinate 3,381,438 of NC_139805.1, forward strand.
ACCATGGTCTTAAATCTAATGCGGGCCGCAACAGGAAGCCAGTGGAGGTCACGGAGGAGGGGGGGGGGTCACATGGGAGAATTTGGGTAGATTGAAAACGAGGCGCACTGCAGCGTTCTGGATACGTTGCAACGGTTTAGTCGACAGAGGCAGGGAGTCCAGCCAATAGCGAGTTGCAGTAGTCGAGGCGGGAGATGACCAGGGATTGAACCAGGAGTTGCGTTGCTTCCTTTGTGAGGAGGGGCCCGGATCCTTCGGATGTTGTAGAGGGCAAATCTGCAGGATCGGGCTACCGCGATGATGTTGGGGGTGGCAGGAAAGTCCGTCGTCGAGGATTACACCCAGATCTGAAATTTACAACAAAGACCTGCTCCTCTGCTCACCCCCTCCCTTCCCTGAGCGCTACGGTATCCTCAGCTGGTCAAATGTCGTCCTCGTCGTCTTTCTCCGTGTCAGCAGATGAGGTTCGTGAGGCGAGGGAGAGGGCGAGCTACCGCGGCTGTAGCAGACGAAGCGGAGAGAGAGGAGGCGGGACTTCCGCTACAAGTAAAGAGACGCTTGATTTGTTCTCTCGCGTTTGTCCTTACAGGCTCCGGTAGAAACATGGCGTCTCGCTGCTAACAGTGGCTATGCAACCGCGGTCCGTGGTCATGTTATTTTACATGACTTTTTGAAACACCACGAAAATGAAACAAAAACTATTATACAGCGACTAGACAATGCAGGAGCACATAATATGTATAAAAAAGTGGATTTTGGGTTATATAAACCCATAAATACTACATATTGTCCCTTTAACGTAGACACCTGAAACTCGATCTGTGAGATCAGAGACCCGTCCTGAACATGTCTGCAGAAGGTGACCTCACTACAGGAAGTGGAACGGCCCACGAAACAGGAAGTTAAATGCAACTTTTGAAAACGAGGCGCACTGCAGCGTTCTGGATACGTTGCAACGGTTTAGTCGACAGAGGCAGGGAGTCCAGCCAATAGCGAGTTGCAGTAGTCGAGGCGGGAGAGGACCAGGGATTGAACCAGGAGTTGCGTTGCTTCCTTTGTGAGGAGGGGCCCGGATCCTTCGGATGTTGTAGAGGGCAAATCTGCAGGATCGGGCTACCGCGATGATGTTGGGGGTGGCAGGAAAGCCCGTCGTCGAGGATTACACCCAGATCATTTGCAGTTGATGATGGCGATACAGTGACGTCTTCAACAGTGACCAACAGGTCCATGTGAGGGCAGTTTTTTCCCGGGATGAAGAGAAGTTTAGTTTTACTAAGGTTGAGCTTGAGATGATGAGCAGTTGTCCAAGTGGAAATAGGTAGAAAGAAGAGGTCACATAGTGAAATAATGTCTAAAAAGGGTGCTGCGTAGCTCACATTACTGAACTGGTTCCCTTTAGCTAGGTCTTTTTTATTCCCCTCTCTTTCTCCCTGTTACTTATTTCACTCAATGAATTGCAAAATAATTTAAAATCTTTTGTTTTATGTGATTTTCTGGATTTTCTTTTTGATATGCTGTCTCTCCCTGTTAAAATAAACCTACCATTAAAATTATAGACCGTTCATTTCTTTGTTAGTGGATGATTTTACAAAGTCAGGGAGGGATCAAATACTTATTTCCTCCACTGTAATGTTCTTCTTCTGAAGAAGAAGAGCTGAAACTAGTGACACTAACTCACAACACAGGACAATGTTTATATTTTAAATGAAGTAAGAATCAGAGGCTCATTTCTCCATATTCTTCTATTGAGGCCCCTGGTGGTTGTTCAGTGTATTCTTTTCTTCCACATTGGCATCTTTGAGAGAACCATACAACTACATCACTTTTCTAATCTGTGAGTTCATATCGATATACATCTCTTCTTTTAATAAAAATTGGTCCTCCTGATTACAGAGATTGATTTAGAATCCTCATGTTTTTTACTGATCCTGTGACATTTACCTGCACATGCATGTGATGTTCAAGCTTTTAATAGATCCATCCATTATCTTTACTGCTTAACCTTTAAAGGTGGTGAAGGGAGCTGACACTTGCTGATAGTCAGCAGACATGCTGGACACGTCAATACCAGTATATAGATTCACACCTACCATCAATTTAGAGCCACCCATTCCTTTCTGCTCATACTGTAAATATATATGTAATATAATGGTGTCAGTTGTTAACTGCACACAGTTGTACTCATATGAAATACTCCAGGGCTGTTATTGAGTCACATGTTTATATTTATTTAAGTCATGACATGTTGCACTGTTTCCGTCTCTCCTCATATATTTAATATTAGAAAAATATTCATTGTGGCAGAATTTATCCGAGCAGCAACTACCTGTTACACTTCACAACTTAACACTTAACAGTTGTCTTGAAAGAGTCTTTGGGCGCTTTCACACCTATAGTTTGATTGTTTTGGTCTGCACCAGTCAGAGAATGTTAATGTTACTTCTCCGACTGCGTAATTCGTTATCCGTCTGCGTCACCACGTAGACCACTCAAGCCTTTACACTTCTGCGTCGTGGTGACGGATAGGCGCTGCAATTTCCCGCCCGATCAGTAGGGGTCGCTGCGCAAGGTTGTTGTGCTTCTGGCTACAGTGAGCAATGGCGTCCGAGAAAGAAAGAGAGAGAAAGACTGTTGTTGTTGAAACAGTGGCCGTTTCTCAATTTTCTGTGTCACGAAACACAGTTTTAAGATAATTTGAGGCGAGAAATTGGCCATTTAGAGTCTAAACATGTGCTGTGTGTGTTAAGATATGACGTATTTATAGTTTGGCAGCGACGTTATCGGCGGGGATGAGCTCTGTGTCTGTGGACGCTTGGTGCTCACTGTGAGCCGGCACAGAGCAGCTTAGCTCGGCCTGTCCTGAGGACCAATCGCAGCTCTTGCCGTCTCCGTTGTCCCTTGACGGAGTGACGGACACTTAAAAAATATTTTGTGCAGTCGGAGACAACGCAGAGGCTCTTCGACAGGCTCTGCGTCGACGCAGAGTCTCTGCGTAACCTTTATACTCGCCGTGTAGGGTAGGGCAGCTGATGCGCTTAGTGGAAATAGACACTTTTCACATAAAGACACATAACTTCCGTTTTGGAGCAAAGCAGGGTATCCTGACTTCCGCAATCTCACTGAGCGGTGTTTACTAAATGGATTTTCACACGTTCACTCCGGGAGACGTACACAGGCTGGCAGAAAAACTGTCAAAGTCTCCAGCCTTTAAACCCGGCAAGGTTTTCAAGTTCTTTATCGAAAAAGTAACTGTTTGATTATGAAGGTAAGAGGATAAGGATAAGAAGATGTCTTCTAAGCTCTGACGTTGCCGTAGATGCTAGGATAATGATAACTTAACGTAGGCTACAGGTGTTTTGATAATCCATTAGTTGTCTGTTCCTCAATTAAGTTGCTATGGTAGCTTTATAAATATTAAACGGTTGCTTTATCCACTATTCTATTTCACAGCTGTTACCGAGTCGTGCCTCGAATATAGTTTAGTATCGTTTAGCCTTCAGTTGTAATGCCGAGCCCTCTCTCATCTATCGTTAACATTGTTTTTTGGAACAGTGTCAAACGCTGTTGACCACTCGGTCACAGTGAGAGCACACTGTCAAATGTCAATGAACGAGGAGCCTCATTATCTCCAGGTGTTTTAAATAGGATTTTAGGGTTCCGTTTTTCTCTTTTGTTGTGTTGCACTGCGGTTGCAGGCTTTGCAGTATCCCACGAAGTTCCGCTGTTGGGGTGTCGTGTGTTTCTCGGTCTCATGTCAGTATTTTAGGAGCCGCAATCAATAAAACAGCTGCACACATAACTGTTAAGGCATTGGGTTAGATGAGGACAACAAAGGCTGAGGAAGATACTGTAGAAGATGCAGGAAGACAGGACAGCACTCAACAAAACTGAGATTGAGACTATATTATACGGATGGTATTTACATGCATTAATAAGTGTGAATAACGTCTTGACGTTACTTCGCACGTCAAGGCAGCTACATGACTGCAACGATCGCTAACGATACCAAGGAAAATGAAGATGACATATACTACGACAAGTGAAATATGTTAGACTCAATCTTACCTTTAGAAAATACATTGGATTTTGTTGAGCGATTGTCCTGTGTTACGCATCTTCAATTGAAAGGGCTGAATCAATAACAGGATGTAGCGATACCCTGCTTCGCTCCAAAACGGAAGTTGTCTGACATCGCTGTGAAAAGGGTCTATTCGGGGTAATCCCGTATCTCATCTCATAGCCGTAATGCATCAAACTGGACCGTTTCGTCCCGTTTGGTTTGGTTGCTTTCACACCAGAGGAACCGTACCAAAGTAGAGCGGATAAAACGGTTCATTTGGTGCGCACCAAAGTACCGAGATTACATTCACACCTACGCTAACGAACTGAATCAAGATACCAAACATGTTTGGTGCGCACCAAATGCTGTATGTGTGAAAGCAGCACCCTTAGTCACATGTTGAGTGATTAAAGACAACGTCCACATTCTCACCAGGCGACTATTTGTATTTTAAGGCAGCTCACTGATGTGGGTTTCTTGTCCTTTAAAGACACTAGCAGCAATCTGTGGCATTTACTATTTTAAAGTATACATTTGCTAAATTCATAATCTTTGTATAGATAGTTTAAATAAGAGGGAAGAAAAGTTTAGTATAAAAAAATCAGAATATGCAATGTGTTCGTTAGATATTCAATTGCTTTGGAAAGAAATTGGCCCTAGTGTTACCACTTACTGCTGATTAATTTTTTTGTGTAATCTGTAATTAAATGCACACTTATTTGCATATTTCACCTCACAAAACTCCAATTTAACTGGTATCTTAACTTTAAAAAGGTCATCAGAGGGGTGTGTCTTGGTCATTGCAAAAACCATTGAACCTGAAAAGAGAAAATAAAGCTGCAGGTATGTTTTGCATAAACAGCAGCATGGTGATGAGAGGCGGGGCCTGAGACAGAGCCATTCAAATCAGCTCAGGTCACCATGAACTGAACCGAGAATACATTTGCATCTTCTGATTTTTTTTTTATACTAAACTAATCTAATCTAATATTGTACAAATCCAAAGTTGTTTCATATTATATTCAAACCCTTAAGATGACTACACTTTATGAAACTATACATGTATTTACTGATAATGTAACGTGAGAAAAATTTGAGAAAAATGTCCATAATCCATCGGTCAGGTCACCAGTCTATCACAGATTATATGAGACAAACACAGTGATATTTGAGAAGTGAAATAAAGTTTATATGATTTACAGAAAGTGTGCAAGAATTATTTAAACAAAATTAGGCAAGTGCATAAATGTAGGCACCTTTTTTATTTTATTGATTTCAATACCTTTAGCACTAATTATTGGAACTCAAAATTGGTTTGGTAACCTCAGTGACCCTTGACCTCCACACACAGGTGAATCCAATCATGAGAAATGGTATTTAAGGAGGTCAATTGTAAATGTTTCTCCTCTTTGCATCTTCTCTGAAGAGTGACAACATGGGAGCCTCAAAACAACTCTCTAATGACCTGAAAACAATGATTGTTCAACATCATGGTTTAGGGGAAGGATACAGAAAGCTATCTCAGAGATTTAAGCTCTCAGTTTCAACTGTGAGGAACATTGTGAGGAATTGGAAGACCACAGGCACAGTTCTAGTTAAGGCCTGAAGTGACAGACCAAGAAAAACGATGCACGATGTGACACCACAATGCTGCAGATGGTGTCACTGTGCATCGTTCAATTATTCAGCGCACTTTACACAAGGAGATGCTGTATGGAAGAGTAATGCAGAAAAAGCCTTTTCTCTGCACCCGCCACAAACAGAGTGGCTTGAGGTATGCTAAAGCACATTTGGACAAGCCAGCTTCATTTAGGAACAAGGTGCTGTGGACTGATGAAACTAAAATAGAGTTATTTGGGCAAAACAAGGGGCGTTATGCATGGCGGAAAAAGAACACAGCATTCCAAGAAAAACACTTGGTGTTTCATCAGATTTAATCCAAATTTGGTGGTGGTTCCATCATGCTGTGGGGCTGTGGGACCAGTGCAGGGACTGAGGATCTTGTTAATGTTGGGGTCGCATGGATTCCACTCAATATCAGCAGATTCTGGAGAACAATGTCCAGGAATCAGTGACAAAGTTGAAGTTGTGTCGGGGCTGGATCTTTCAACAAGACAATGACCCTAAACACTGCTCAAAATATACTAAGGCATTCATGCAGAGGAACAAATGCAACGTTCTGGAAAGACCATCTCAGTCCCCAGACCTGAATATTACTGAACATTTGTGGTGTGATTTAAAGCGGGCTGTCCATGCTCGGAAACCATCAAACCTGACTGAACTGGAGATGTTTTGTAAAGAAGAATGGTCCAAAATACCTTCAGCCAGAATCCAGACTCTAATTGGAAGCTATAGGAAGCGTTTAGAGGCTGTTATTTCTGCAAAAGGAGGATGCACAAAGTGTTTCTTTTGTGGTTCTTAAATTGTTACTGCGATCACAACTCCTGCACTTTATGTTTATCTAGTTGCAATTTTATATATCTTAATGTTTTGTTTTGTAAATGTTGCATTCCCTGCTTCTTATTTAACGTTTGATGTGTGCTGCTGCCTTTCTTGGCCAGGTCACCCTTGTGAAAGAGATCTTGATCTCAATGGGTCTTTTATCTGGTTAAATGAAGGTTAAATTAAAAAAAAAAAAAAAAAAAAACATATCCACAAATATCACTTTACAATGGATTGCTACTGATTCCATTATGACTTAGTATTGTATAGTCAAATGATGAGTTCTTTTTTATCACATCTTGCATAGAAAAGCGTCTCACTTTATGAGAGTGAAAACTGACTATGCTTAATAAACCATAAAATCCAGCAGCTGTTTTTTTTCGACTTTAGTTTTCCAAACGCATCTTCATCATGCTGAGGATGTGATACCGCAGGATCTGTTTCCATAGTGACATGACTGAGGCTGGTGTTCATGGCCATGTGTCATCATCATCATCATCATCATCGTCTATAAAACACCCTAGAGAGAGACAGTGACACAGCTCTGAACCTTAGCAATCAACACTGACTACAGTCAGAGAGCGAGACATTAGACTGGAGCCTCATGCTTAGGCATGTTTATCCATTTAAGGAAACCACAGGGAGTTACCTGTGATTTACAGTCGATAAATATTAATTTAGTGGATTAGTTTTCACTCCTGTGCTGCGATATCAAAGGTGCAGAGAGCAAGAAAAAAAAAGGGAAATATTAAGAAATATTCTTCAACCAAGCTTTAGTGTTTTTGTGTCTGTTTGCTAAGCCTTGTTTAGTATTTTCCTATAGTTCTGAACTGATTCCCTCCACATCTGAGAGTCTTTGGCCTTGTTTGGAAGGAAGTTTTTTTTTTGCTCTGTAATGTTGTAGATGTAGTGCCAGCAGTTGTAGGCTGATGATCCACAGGAGGAGGTCTGAGGAGAGCAGGAAGTGAACAGAATCTGGCTGATGCTATGCAGCGAGTGAGAGCCACCCAGGAGACCTGAGCAGAGACAGGGAGTCTGATTGCTCCAGAAACAAGCAGCGTCCTATTCACAGCTGGACATATTCCTACCAAAGAAAAAGAGAACGATTGCTGCAGCTCCCTTTGACAAGTCGGGTTGAGCGGCTCATCTGCCCCGTTGGGCCCGTTCTAATCGTTGCGGTGCAGTTGGTGCAAAACACATTGGAACATCCGTGTTTCATAATCTGAGAACATGCACAACATTCGTGCATTTGCAAACCCAAATGTGAACTAATGCATCAGAAGTGGTGCATCTGTGAAATATTTTCTCATTAATAAAATTCTATAGCTCGCTATGATCATTGAGCATTTTCTTGTACGACGACAGGTCAATTGACACAAGTGCTCGAATCTGCTTCTACGAGTTTCAGCTGTTGTTTTTTTGCGGACAGATACTTTTTCACCTCGCTAGGTGGTTTAAGTGGTGCAAAAGGATTTGTGACTTGTGCACGCCGAGCGAATCGATCGTCAAGAAAACAAGGCTTAGAGTGGGCGGGCCTTAGGAAGCGCTCTGGTGATTGTTTTTGTGACATCCTCTCCTGAGGCTGCTCTAGCCTACATCTGACAGCCGTCAGCCACACGAAACACTCGCGGTCGCCGTGGACTAGGGATGGGACTTTCGACAAATCGATCGACAATCGACACGTGCGCACCCCGACAAAAACATTTATAGTAAAAAAAAAAGTCGAAGTGTCACAAACACGACCATGGAGACTCTGCGCAGAGCCTCTGCGTCGTCTCCGACTGCACGAAATATTTTTTAAGTGTCCGTCACTCCGTCAAGGGACAACGGAGACGGCAAGAGCTGCAATTGGTCCTCAGGACAGGCCGAGCGAAGCTGCTCTGTGCCGGCTCACAGTGAGCACAGAGCGTCCACAGAGGGCGGAGCTGATCCCCGCCGATAACGTCGCTGCCAAACTATAAATACGTCATATCTTAACACACACAGCACATGTTTAGACTCTAAATGGCCAATTTCTCGCCTCAAATTATCTTAAAACTGCGTTCCGTGACACAGAAAAGTGAGAAACGGCCACTGTTTCAACAACAACAGTCTTTCTCTCTCTTTCTCTCTCGTCGCCATTGCTCACTGTAGCCTGAAGCAGAACAACCTTGCGCAGCGACCCCTACTGATCGGGCGGGAAATTGCAGCGCCTATCCGTCACCACGACGCAGAAGTATAAAGGCTCGAGTGGTCTACGTGGTGACGCAGACGGATAACGCATACACAGTCGGAGAAGTATAATGTGGCCTTAACCTGCTCATGAGTCATGTTTGGTTGTGTGAGTGTAACAACGATGTGGCTCCTCCCATCAGTCTTGACAATAGATCACATCACCAGCACAAGCAGCAGCTGTATTCAGGATATTGTGGCTTAATGTTTGTGCAGTGACAGGAGGTGGAGACATATTATGCATCTTCATTCATTACTTTGTTTTCTTTCTTTGTTTTGCAGATCGTACTTTGCTTTACAGATTTATTCTCTAGCCATGTTCGGAATTATCCACGTAAAAATATGAAATCAATCGATCTCAACAGCTGCCGAATTAAACCAAGCAGTTTAAGGCACGAGTTTATCTGCTTGTCCTTCTGTTAGCAACGTCCTGTCAACTGTTTTTGACAAATCAATCTGAGTTTCTTTGCAATATGATAACACGTGTTGCCATTAAATTATGTTAAAGCGGAACTAGACCGGAAGTTCCTATTATCGCTGTTTTATTTGGTGTGTATCTGCGTCATTACCTTGTTTATGAAGCCCTGACGGTTCTAAACAAACAGTTCAGCCATTGCTGAGAACGTTGTGTTTTATTGTAATCTCGGGGCTCAACGAGATCACTGAAAATCCCGTAATAGTTACGTAAGCAGCGTTTTCTCCTGAACAACCGATCGTCCTCCTCCGGGCGGTAGTCCGGGCACATCCGGTTGTGTACATTGAACCGCAGAAGAAGAATAACGTCCGTTGTGGAGGTGTTTCACGAGCAACAGTGTCTTCTGACTCTGGGTCTGACTCCGGTTTAAAGTCATAAAAGGGACTGCGGCGGGGAGTCGTGAAGAAGCTATTTTTAAACACTGTTAAAACAATGTTTTGATAATGAGGAGCAGTGCATCAGCCGTTCCAGAGGGGGGCGCTGTGCTTCTGAGAACGGATGTGCTGGATAGTACTGGCCAATCACAAGACTCTGTCTTCTGGGGGTGAAAGTTCACTCTGAAATCTCGCAGCAGAAAAACACTGTCAGAAAAGAGGATTTCTATCGGCTAGTTCACAGCAACTAGGAGGTTTTTGACCATAAAAACAAGTTAATATATGTAAGTAGACCTCCATAACTAACATTTATGTGCAACAGGACCACTCTATGTGACCTTTAAGAATCTACCCAATGATTGTGAAAAAGAAATCCCTATTGCTTTTAATGGGAAAAACTGTAAAAGAAATGGCTGCAGTGCAGACATACAGAACACAAGAAGTTACTCCACTTCTTTCTGTCTTTCTTGCTTTTCTCACTGAAAAAAAAACCAGTTGATTATTGAGTTTCACCTGTAGGATATTAACAATACTGATTTGGAGATGAAGTAAATAGGACACTAAATTGATCATAGATGTGGGTTGTGAGAGTGGATGTTTGTTCGTCTACAAGTCTGTGATGGATACAGATCCGGGTTAAATTTTGTCATGTTTGTGTCAGATGGTAATAGCTATAAACGGGTCAAACTATTTACAGATCCAGAAGGTTACAGTGGATTCAAATGTGAAAGTTTCCGGTGCTGCTGAGTGATGTAAAACGCAGGTGACAAAGTCTTTGGCGGAGGTCTTACACTCTTTTAGTGTTTTCTCATTTCCTTTCTGACTTGCACAACCTGGTCTCAAGTGAGTCGCATAAATGTGGACTCTGTGTTTTGAAAAGCTTGTGTTTTTATCTTTGCGACAGCATGCCCACACCAGCACGCCTCCTCCTCACAGCTCCTCTGAAACCCGACCTCTATTCACTGACACTCAGGATTCAACAACTCTCCTTTATGTGTTAGACTCATTTCGTAAAGGAAAACACCTGTTGATACGATGCACTGTGTGTGTCTCTGTCTGTGCAGGCCAGGCCGAGGCTGAGCTGACAGCATTCAGTCCATACTACAGAAAGCAGTTCTCTGTGGCGAGGTTCTCTCAGGTCGAAGATGATCTGGAGCAACGAAAGGAGAACATCACACAGCTCCTCAAACAGAAGGTACGTGACTAGTTTCCACAACCTGCACTAGTCGTGAAAGGTGTAATTCTCTCCAGTTCTTGTTGTTTATGAATTGATAAATAATCAAAACCTTTGTCTTTTTCTGTCCTCGTCCTCATTCATGCTGATGCCTCCAAATTTACCACTGTGCTTAAAAACATCTGGAAAAACAAAATCATAGAATATATATATATATACATATAATTAAAGGTTCCACCATGCCTTCTCCAGCTGATTTTGATGGAAATGCATTCATCACTATTTACCTCTCTGCTAGTTCTCTATTTGTGAGGCCAACATGAATTTAACTCTCGAGATAACTGTACCTTTTACAGGGGCCCTGAATGCTTTTGAAACCCCTCCACATATCCATCAAAGGCCCCTGAATCAAATATAAATTGAAATGTATCAGACTTTGCTTTAGATTTTACTATTATTATTATTATTACAATCCATTTTGAATGGATAATAACAGCTTCACAGAGATTGGGTCAGGACCTTTAGATTATTTGCATTTATTTATTTGGGTTATATTTTACAATTAGGCATAAAATTAAGTTGTGATTCTTTTATCAAACATATTGTATGTTAATAGCTGGTGTATCTATTAGAAAATATATAATATATATTTTTTAATCATTATCATGCATCCCTACAAAAAAAAAACTGTAAAAAAAAATATGCAGAAAAGTCAAATTGTGCGCAAATTTGCTCGCACTATTAAATACATTGACATCTTTTAAAACAGGTTCCCTCATAAACTCTCTAGTTGTTCCCACTTCTACTTTGTGTGTGTTGCGTTTTGTTTGCGCACATTGTTAATTTGTGTGTGTGTTTGTGTGTTTTTTATGCGTGTGTCCGTGTGACCAGAAGGAGGCGTCTCAGGACGGTGAGGTTCTGTACGAGGAGGCCGTCCTTTACTTCGACGACACCAGGAAGTGGAAAGAGCGGTACGTGGTGGTGAGGGCCAACTACTGCCTGGAGTGTCACGATGGTCTGGATGTAAGTGTGACGGTGCAACTGCGGCACAAAACATAGAATACACAGAATATGTTTATCTAAACAGCCATAAAGGAACAACATATATACCGTTCATCATCAATTTCCTCCTCTTCATTTTTATGCTCTCCTCAGAGTTTCGTTAAAGGAGTTCCTCCACACCACAAACTTCTGCCCACAGGGGGCACTGTTCTGACCACAGATGAGAAGTACATGGCCATGGTGGACAAGTGTTTCCCAGATGACACCAGTGAGTAAAATACTTTGAACTATATTTTTATACTATATTATACTATATAAGTGTTGCTTGATAAAATACGTATATGTATAGTGTTTTTATTAACTGTTATTATCATTAACAATGGCTATCAATGGGGAGCCTGACGTACGCTTGTGTTTCTCACATCTCAACGGGAACATGGCTAAACTTGTGGTAACATCAGTCCCAAATTCCGATGTTGTAATGCAGCATATATCACATTTCTGTAGATTGAATTGTTCCACCCATTTGCTGTTCTACACTGGTATTAGTAGATGGTTAACAAACTATTAACAACTGAACTGTAATGTGTGAGTAAATATATTAGTTAAGTATTAGTTATTAGCTTATGTATGTTATTGGAACGTTATTCTAAAGTTGCAACTATTCCTTATTTACTAAAGGTTAATAAATGAGGAATAGTTGCAACTTTAGAATAACGTCCCAATAACATATACAAACTAATAACTGGTACTGAACAAGTCATTAGTAAATAGTTTACTAATAGCTTGTTCATGATCTATTACTACTTTATAAGGTATAGTTATAAATCATTAACATACAGTTAACAAGTAATTTATAACTCACTTAACTAACAGCTTGTAAGATATCTATTGGCTATCTATAAGGCATCGTTATAAATCCTTAACAAACCTGTTAACAGACACTTAACAAGTCATTAGCAACTCATTACTCAACAGATTAATGATTTATTAACTAGTTATAACGAATAGTTATTATAAAGTGTTACCGAAGGCACCTTTCAAGACACTCAAGGTCGCCCGAAACACTCAAGGTCGCCGAGACCAAGATGTGACCTGCTGTGTCACGATTCATGATGTCTTCCTTTTTTCAGAAATGAAGGAAGACTTTGCTCCGCCTCTGTCTGGGATGCCAGGTCAGTTTCCAGTCTACTTGCGTCTGCCCTACAGGAGAGACTCCTACTTCTGTTTCAAACAGCAGACCAAACAGGACGCCTTCCTCTCCATCCTGTCTGACTGCATCAGACACCAGAACCAAGGTTTGTATCAAATACGTTTCACTTAAACAAAAATCTTATTGAGTGGTTGATTTCTGGTTGATTTTCAGTTGTAACAGATAATATATATCGCTATGGAAACCGAGAACGGCCATGCTCGCTGCTGTATTTTTATTTTTTTGTTCCGTTATTGACTGGCTATGATAATTTATTATCATGAGTTTTTTACCAGATAAGGAAACTTGTTTTCTTGTGATAACGAGATCATTTATCATTTCCCACGGTGAGCTGGGAAAATCAAAATGATAATGATAACTGAAAAACACAGCTGTGAAACAGTGTTATTTTATCTCATCACAAAATAAAAAATGTATCAATCCGTGACCTCGAGATAAATATCGTAGCGACCATGGCTGTTCTGGGCTTCTGTAGCTCTCTGTTGGTTACTAAAATCTCAGATTTGAAGCCTTATGTTTGATTCCTCACAAAAAAAATGCCAGTTGTGCAGTATAACTTAAACCAATTTCACTGATGACGCTTTGCTCTGTCTCATCCCTCTGTGTCAGACTTCTTGAAAAAGAAGACTTGTGAAGTCCAAGCTTTCGTCAAAGCCGTCCAGCTTTACAGACAGGACAAGGGCAAATATGAGGTCTGGGACATGCTGATTGGAAGTGATGTCAGAGTACGTATATCTTCTTCTGGATCATTTACTTTATTACAGCTATGATTGTTAACATTCACATTGTAATTATAAGAATGAATAATTTCAATATTTTGGAAAATGTTCTTTACAAAGTCACATTTCTGTCTAAACTAAAATGATTATCTTATGTTTGAAGCTTAAAGGGACAATATGTAGTATTTATGGGTTTATATTACCCAAAATCCACTTTTTTATACATATTATGTGCTCCTGCATTGTCTAGTCGCTGTATAATAGTTTTTGTTTCATTTTCGTAGTGTTTCAAAAAGTCATGTAAAATAACATGGTCGCGGGCCGCGGTTGCATAGCCACTGTTAGCAGAGAGACGCCATGTTTCTACCGGAGCCTGTAAGGACAAACGCGAGAGAACAAATCAAGCGTCGCTTTACTTGTAGCAGAAGTCCCGCCTCCACTCTCTCCGCTTCGTCTGCTCCGGCCGCGGTAGCTCCGCCCTCTCCCTCACCTCACGTACCTCATCTGCTGACACGGAGAAAGACGACGAGGACGACATTTGACCGGCTGCGGATACCGTAGCGCTCAGGGAAGGGAGGGGGTGAGCAGAGCAGCAGTTCTTTGTTGTAAATTTCAGCCTCTCCTCTAGATGGCACTATAAACTACTTACTTCACCTTTAACTACACCAGAGGTGCAGAAAATGCAGACCAGGGGCCTCATGTATAAAAGAGTGCGCAGCTTTCATACCGAAAGATACCGCGTTTTCACAAAATTTGAAAAGTACGTACGCAAGTTTAACTTAAGTTCACCTGTAAAGGTTATAGTGTATTTTAGAAGCATTCTGAAATTGAATCCAAAAACCAAACATCCCTAACTGTTTGTGAGTAGTGTATATATATATACATATATATATATATATATATATATATACATATATATATATATATATATGTATATATATGTATATATATGTATATATATATATATATATATGTATATGTATATGTATATATATGTATATGTATATATATGTATATATATACATATATATATATATATGTATATATATATATATATATATATATATATATATATATATATATATATATATATATGCAGCTGTTCAGAAACACAACTCTCTCCTGTTTACACACTGCAGTGTATTTGCATTAGGAATAATGAGTGCTGTGTGTGGGAATCAGACCCACAGCTCATTTGCTTCCTCTCGCGCTGTCGGCTCACATCTCCGTTTGCAGAGGAAAGTGGAGCATGATGAAAGAGAGGAAGAACTCTTCCTCCCTCACACACCGTCATCTTCCCTCTCTTCTTTTCTCCCATTTTTTTCCGTTCTCCGTCCCTGTTTCTGAATCACTGGGTTTAAAGCAGAACGGGGGGAACACTCCCACACAACAGCAGCAGCGACGCTTCGTCCTATTGGTGCAATTGTTTGCTCAGAGTAAAGCTTGAGGTGGAAGGAAGTTTGGGTTTGTGAAGTTCATTTGAAAGACATTTCCTGAGGTTTTTTCGAAAACTCAAATGACCTAGGGGCCAATGAGTGTCCAGCCTGGTCAAGAGAGTCACAAGAAAAAAGATGGAAAAGAACAACTACTGTTCAGTAGTGGGTGGGCAATAAAATCTTAAAGGTCACATAGAGTGGTCCTGTTGCACATAAATGTTAGTTATGGAGGTCTACTTACATATATTTATTTGTTTTTATGGTCAAAAACCTCCTAGTTGCTGTAAACTAGCCGATAGAAATCCTCTTTTGGATTTGAACTTTCACCCCCAGGAGACAGAGTCTTGTGATTGGCCAGTACTATCCAGCACATCCGTTGTCAGAAGCGCAGCGCCCCCCTCTGGAACGGTGGATGCACTGCTCCTCATTATCAAAACATTGTTTTAACAGTGTTTAAAAATAGCTTCTTCACGACTCCCCACCACAGTCCCTTTTATGACTTTAAACCGGAGTCAGACCCAGAGTCAGAAGACACTGTTGCTCGTGAAACACCTCCACAACGGACGTTATTCTTCTTCTGTGGTTCAATGTACGCAACCGGATGTGCCCGGACTACCGCCCGGAGCAGGACAATCGGTTGTTCAGGAAAACCGCTGCTTACGTAACTATTACGGGATTTTCAGTGATCTCGTTGAGCCCCGAGATTACAATAAAACACAACGTTCTCAGCAATGGCTGAACTGTTTGTTTAGAACCGTCAGGGCTTCATAAACAAGGTAATGACGCAGATACACACCAAAAAAAACAGCGATAATAGGAACTTCCGGTCTAGTTCCGCTTTAAAGGTGACATAGAATGGTCTTGTCTCACATATACAGTATGTGAGCTATGGAGGTCTAATTCCAAACACTGCAACTTTTTTTTATGGTCAAAAGTCTCTAAATCTCTCCTCAAAGACGCTCTTGAACGAGCAGTTGACGCAGCTGCTGTTCAGAGGAGTGGTGAGGCCTGCTGGTTACGTCACTAGCAAGCACTTTTCAGATCCGCTTCCGATAGCTCAGAAAAAACAATAAAACCCTGCGTTTCTCAGCAGTGGCCGAACTGCTATAGGGCTTCATAAACGAGGAAATGACGCAGATACGCACCCAAAAGCAGCATTAATTGGAGCTTCCGGTCTATGTCGCCTTTAAGATTGTCACACAATACTCCACCGTGATATCGCGATAAAGATATTCACGATAATATTTCACAGAATTACAAAGCAAAAAGTGTTGAAAACGATATGTCATTCTTAGAAACACCTACATGGTATTTAGACACATTCACTATGTGATCTATGTGACAAAAGTACTATTAACGATAAAAGTAATGGTATTGATCACAATGGCTAATAATTGGTAGGCAAGAGATATGTTTTCGACCATGTTTTTTTCTGATTTCTCTCGTGGAAAGTGATGAACTCTGGGATGACATCACTCCCAGTGTGTTCCATTTAAATGTAACATGGCATAACAGCACATGCTATAGTAAAGTAGATAGTGTATCCTTCTGTTACACAATTTAATTATAACAAATAAATAAATAAAGCAATTAACACCATTTATGAGGTTATAAACTTATCCCCAATCTCACATATGTAATGCCTGTAATATGCTGTAAGATGTGTTAATGTGTTTATTAAATTATCTCCATTAAATGCACACAGGACTTACAGAAAAAATCTTAATAATAATTCAGGGACTTTCGTGCTCTTGGAACATTCAGAGTTGTCTTCCATTTATTTAGTTTGATAAAAGCATCTGATTATTAAGGAAGTACACGTACATTTGTGTGTTTGTGCTGTAGGTGATGGCCAACATGGTGATGGAACAGCTGCTTCCCACCCTGGAGAAAGACATGCTGCCTCGTCTCAAGGCTAAGAAGACGGAGAGGAAGAGAGTTTGGTTTGCTGTGAGTAGAACAGTCATCTGATGCCTTCACCTGCTGCAGTAATGAGCCGGAGTTTCCTAAATCTACTCTGTGACTTTGTAACACATGATACTGCAGTTATCTTTTGGATGCAAATTAAATACTAGACTTTCAACCTGGCATTAAAACATAATCAATGGCATGTGTAAACATTATCATGTCATTTAGACGGTGGAGGCGGCGTACATCCTGGTTCAGGAGCATCTGCTGGACGGAATGTTGGCGCTGAAAGAAGAGTGTCGCGTGTCAGTGCGGAACCAAGAGGTGTTGATCCACTCTGAAATTGACCAGATCCTCAACTGCAGAACGGAGTTGGAGGAAAAAGTGCAAGGTAATGTGCCGTTTGTTTCCGTGCAAACACGGTCAGACTCAGGATGAGCTGAGTTGCTCTGTGAGACGTGTGAAAGAAACCATCTCTGAGTGACTGGAGGTGAACTGTAGCTGAACGTCCAACAGTGGCCGACACATGGAAGTGGAGAAGCATTGTGGGATTTTTATTATTAAGGTCAATTGACTATATGCATACGTCACTTCCTCGTTTTTGAATAAACCCGCCTGACTATTCCCTGTTTAACCTGGTAACCGGGGGCAAAAAGGTCATATAACCATATCTAACTTTATCTAACTTTATTACGTACTGCATACCCACAGAACGGTCAGAAACTCGGTCAAAAGCACATATAAACATCTTCTGTTCACGAAACACAGTTAAAAGACATCGGAGCATCAGCGTGATTATGTAAACAAAAAAGAAATATTTAGGTTGGACTGGGGAGAATCCACAGATTCCAACGCTACCATTATCACTCTGTGACCAAGATTCACGGATCCAGCCCCAAAATAAGAGCAAAACAACAACTGACTTTCAAGAAATACAAGCAGAAATGTTGTCTTATCTTTGCTGTTTATCAAAACAAGTTATTTCCACCGGAACAAAAACAGCTTCTAATGAAGAACTACACTTCCCAGCATGCTTTGGGGACAAATCCCGGTCTGAATGATATTACAGAGCGACATTAGATCGTTCTGATTAGAGAAGGCATACGCATTTATGTCCTTTTGACTCGCTAAGGAAGTGATTCACACGCATTTGGAGACCTGAGGCCTCATGTACAAAGGTTGCGTACGCACAAAAACGTGGCGTACGTCCTTTTCCACGCTCACGTTCAGATGTATGAAACGTGAAATGAGCGTGGAAATGTGCAGTGCCAACTTCATGGCTGGCGTACGCACGTTTCTCCAGCTATTGTACCTTTGGCGACACTTAGTGGTGATGCTGGGAAACTGTTAATGTGAAACTAATAATGTGAAAACAAGCAGTCATCAGAGTGATGTGCACATCAGAGACACACTTATGAACAATTAACACGTTGCAAATGGTGCAATCCGACATGAGCGAGTATTTAGGGAACGCGAGGATTTACTTGCAAACGATGATAATTGGCTCATAAGCCGATTGAGTTAGCTATAAACCTCAGAGAAGCATGATGAAAGTTGCAGTGACGAGCCGCTTTTTCGCCTTAAAAGAAAACAACATTACTTTTGGTAGAAGAAACCCAATTTAAGTTTGAGTTTCTTCACAAGATTGTCAATATGGGGTTTGAAGGTGAGGGAGTCATCAAGCAAGACACCGAGGTACGATGTATGAACAACCTCTATGACATTTCCCTCAAGAGTGGACACTGTGGGGACAGTTTGATGTACTTTCTTAGTGTTGGAAAACAACATCAGCTTAGGCCACATTATACTTCTCCGACTGCGTCATGCGTTATCCGTCTGCGTCACCACGTAGACCACTCGAGCCTTTATACTTCTGCGTCGTGGTGACGGATAGGCGCTGCAATTTCCCGCCCGATCAGTAGGGGTCGCTGCGCAAGGTTGTTGTGCTTTTGGCTACAGTGAGCAATGGCGTCCGAGGGAGAAAGACTGTTGTTGTTGAAACAGTGGCCGTTTGTCACTTTTCTGTGTCCCGGAACGCAGTTTTAAGATAATTTGAGGCGAGAAATTGGCCATTTAGAGTCTAAACTGGTGCTGTGTGTGTTAAGATATGACGTATTTATAGTTCGGGAGCGACGAAGTCGGCGGGGATCAGCTCCGCCCTCTGTGGACGCTCGGTGCTCACTGTGAGCCGGCACAGAGCAGCTTCGCTCGGCCTGTCCTGAGGACCAATCGCAGCTCTTGCCGTCTCCGTTGTCCCTTGACGGAGTGACGGACACTTAAAAAATATTCCGTGCACCCGGAGACGACGCAGAGGCTCTTCGACAGGTTCTGCGTAGCCTACGCAGAGCACTTACGCAGGAGTATAAATTGGGCTAAGTCTTGTCAGCGTTGAGGACTAGTTTTAGCTGCTGGAGGTTGTGCTGGAGCACATCAAACGCTTTCTGCAGAGATTCAACAGCTTTAGCAGGAGTTTTTTCAAAACAGTAAATAATTGTGTCATCGGCAAAAAAAAAGCATGTTCGCATCTAACACAGTTTTTCCCCAAATCATTAATATACATAATGAACAGGAGGGGTCCTAGTATCGAACTCTGTGGCACCCCCTGGTGGACACTCACAAATTCAGAACACAGACCATCATATTTAATACACGGAGTCCATCCATCCATTATCTACCGCTTTATCCTCCACCGGAAGGGTGCTGTGCCTATCTCAGCTGACATTGGCGGGGCTATAGGCGGGGTCACACCCTGGACAGTTTGAATACACAGAGTCCTGACACTCTACATGAGTGTCAAATACAACTACATGATCTGACAAACCCAAAGCAAAGAAGCCTATGCTTTAACTGCAAAGGTAAGACAACATTTCTGCATGTATTTCTTGAAAGTCAGTTGTTGTTTTGCTCTTACTTTGGGTCTGGATCCGGGAATCTTGGCCGTAGAGTGTTAAAATGGTACCGCTGGAATCTATGGATCCTCCGCTGTCCAGTCGGCACATTTTATTCACAGTTTTTATTTGTTTACACAATCACGCTGACGCTCCGGTGCCGCTTTTCAATGTGTGCGCTGTAACGTTTTTTTTCGCCCCCTACTGTTTGATCCATCGGTGTTTTAACTGTGTTTCGTGAACGTAAGAATGGTTTATATGAGATTTTAGCTGAGTTTCTGACCTTTCTGTGGGTATGCAGCACGTCTGTGTTTGTTAAAGTTAGACATGGTTTTATGACGCTTTTGAAGAGCGTCATAAAATTCAGATCTCCGGCCATAAAAAGTTCATTATAATTTAGTTTGGACAGGAGATGTTTCAAGGATGATAACGTCTCCTTGGTGGCAGATGGATGCTTACAACACCCGACAACAGGGAGCCAAGTCCCCAGAGAGAGGGACTTGGCTCTTTCCACCTTCAATGCCAAAAATTCAATTTGCTTAAGATGAACAACTTTGAGACCAGACATTTAATTTGAATTCAGCGGGAGTCTGGATACTTTGCAGCTCAGGACAAAAGTAAGAGTAGGACAATCATCAGTCCTTGTTTCACAGTACATTTTGAAGCAGTCTTTTCATATGTTGAAAAGACTGCAGATAGTTACTCTATTTAGTTTGGGCATGTCATTTCCAAGCATGGACTCAAAAAAGAGTCAAGGAAGAAGAGGTTAAGGTGCTAGCTTATATTTCAATGGCAGTTGTCAGTGACCATTTATGCATATTGTCTATTGGGTAAGAATTAGTGACTCCACTCCACTCACCCCCTCCCTTTACTTATTGTGTAGTCAGCGTAGTGAGCTTCTGCTGAAAACATTAAAAAAAAAAAGAAATCTCTTTTTCCCCAAATATAATTTTTGGCTGTTCAATTCAGAAAAAAAATAGGACCATATTTTGGTGAACTACACATTTTCACTTTTCTCCATTCACAAATGAAATTGTATGTCATCCTTTCCTTAACCAGCACTGCCTTGTTTCGTTCCTCTGCAGCTAAATTATCAGAGTCGGCTCTGAAGCTGTGCTCAGAGTCAGTGCAGCCGTACCTGGCTCCTGTTCTGGAGGAGCTGATGGAGCCGATCAGCTCTGGTTTTCAAGAGGGACAACATCTGAGCGAGAGCACGATGGACAAGTGTCAGGACGTCGTGGTGGGAGGAGACAAAGAGCAACTGAAAAAGGTTCTACGTTTCTTTGTTATTCATCCTCCTCAGAGTTCACCTCTCACTGGAGACCTGACATGGACAGATTTACTTACTTATTTACTTACTTACTCTCGCAGGCTCTCGCTGACATGATGAGACCGAATCTGCTGAGCTGCTACCAGAAGATCGGCTCACTGCAGGAGAAGCTGCAGCACCTGCGAGACAGATTTGGTTTCTCCAATATCACAGCGGTCATCCACAGCGCTCAGATAGACCTGCAGCTGGTATTTAATAACACACACACACACACACATTCTTGTACTTGCTGCATACTGAGGACCAGCATTTCCACTTTATAAATCAACACAATTACAAATATCTACTTCATGAATGACATCTACAAAGAACTACTGGTTGCAGTACCATAAAATGTCTGCAGGTGGAGCCCCAGAGCAAAAAGGGGTGGAAAACTTTTTCGATTTTAATTTATCTTTTACATTTTTGGTCCAACATTTTACAAAAACGTCATACTATACTATGTCTTCCAAAATTTGAAAAAAAAATTTGACCCAAGATTAAAAAAAAAAATTTGACCCAAAATTTGAAAAAAAAATTTACTCAAAATTTAATAAAAAATTTGACCCAAAATTAGAAAAAAATTTGACCCACAATTTGAAAAAAAAAATTGACCCAAAATGTTTGGTCCAAAATTTGACAAAAACGTCATTCTATACTATGTCGTCCAAAATTAAAAAAAAAATGTACCCAAAAAATTTGGTCCAAAAGTTGCAAAAAAAATTTGGTCCAAAATTTGAAGAAAAAAAATTTGGTCCAAAATTTGAAAAAAAAATTTGGTCCAAAATTTGAAAAAAAAAATTGGTCCAAAATTTGAAAAAAACATTTGGTCCAAAATTTGAAAAAACTATTATGGTCCAAAATTTGAGAAAAAGTCGTCCAAAATTCAAATTTTTGACAAATTGAGTATAGCATGTTATAGCAACCTAAGGAAGTGATTTCAATGCAAAACATAGTGAGGACCGACCAAAATGTCCTCACTCCGTAAAAATTACCTCACTTTGTTGGTTTAAAACCCTCACTGGTCCTCAGTATGCTGCAAGTACAAGAACACTCACACACACACACACACACACACACACACACACACACACACACGCACACACGCTTTGCTTCTCACACAACTCAGCTCCCGGGTCTCTGCTCAGACTGAGTGGGTGGAAGTATTTTCTGACTCATTTATTTATCAGTCAACAGTACAACACACTTCACTATCTCTAATTTTCCTTTATTAAACCAACTTGACCTCTCAGAGCTGAATCAAAACAGTGACTCAGTGTTGGGAAAACATGTTGAGCAGCTGGAGGAGCTGGGTTTTCCCAACGAAGTACTGTGAATTTCTCATCTTTGAATTTGTGTGCCTATGTTTCAGCTGATGCAGAACGCTGCATACACATTTGAGCAGCTGCTGCACAAGGCCCTCCAGAACAATCCAGACAACCCCAGCTCTGCTCTGGAAAAGGCCAAACACCGAGTGCTCAAGGTCAGTTTGTCATTCATGACACTTGGTTTCAATCATATCTCCAGAACAGAGAGCAGTGTGTGGAAGTTAATGAAGAAAACTAAAAAGCAGAATGGATTTCTCCAATGTTCGATCCTTGGTTCCCTGCTCTTTAGTCTGTTTATAAATGAACGGCCAACAAGTTACAACAGCTAAAACACAGAGTGAAGCTTCAGATAAACTAACACAGGGTTCCTACTAGAGATTAGATTCTCTGCCCGAGCCCGCCCCAGGCCGATATTTCCCGCAACTATCCTCGGACCTTGATCAAGCATTTGTGTTTTTTCACCCTTGTCGTGTTTGCGTGGTGTGTTATAGCACGTCGTATCGTGTGAAGGTGTAAAAACCTGCGGCCGTGAACGCATCATTTAAAAACCAGGAAGCGCATCTTCATTAGCAACGTATGCGTTCATGGGAGCGGATCTCAGCGGCTCTGTTATTGTTGTAAATTAGACTGTGGCAGCAGGTACAACCAGGTCCCCCCTGTGGGGAGGACGTGGACTTGCCTGTACATTTACGGCTCACGTATTAAAGGTCCCCTATTGTGCAAAATCAACTTTTTAATCTTTTAGTACTTATATTTGGGACTCAGTGGGCCATACCAGTCCCCAAAATGTGAAAAAAACAAGACTCAGTCATGTTTTAGTGGTTCCACTTTGTGTAAGTATAGGCGATAAAACATGCAATGTTTACACCTGCCGACCAAGTGACGACAGTGCGGACATTTCACCTTGAATGTTGGCACCCCGCCAGGCAGAGTACTTCACAGCTCCACCTTAGCTCCTCCTTGTCCCTGTGAAATACGAGACTGCAGGCGAGGGAGGAAGAGTGGCTGCACAGCGGAGCACAGTGTTTTACACAAACTTCTAGCCTCAGAGGACTTGTGTGTCCAGTGGATATATTTTATTTATGAAAAAAATGTTCACAAGTTTCACAAGCCCTTTGTTGTTGATCGTGTGTGTTAATTCCTATGCTGGAGGGACACCTTGCTAACCTGCGGTTAGCGAGTGGCGTGTGTGGATCGGTGATATGAGGAGCACGCGTTTGAAAGCACTGCAGAAAGATGTAGATGTTGTCCTACATTTCCTCTCAACCAAAGGCTTCCTTTCTGTCGTGTTTCCACGTTCTCTCCTCGTGTTGTTGATCCACACACGTCCGTTGGAGCCGCAGTAACACTGGTGCATTCAAGGTCTTTTTCTAGCATAGGAATTTACAATGACAATAGGTGATAAGTGCGACAGTATGGCTGTGGATAGTAAGTCAGATCGACACTCCCCTGGAAGCAGTGGGTGTGTGTTTACCTGGGTCTCATTCACATGTAAATGACCAGGAACAAAACCGAGCGTTTTGAAAAAGGCTGTTTTGGCAGAGTTATTGAACTGCTATTGTGCTTCATCCTTATGATATTTTGACTAAAGCATGAGACAGACATGTTCATTAGGGCACCGGGACCTAGTTTAACTTGGGGTAATAGGGTATAATATGGGACCTTTAAAAAATTACGCATTACGCAAATTTAAACGCATCGGCAGATGTTTTCAGAGATCGGAGAGATATCAGATAATTGTTTATTCAGCGAGAAAAGCAAGAAAGACAGAAGTGTAGTAACTTCTTATATTCTGTGTGTGTCTGCAGCAATATGACTATGACAGCAGCACAGTGAGAAAGAGGATTTTCCAGGATGCTCTTGTTTCTATCACACTGCCTTTCATCAAGAAGAAACTGGCCCCTACCTACAAAACTGTAAGACACACACACACACACACACACACACACACACACACACACACACACACACACACACACACACACACACACACACACACACACACACACACACACACACACACACAACTGTAGTGTAAAACAGCTACATATTTACATACTACATACATACTGCTGCAAAAACAGCCGCATAAAGAACAAGCAAAGTATTCTTACATTTATTTAAATTTCCTTATTATATTAATATAATATATATATATATATATATATATATATTAATAATGATTTGAATGTTTTTTCTTCATTGTCATGACTATTTACATTGTAGATTCTCACTGAAAGCATCACAACTATGAATGCACACATATGGAATTATGTATTAAACAAAAAAAGTGTGAAATAAATCTCAATATGTTTCATACGTTAGATTCCTCAAAGTAGCCACCCTTTGCTTTGATTGCCGTTCACACACTCTTGGCATTGTCTCGATGAGCTTCATGAGGTCATCACCTGACAGGTTTCTCAACAGTCTTGAAGGAGTTCCCAGAGATTCTGAGCACTTGACCCTGGCCCTTTAGCCTTGACTCTGCAGTGTGCCCAAACTTTTGACTGTTACTATATAAAAAAACAACTGATGATGAGACTGGCCAAAATGTTAAATTAAAATAATTAAATCAATTCAAATAGGGACATTTTCCCAGAAATGATGCTATTTTTTACAGTATACGTAGTTGCTCCATGTTCATACTAAAAATTCTTCTTCTATCCCTCTGAGTGTCGTACATTGTCGTACATTGTGCACATGTAGATCAACCACAGCATTTTAGCTGATTCATGTTGTGTGCTGTTTATCTCTTCTTCATGATCAAAGAACATTTGTTACACTGCTGGAAGATTATGTATTTAAATAGCTTAAAATGACACAAAAGTGTTAACAGTTTTGTAGTTTAAAGGGACACTGTTTAGTATTTATGGGTTTATATAACCCAAAATCCACTTTTTTATACATATTATGTGCTCCTGCATTGTCTAGTCGCTGTATAATAGTTGTTGTTTCATTTTCGTAGTGTTTCAAAAAGTCGTGTAAAATAACATGGTCGCGGGCCGCGGTTGCATAGCCACTGTTAGCAGCGAGACGCCATGTTTCTACGGGAGCCTGTAAGGACAAACGCGAGAGAACAAATCAAGCGTCTCTTTACTTGTAGCGGAAGTCCCGCCTCCTCTCTCTCCGCTTCGTCTGCTACGGCCGCTGTAGCTCCGCCCTCTCCCTCACCTCACGAACCTCATCAGCTGACACGGAGAAAGACGACGAGGACGACATTTGACCGGCTGCGGATACCGTAGCGCTCAGGGAAGGGAGGGGGTGAGCAGAGGAGCAGGTCTTTGTTGTAAATTTCAGCCTCTCCTCTAGATGGCACTATAAACTACTTATTTCCCCTTTAAAAGGTATAAAAATGTTATACCTTTTTATACACGATACAGTCATTTAATCTCTTAGTCTCAGTTTCATGCATCTTGACTCTGCATCTTGACTCATATGTATCTGTCTCTCCATGCAGGAGCTTCAGGGTCTGGAACAGTTCATCGATGCTGACTACTCCAACTTCATCCATGTTGACAATGTTTTTGAGAGCATCCTCTTCCTAACTCTGGACAAGGAGGTTACTAAAGGTACATTCTGACACATTAGTGACAACAGACGTGGAAAAAACAACACTTCTCCTTAACTTAACTTTGTCTTCTTTTGCTTCTGTAGTGGTGAAGGAAGCAGCGAGCTTGAAGAAATACAACTTGTTCACAGACAGCAGGGACCTGGTCAGTCAGTCCAGCCGCTCCAGTCTCTCGTCGCCGTCTGCCTCTATTCCAGGAAGCCCCGCCATGGCGCTTTCCTCTCCCTCTCAAACCTCCGTTGAGCCCCAGGTCTGTGATATAGCCTCCTCCCCACAGAAGGAGGAGCAGAAGGAGAAGGAGAGCAGCGGTCTTAAATCTGCGGAGGTTAGAGCTTCCACAGATATGAGTGTGATTGAGACGCCTCTGGGTGAAGTTGAACAAAAAGAGCTGGCGCAGACCGTCGCTGTCAGTCAGGAGACGGCTGCAGATGCCGAGTTGGCAGCTTTAGCAAACGCGGCCTCTTTAAATGAGACGCAAGAAGTCAGCGTTGCAGCGGAGAATGTGAGCCAAGATGCGGCCATTTCTGTTGAGACGGAGAAGTTTGAGACGCTACCTGATGAACCTGTGAGACCACAGAGCACAGATGTTCTAGAAGAAGTGACAGAAATCCCCACCAATGTAGACATTTTACAGACGGATGCAAACACAGAAGCTCCTGCAGTGAGTCCTGATTCTGCCATCGAGACAGAGCCCACATCAGCTGTGGAAGCTGGTGCTCAGACAGAAGACGGCAGTGAAGGAGACTCGGGAATCAAGGTAGAGGCGCCCTCTGGTGGTGAAGCACCAGTAGTCACACCAGGAGACGTGGGCCCGGATGAAGCCTCAGACCCAAGTTCTCTGAATGTGTCAGCGGGGAGTGAATTCCCGCCCTCGGACATCGAGTCGACAGAGAACATCGAAACCACGCGTAGCAGCGAGGATGAAGTCTCCATGACATCCGACGTCCCGGAGGACGACACCGGCATCGGTAAATCGCCTGTGAGTTCAGACCAAACGGCTGAAGACACAAATCAGAGCGACGGGCTGCCTTCTCAGACCCACGCAGAGGTCGCCAGCGATGTCCATGTGCAGGAGGACATCGAAGCGGCAGTGAGTGCAAATGTAGAGGCAGCAGCTTTGACCACCACCGTGTCCCCCGAGGCTGTGTCCAGCCCTGGAGCGCAGCCGCCAGACTGCGTCAAGGACATCCGCGACCTGGTGGTGGAGGTGACCGAGGTGGAGGAGCCGGTGCAGCGATACCCCAGCGGCATTCCAAAGGAAGAATAAAGCATTATGAACAATCACAGCTGTGTTTGAGTGTATGTGGCTCAAGTGGTCTTTTCAGCAGAATGTAGGACAAAATCATTCAGGATGTTCTAGCAAGAGAACCGAGTTGTCAGAAGAACATATGGTAGCACAATCTCCCATCTGCTTTAAATCTAGACACCTTTTCCCTCATAAATACTTCCACCACACACATGCATGGAATTGCATCAAATTATTTATACAAATTCGGTTAAAACACAATCACATGACTGTTGTAAATGTTGAACTAGTTTATGATAGAAGATTGTAAATGAATTTGTGTTACTTTAATTGCACTGTGGTCAAATACAGATCTATTTTAAATGAATAGTCGGGTGCTTTGGAAAGTGTGAGCATTGATGTTCTCTTTGTGTTTGAGCTGGAGTTATATTTAGAAATTTAAATATGTGCGTCCTGTGAACTGAGAAGCAGCTGGAGACATGGATGCTAGCTATGAAATACAGTTTTAACAACAATTTAACAACAGGCTCTCCTAGTGACAATCGATGATCTTAAGTACATTGTATTTTTGTTAGGCTTTTCGGACTGGAAACGGAAGCTTGTGTCACTTTTTTTAATTGTTGGCTCTCCCTCACCAAATGCCATAGAGAAAATCAGCAATTTTACAGGATATCACATCACACAGGACACAGGTTGTTCAAATGTAGTTTTTGTATCATCATTTGACTGAATTGACTTACGCGACGCAGACTTGCCAAACAAGAGCTACTGCTACCTTTTCTTCTTCTGCCGTCGACCCTATGAGCTAAAAACACAGGTTTTCTCCATGGACATTGGCACAAGAGATTGAGCAGTTTTAATAACCTCAGTTTCTTTTTGGAAAGGCTTACAATGAGATAGAGCCATAGATTTAACCTGTTGTAGTAAAGGTTTTTGTTCAGTGACTAAAATCCAGACTGTCTGAACTATCCCTTTAAAATGATATTTGGTTTTTTTCTTGAGTAGCTGCAAAACTATTCTAACAAAAAAAAAGAAGCGTATCAAAGTGCCTTTTCAGTACCTCCATGTCTGTGACTTAGATGTCATGAAGGAACCCGGCCTCTGTCGCTGCGCTGCTCTACTTGTGCCTTACACCAGGGGTGTCAAACTCAAATACAGAGTGGGCCAAAATTTAAAACTGAACAAAGCCGCGGGCCAAGGTTGAACAAATTAACCTTTTAATAGGGACCCAAACAAGTTTTGCATTGAATATTGAACAAGCAAGGCTTATATAACTTTATAGTGACATGCAAAATCGAGTTTCAATTAATAATAATAATAATAATTAAAAAATATCAATGGCATATCAAATAAAATTTAAATAAAAATTGAATGCACCCTAAATACAGGATAAGCGGTAGATAATGGATGGATAAAAATGTAATGCCTCTTTTCTATTTGCAGCCTTCTGAGGTAAATATCAAAATAAACTTTTTCCACAGGCTAATAATAAATTTGAAAATAAAATAACAATAATGAATGAATCAAACATTCAAGCCTTGAAGTAGCAAGAGAAAGTGCATGAATAAAACGTTAATTATTGCTCAGTTTGCTACACTGATTTGCTTTAACACTGAATATGGAACAAGCAACACTTATATTAGAGCATTATGGGATTTGTAGTATTAGCGGTGAATGCGGTGTATAATACCGGCGGGCCAGCTCTAATGTTAATTTGATATTGCCTCAAGGGCCAAATGAAATTACACGTGGCCCGCGGGCCAGAGTTTGACACCCATGCCTTACACCTTTACACAGAGCAGCGTCTACACACAGGCTGAGCAGCATTATGACCACAAACTGTCCACTGGACGAATGTTAGTTAATGGAAACATTATGGAGATATTATTAATAAAATATAAATCTGGAAATTTTCAAAGTCTTCTTGTGTGTGTGTGTGAAGTCTCAAATCTGAAGTTTGAGAAAGCAGAACAAAAAAAAGTTACGGTTTTATTTGCCAATAAAACAAACAGACCAGGACGATTTGATTATTTATTTACGATCCACAATCGTTTTTAATCAGTCACAGTCGCACGACACAGAGGGAT
Organism: Microchirus variegatus; assembly: GCF_963457635.1. Taxonomy (NCBI): domain Eukaryota; kingdom Metazoa; phylum Chordata; class Actinopteri; order Pleuronectiformes; family Soleidae; genus Microchirus; species Microchirus variegatus. The sequence continues at coordinate 3,410,878 of NC_139805.1, forward strand.
ATTAAAATGCTGCAAGTGATCACGCATCTGTGACACATTAAACACGCTACAGTATTTCTTCCATTCGTTTGATATATTGCACCACAGTGACGCGTTTCATATTCTGGTAGGACCGCGGCGCTCAGGGACAAGATAAAGAATAAATAACAAAAGATTCTTCCACATTTGTTTATGCTTAGAAGGCATTTTTCATGATAATGCAATTAAAGGCTCTTTAAATATTTCAACTTCAATTATCTTCACATAAATACAGATAAATGACTGATCCAGAGGGTGGAGTTCATGCACAATGTTCTGCTGTGTTTTCAGTGTGTGAGCAAAGATTAAACAAGAAAACAACTGTCACTTTTTCTAATCGGTTTCTAATAAGTCTCCTGAACAGAGCAGCTGTGAGACTGATGATCTACACTCGTTTGGAAAGCGGCACATGCTGAAAATAACTGCAACATTTTGTCACATTTAGTTTCAAACGATGTGTGAAAAAGTGGCGTGTGAATTTTTGAAAGTCACTTTTTTAGCACTTTTACAACAATATTTGTTAAACTTGTTAAAATTTCTTACTTTTAACTTTGTTAAATGAAATGTATTAAATAGTTCAATCTAAATAGCAAATGATCAATCTAAACGCTAAATCTAAATGTTAAATCTAAATGCTAAATATAAATTCTAAATGTAAATGTAGATGTTGTGTTGTTAAGAAGGAATGTTGCACGGCCATATCCATAGCCATATCAGTTTGAAAACTACATTGTCTTCTCAGTTTACAAGGCCAAATTAAAGGGAGCCAGAGCCGGTCATAACTGTTAGAAAAGATGGCCGACACCGTGTTTACATTCTGGGAATGAGGTCTCGTACATTCTGGGAAGTCTCGTCCCCCTATGGGTGAGTCTAAAAAGTGCAGAACTAGTGTTGAAGTTTCATGCCTTGAGCCGATGTGCCCTACTGTGACGTGAAACGCGTCAAATTCGCTCACAGTAGGGCACGTCGGTTCAAGGCATGGGCAAAATTGTAACAGGGAAAACAGATTTTTTAAGGAACTCTGGGCAGATCTCATCCACACCCGGGGCCCTGCCACCGAGGAGCTTTTTAACCACCTCGGCAACCTCAGCCCCAGAGATAGGACAGCCCACGCCCAAGTCCCCAGACTCTGCTTCCTCGTTGGAAGGCGTGTTAGTGGGATTGAGGAGGTCTTCAAAGTAATCCCGCCACTGACCCACAACGTCCTGAGTCGAGGTCAGCAGCATCCCATCTGCACTGTACACAGTGTTGATTTGTGCACAGCCTCCCCCTCCTGAGTCGCCGCCGACCAGAATCTCCTTCAAGCCGTCCGGAAATCGTTCTCCATGGCCTCACCAAACTCCCACGCCTGAGTTTTTGCCTTAGTGACCACTGAAGCTGTGTTGCGCTTGGCCTGCCAGTACCCATCAGCTGCCTCTGGAATCCCATAAGCCAAAAAGGCCCGATAGGACTCCTTCTTCAGCTTGACGGCATCCCTTACCGCCAGAGTCCACCAAAGGGTTCGGGGGTTGCCGCCATGACAGGCACCAACCACCTTACGGTGGCCGTAAGTGTGGCAGCTCCAGTCAGCCGTCTGAACAATGGAGGCGCGAAACATGGCCCATTCAGACTCAATGTCTCCCGCCTCCCTTGGGATGTGGTTGAAGTACTGCCGGAGGTGCGAGTTGAAACTCTCTCTGACAGGGGACTCCGCCAGACGTTCCCAACAGACTCTCACTACACGTTTATTTCTGCCAGGCCTGACCGGCATCTTCCCTTGCCACCGGAGCCAACCCACCACTAGGTGGTGATCAGTTGACAGCTCCGACTCTCTCTTCAACCGATTGTCTGCAGGTCTGATGAAACGAATACAAAGTCGATCATAGACCTACGGCCAAGGGTATCTTGTGCCAAGTGCACATATGGACACCCTTATGTTTGAACATGGTGTTCGTTATGGACAATCCATGAAAAGCACAGAAGTCCAATAACAAAGCACCCCTCGGGTTCACATCGGGGGGGGGGGTTCCTCCCAATAACACCCCTCCAGGTCTCACTGTCATTGCCCATATGAGCATTGAAGTCCCCCAGCAGAATAAGGGAGTCCCCAGCAGAGGCACTTTCTAGCACCTCCTTTAGGGACTCCAGAGAGGGAGTGAACCCCAATGTACAGGCCCCAAGCGGGGGGGACAATGAGTATGCCCACACCCGCTCGGCACCTCTCACCAGGGGCAACTCCAGAGTGGAAGAGATTCCAACCCCTCTCGATGAGACTGGTTCCAGAGCCCAAGCCGTGTGTCAAGGTGACAAGGTGAGCCCGACTTTATCTAGTCGGAACCTAGTCCCTAGAGCCAGCTTCTGCAGCTGAGGGTTGGACCGCCATGGTCCTTGCCTTCGGCTACCACCCAACTCACATTGCACCCGACCTCCACGGCCCCTCCCATAGGTGGTGAGCTCATGAGAAGGGGTACCCATGTTGCTTCTTCGGGCTGTGCCCGGCCGGGCCCAATAGGTGCAGGCCTGAACACCAAACGCTCGCCAACGAATTCCTGCCACTTCTTTCGCACAGCACCCCAGTCACGCAGGCCACATGGGCTGGCGGGGGACATCTTCTCCGCTATAGCCTGCCATACACGGCTCTTCACCGTGATGTTTTTCTTTCCTTTAGTTCCACCAAATAAAACTTCACGGTGCTGCCACACCTCGTCCACCAACAACACGCCCATCTCCTCCGGGGTAAACGACAGTGCCCGCTTGGTTTTTTTTGCTGCCGATTTCTTCCATTCTCACATGTGTGTGCCAATATTCACGGGGGTATATATGCGCTAATGGGCTTGATTACTACTTGGATACACCTGATGGCACACACACACGTTATCAAAATGAACTTACTGCTATATCCACGTGCAAACACTTTGTTTGTGCGGGAGAGACGCGCGTAGATGCGCAACTAGGCTACTTGTTGTTTTCTTTTTTGTTATTTTTTCTTTTCTTTTCATTTTCTTTTCTTTTTCTTTTCTATATATATGGTTATCAGCACATAATGTGAAGCTAATCCACTAACTCAGTACTCATCATGGATATCGCAAGTTCTTATAAACAACGACAACAGAAAGGATGGAGGATGGACGCAGTAAAGCTAGAGGAGTTATTCCAGATGGACAATAACAAGGTAGACAACTGGTGTGCTTGTCAAAACGCCATACGTTAACGGCACGCTAGAACAAATCTAAAGGTAACTTAGCCTTTATAGGGCTGTGTAGCGTTGATGGGCGTGCGTACCATAGCATTAATTCCTGCAGGCGCCGCTGAGCCTAATTGCACCTGTGTGGGGGGACCAGGGGGCGCTGTGTGTGACTCATGCGCTGATAAAGCGGTGGGTGATCGATTTGCCTGGCATCGATTGATTCAGTTTCAGCACCACCGTGGTGAACAGCTCTCGTCAAGAGCTTCTTAAGAAGCTTCTTTGGCTTGATCTTACGGTTCCTCGAAGAAGGCAGTTAAGAACGCATCTGGGAAACACCCGTATCTTAGCGCTCCTTCTGAGCAATTCCTTCTTAAGAGCCTTCTTAATTCCTTGAGAAATATCGAATCTGGGAAACGCAGCCACTGTCAGTTGGTCCTCATCACATTACAACCAGTATTAGTGCAACTCCATGCCCTCTGGATTAAGGATAATAGTGGAGGTTAGTTTGAAATGTGGTTGGATAAGGCAGTGATAACCAAATACTGGTTTACGCTTGTCATGATTTATATCATTTGGCATCTTTAAAAAGCAAGTCCCCATAGAGAAAGAGTGGTGTAAGTTACTGACACCTCGCTTTCACTGAAAACATGACTGCCAGCAGGAAGAACTGATTTTAGCCACACTACAAACAAATTATTGAATTAAAATATATGTATATATATGTTGTAAGTCTACAACAGGCATATGGATATACATTTTTTTTAATCTTACTGTTAAACAGACTCTATAGCAAAAATTAAGACATTGTTTTGCTTTGTAAACCACTCCCACCCTGCACCAATGTCTAAAGAGGAAATCAGCGATTTTACATCACAGCACACAGGAGTTGCTGAAGTACTTTTCTGAAAATCCTTACAATCACTGAAATTCAATTATTCACAGGAACACATTGTCATCACTGAGTGTGAAGGTTTGAAACTAGAAGAGTGGCGGCTGTGTCAAAATGTCACTTTCATCAATTTAGTTTATTCACAGGGTAAGCTGTTCAGTCCTCAGCTATATGACAACACACCACTAGGTGGAGCTCTGACACCAGACATGTCTCAGGGAAACCCCCCTCAGTCCTGAAAGTCAGACCAATCGCTCAGTCATGTTACTGGTCAAAAAAAGAGAGAACAGTCTCCTAACAAGTTCATGTAATATTCATGTGCACTGATGCAGGTGTTTGACATCATCAGTGAGTGTGAGTTACAGGCTGCTCATGGCTGCAGGGGTAAACAGCAGAGCAGCCAAGCCATAAAAACCAGAGACATGTCTAAACACGGCCAAGTGACGAGATCTCAGGCAGACGGCCAGACCTGGAGGACCTGGCTGCCCCTCAGCTCCACATGCTAGGCCTGTTGAAGGGAGGACGATAAAAGTGGCCTGAAGCTACAGCATGTAAATCAGTTACTATGGGCATGTGGACGCGGCCAGTGGGGTCTGATTTCACGCTCCATCCTCTGACCAGGTTCTGCCGGTCTGTGTCTGGTTTTTGAGGTCACGGCGACAGGCCTCTGCCACCTCGTTTACACCGAAGTAGCTGATGGATAACCTGGGCTCTGATTGGTGTTATCCACCATCTTCACACATATCCCTGTCTTTTTCCTCTCTGACCGGCAGTGGGAGCACTCTGCCGTCTGACCCGTCGGTCTCTGCGCGGGCCTTCTAAAATACGAGCTGTTTGCTTTACCCCTGCAAGCGCCTATAATGACGTGTTGTTTTTAGCTAAATCACTTCCAGCGATCAGTTACACATTTTGTACCATATCCCCAACCCCCCCTCCAACCCCGTCCAACTCCCTCACCTCCATCTCCTCCCTCTCCCGTTTTGCCTTTTGCAGCCCCCCTCCCTCACTATCTGCTCACTCTCCTCTCTGGGCCAGAAAGAAATGTCTTTTCCCTCTCCGCACGCTATGCCTGTCAGAGGCGATTTGAGAGCCGGGCTAAAGGAGGCCGGAGGAACAGTGGAACTCTGAGTCACACCATCCGTCTGCCTATTCCTGTGGCCCGCTGGTTACACCCCAGTGTTGATCTGGAGGAAATCTGTGATATATATAAGCATGGTGCAGGTTTAAAATGCAAGTTTAAAATAATAATGGTAAAAAGATTTTTATTAAGACAGGACCGGCACAGTCACTCGGTGGATACATGGCAGTTAGAGGGTAAACAAGGAAAAGCAGATTTGAACAATGGGTTTACGAAAGAAAATCCATGCTAGTATAAGTCTATAATGTTATCTTATATTGGCAACTTTATGTCAGGGTTAGACAGCTTTTATAACAGAAAACTGAAGCTTTAAGTTTTACAAAGCAACACACACTTCAGTTTAATTTTGGACAGTGTAACAGTGAGATAAAGCCGTGAACACATTTTTAAGATATTATAGACATAAATTGATTTCATTGGGAGAGCTTTTGTCACGGTTAGCATGTCTCAACCTCCATGTATATTGAGTATTTGTTTTCATGACAAGTAGATTATTAAATACTCTACTTGTATTGCTCTACTGCTTACTCGACATGAACACATTTTGTTCATTTAACGAAAAAACCTTAAAAACTAAAATTATTTTGCTCTGTCAGCAAAGCAAGCCATTTAGGAACTTCATCATCATTTGTATTTTGGGGAACACTGATCAACATTTCTTAGCATTTTCTGACATTTTTTAGACTAAAAAATTATTTGAGAATAATCAACAGACTACTTTATTATGAAAATGATTTCTTAAAGGGACAATGTGTAGTATTTATGGGTTTATATAACCCAAAATCCACTTTTTTATACATATTATGTGCTCCTGCATTGTCTAGTTGCTGTATAATAGTTTTTGTTTCATTTTCGTAGTGTTTCAAAAAGTCATGTAAAATAACATGGTCGCGGGCCGCGGTTGCATAGCCACTGTTAGCAGCGAGACGCCATGTTTCTACGGGAGCCTGTAAGGACAAACGCGAGAGAACAAATCAAGCGTCTCTTAACTTGTAGCGGAAGTCCCGCCTCCTCTCTCTCCGATTCGTCTGCTACGGCAGCGGTAGCTCCGCCCTCTCCCTCGCCTCACGAACCTCATCTGCTGACACGGAGAAAGACGACGAGGACGACATTTGACCAGCTGAGGACACCGTAGCGCTCAGGGAAGGGAGGGGGTGAGCAGAGGAGCAGTTCTTTGTTGTAAATTTCAGCCTCTCCTCTAGATGGCACTATAAACTACTTACTTCACCTTTAAGCTGTGTTGTTTTTGGGGTCTTCACTGGTGTGATCTCAAATGACTACAATCGATGACACTTGACTACAGCCAACATATAACCCAATGATTTGAAACAAATCAAAAACAGATCCAGACTCAGAAGCAGAGTGGATGGACTGAACAAGTTATAAATTCTTTCAGTTATTCCTGGGAAATGCTGAGACACTTTGGCTCGCAATCTCCGTAATCTTCTTCACCACGCTGAAAAAACAATCTACTGGTACTGAAAGCTGTCATCACATACTATATTTGGTCAGAACCATAATCTTATTAACTTGCTCTTTGATCACGTCCTCATCGAATCCTACACTTAATTAATATGTTTTGGTACTTCTGGCACCACAATCAAACCTCAGGCGTTACAGTGGCCACTACGAACCGTGGCCCTAGAAACTAGGGTGTTGCTGTGTTCTGAAAAGGTTTGTAGATGCGTCTCATTTTGTCCAGAGAAGGAATAAGAAACTTGTCGTTATGTTTCCGTTCATGTTCTTGCTCAGTTTTCTAGGGACTTCCAGGTAACTTTTGAACCTTTTTTTTAGGACGTGTTTTAAATTCTGTTTGGTGCCCGGCAGCTCTGATGACCAGAAATGATAGTCAAGCACAGGCAGCTGTCAGCCGTGACATTTCTCATTATGGAAACATGCTAATTATTAATTTCATGTTTGTCAGTGTAAGTTGTGACACACTGAATAAATGAGGAGGTACTCAGGTGGGGGGGAGACAGGGGGTCATTAAGACAAAGGGGCCCAGTGTTCCTACAAATGCCAGTTTAGTCCCAAAGGAGCTGCGTCCCATACCGCAGAGAACATTCCTCGGCAGGGAACAGGAAACGGAATCAGGACTTTTTCCTCTTTCGGGGTGACCCTTCATCCCCCTGCGCCTGCATCTTCCAGGGCCTCGCCCAAGCCCTGCTTTGATCTCCGCCTGCTGTCACTACTCAGGTTACAGCTATGCAACGCTCTGGCCCCCCCGCCAAAGAACCTGGTCTCACCTCTGCAGCGCCTCCTTCTGTGAGTATCTCCACGTCTCACCTGATTGTGACCGTTTTGTAACTTTCTTCTCCTTTACTTTAGCTCTGCTTCACTTTCTGGCGAGCTGTCACTTCCTGACAGCCTCTCAAAGCACTCATTGATTCTCATGTTGGTGCACTGCAGGTTCACAATCCTTCACTCACACAACGTCTGTCTGTCAGTCAGTCTCCCAGATCACTTTATTTGTGGTGAATGCTCTTTTTAGTCGGAACTTTTAATTTCCAAAGTCCCCTGAAGTCAGATTTCCCACTCAGAAACTCAGAGTTTTAGTCGGGTCATTCTATGAAAACGTGGACATTTTGCATTCTGAAAATAATAATTATTTTGATTGTATTTAAGGACTTACTTGGTTTAAGTAGACCCTCACCTGTCAGAAAAACATGTCATGCCATCTCAGGCTTCTTATTTATTAATTAACTTCCTAAAATAATCAATCAGGTACGTGTTTTGTGTTTTGTCAGTTGCACAAAAAGTAGCCCCCTGCTTAATTTGCAGGTACTGCAGCACAAAATGCCTAACAACCAGCATTTCTTTGTGTGCATTTCAATGAGCCATGGACATAAACCAAATTCATGTAACCCTGGATTTCCACTGGACACGGAACGGCCGCGGAACGGCAGTGGCGCGGTCGCCGTTGCAAATCGCTTCCATTCTAATCAATGAGAGCATTCCCACCGGCCGCGCTGCGGCGCGTCTCAGCAGCGTCCCAGAAGCGGCTCGCCGCGCCGCAGCGCTATCGATAGGAATCAGTTCTATTTTTTCCGTTGCCGCTGCTGAACCTCGTAAATTTCAACGAAGCAGATCGCACCAGACAGGAAAAGCGACACAGAATCAAAGTAAAACATTTCCGCCCCCCCTTCAAAATAAAACACAATACGCAGGTCATATAGCCTGTCACAACTTCACATCAACATTACGTCATGGCCGGTGCTGCCAGGTCAACAGTCAATTAATCAGAGCGTCTCAGAGAGTCATAATGTACGACGAGAGACTGATTGAATGAAAAGAAGCTGCGTTGTTGTTGTTTACTTTATACACACAGTCTATCGCTGGATCTCGCCAACTCGCGTCCGTTCGAGATTATCGCGCGATCTTCCGTGAATACCGCCGGCTCCCAAGGCTCTGCGCCGCTGCCGTAACGCGCCCGGTGGGGATTGACGCTGGGCAGAGGACGAAGCAGAACTGCCCCGCTGCCGTTCCGCGTCCAGTCGAAATCCGGGGTAACCCTATACATAACTGTAAACAAATGATTAGCTGCGATACCATAGCTACTAAGCTAACTTGTTGCGCTAACAAAACCACTGTATGTGAATCTACGTGAAAGGTAGAGTTTAAGCAAAAGTAGAGGGTGAAAGTTTTAACCAATTTGACCAAAGAGTGCTTGTTCAGTTAATCGATTGTAACAGTAGATAGATAATCGTAACAAGAGAGTCAGAGAGAACATAAGAAACACACAGCTTAACACCAGTGGAAAACAGGAAGTGACACAGTGTTTTCTTTTATATCAAAGTTGAATTTAATTGTTTATTGATCCACTTCAGCCATCACATCAATCAATCAATCAATCTTTATTTGTATAGCCCACAGTTTACAAAACATAGTTTGTCTCACGGGACTTCACAGGGTTAGTAACATCCTCTGTCCTTAGACCTTCGACCAGGGTCCTAGTATGGTCCAAAATATCCCAACTAGTGGTTGCTCCGGTTCTTACTAGTGATACTAGTAGACAATTTGGCACTTACTAGTAGTATTAGTAAGGGCCAAAGTGTCCACTAGTAGTACTAGTAAGGTGATAACTGATGATTCTGTCTCTTTGCTCTCAGAATGTGTAAATCTTTAAGGCTAAAATTATCTCTAAAGCAGTTTGAGGAGTGCCTACATTCAAATGGCCATATCTTCTTCAAATATTATCCAATCTGCATGTGTTGGACATTGTTGGAAAGCTTAGAAATCACACTTCCAGAATATGTAAATAACTCCAAATGTCCCTAAGTAGACTTGTGACCGGTTTTGCCATGGCTGGACACATATATGATATTTGCACATGTATAGGTAAGTTTAGAATTGTTATCCAAGTGGTCTGAATGTTTGTCTTTGTGTTTCCAGGCGGATCGTCCACCCATGTACTGCAGGGTGGATGCGACTGTGCCCATCCTGCGCATATGGTGCGATGAGGAGGCTGAACTGTGACTTTCGCCTGTCCAGACGTGCCATGAACAGCCTGCAGAGGCTCCTGGACCGGGGGCAAGATCATGGTTGGGGGGAATGACATAGAAGTCCTGATCTACACATATTGGCTCGCCCACGGACTGTCATATCGGGTGGTATCAAGTGTATTCGGTGTGCCCAAGGCAACTGTGCACAGAAGCATACACCGGGTGGCACAGAGCATCTGGAACAACATAAGCAGGGTGATCTCCCACATGCCAATGAGGAGCTGCAAGCAGTAGATCAAGGGTTTGCAGATCTAGCAGGGACCCCTACTTTTGCTAATGTCGTCGGGGCAAAAGATGGCAGCCATATCCGTATTAAACCACCGCAACTACATAGCCTAGATTACCTAAATTACCAGAACTTTTATTCAATCAACATGCAGGCTATATGTGATTCGAACGGGACATTTTTAGACATTTATGTGGGCTATCCAGGGTCTGTGCATGACACATGGGTAATGAAGAACAGTACCTTTTTATAGTTTTATGTGACTGCCAGGTATCCGCCGTTCTAGGTGATGGTGGGTACCCCTGCCTCCAGACCCCGATTTGTCTGTTAACTCAATATAAAGAGCCGGTGATTGGGCGGGTGCAGCAGAGCTTCAATTACCACCAGTTCAGGGCACGCAGTGTTATAGAGCGAGCCTTTGGCATGATGAAGACGAGGTGGAGCTAAACCCTTTTCCGGGTCCCTTGAAGTGAAGCCTACCTTTGCCCCCCCAGGTCATTGCTTCCTGTGCATTCTTGCATAATGTTTGTTTGGATAATGGGGACACACTGGATACTGATGAGGACATCGCCAGGGATGACCTTGACCCTCACCCCCCTCAAGAACAAATGGGACTCAATGAAAGACCAGGAAATGATGTTCGAGACACACTGGCTGCTCAAGTCAAGGTCAAGGTAAACTTTATTATCCCCTGGGGGAAATTCAAGTGGTCAGCGTTACACGTCTCACAAGACATATAATATTTTAAACAAGTAACAAGACAGACAGACACTAAACCTACCACATTACATACATACAAGTCTTATTATACGTTAATTCAGTTGTATATAAATATTGTTTTATTATTCAACACAGTAGAACCTTCAATAACATTAATATGACAAATCAACCATAATAAAAAACGGTCTGTATTTATGGTCCAATGTACATGAGTGCATGGCTGTGAGTTGTCTCCATACTCTTCACGGCAGGCCATGCTGCATCAGCTGCTGCTACACAAGGCTGTTTTTCTTTTCACCATGGGGGCTGAAGGGGGAGTGATAAAGGTGGCCTTTGAGACCTGAGACGCCCTGGCCTGAGAGATTAATCATTTCGATGCAAAGCAGAGGCCCATGGACTCTGACAACCACCCAAGGCCCTGGACTCAAACAGGCCTATTGACCATCATCACACAGACACCTCTACCCTCTATTGCCTTCCTGACTGGAATGTGGCAGTCAGTCTCCATGAACAGTCAAACCATTTAGTTGGTCTACTGTCCTAGGCCTTGGGGTAGCTCAGTGGTTAAAACTGGTACCCTGTGTGCAAAGACATAGAGACATCATGGTCACAAGTTCAACTCCACCCCTGCTTATACTCAATTCTCATGTAAGTTCCTATGGATAAAAGTGTCTATTAAATGATATGTAATGTAATGTCCCAATATACAAGCATTAGTGGAAAATATTGCATACAGTGTACCTGTCCCCTCTACACTATGTGGCTATATACCTCCTTTCTGCTTGTTAGTATTAAGCATTTTTCTGGTAGACTTATTACGTCATAGACCAAAACAAGGCAATCAGAGATGGCAGACTTCACCCCATTCACACAACAAGCCTCTGGCGGCCTCTGTTGGTGATATTGGCAAGTGCAAGTGTGGAAGCACAAATAATCATACACACGCAGCCACTAAAAACTATACTTACAATACAAGTAACAACATTGCTGTGTTGTATTTGTATTTATTTTAAGGTCGGGATTGCAGATGTAAATTAGCCTAAGGCTAACTAACTTGGTGCAATGCATCAAATGGCGACATTTATGTTTTAATTGCACATGGTCCCTTTCAAATAAAATTCAATCAATCAATCAATTAGTCGGGGGCTAGTTGTAAATATTCATTCTTACCATTACCATTACCATTGACTACAATGGAGTTCACCATGTTCCAACTGAAAAAAAAACATGGATGCAAACTTGTCCCGGACTAGTGATTGTTAGCAAATCCAGTTCATGTTCAACACTTTTTTGTGCCCACAACCAACATGGCCACAGATCAATGTGTAAAATTGATATACTATGAAACAAATAAGATAGAAGTGCTATGAATATAGTGTATGGTGGCCACCCTATTGGAATCCTAAGTCAGGGTACGCAGGTTGCATTTCTGAGTTACAAATGTGAGTTTCAAGAGGAAAGCCCCTTGAACTATGACAATTCAATTGAATTCAATTCAAGTAAATTTTAGTCGGACTAACCCCGGATTTCCACTGGACAGACGTGCCGCAGTCACCGTTGCAAATAGTTTCCATGGCAGAATTTACGATTTCTAAACCCTTTTTCAGAGGATATGAATGATAACACAAAAGCTTTTCTTTCACACATGGTTAGTGGTTGGCTGAATCCATTTATTGTCAAACAACTGTTTACTCTTTTTAAATCATAATCACAACACAAACTACCCAAATGAATGAGAAGTACAGCCTCAGTTTATGCGGTTTTTCCTTGTCCATCTTCATTCAACGCTGAACACAAACACACACACACACACACACACACTGCAGCAGCCTTGCCTGTGCTTTCTCTGTGTGGAGCAGCTGATTGGCTGAAAAAACAACAAAAGCATGTAGTGGCTTTTTTGAGACTTCAACTTGAACACTTTTGAAAAAAAAAAAAAAATCCCTCATTTTGAAAAAAAAAAAAAAACTTTTTTCATGTTTTACTCGTTTTGCACTGGGCCATGGCGGGCCACATATTGTGAGCGAGAGTTTGAACACTCCTGATTGGCTTTCTCAATTCCTTTGATATTTCCTTATATCCCTTTCCTGAAGATGGTTACCTTTAATAGCCATTCACACCTGTTTGTGTCCAGTTGTGTACATGTTATCAGGCCAAATCACCAGGACCCGGTTTTTCAAAAGGTTTAATCCGGGTTGAAAATTGATTGATTGATTTGGAAATCCTTTCTTTTGCTATCCATGATCACATAATTCATCTTATTTTTGAGACGGTTTTTCAAAGGGATTGGATCAATCTGATTCAGATAGATACTTTTCAGGATCACCAAATCTGGATAACCAGAGCTCTGTGCTGACAATGATGAACCTGAGCCCCTTGCAGACCCTGAGCAACCAAGCAAACAGGACAATGCAACAAATGCAACAATAGTTAGACACTATTTCTGATTTGGATTTGTTTTGGATTTCAAAAAACCAGTGATGCTAGTGCCATTGCTTTGTTATTGTGTTTTCATCTTTGCATGCATCACTAAATAATTTTGATTGTGATGAACACACATTAATTAGTGACAAAATGAAATATATTATTCATGGTCAATACTGACAGCTGTTTGTCGGATTATTTTATGAGGGCAAACTCTTTCGACTTTGCCAGGCAAAGAGAGTAGGCTTATACTGAAAGGCTGAATATGTTATAACCTACCTAATCACTGTAGCCTGAGGGATGAACAAGTCAAATATCTTGTAGGCTATACTGCATGATCCAAATATAGTATTATTTGATACAATTTTAAAGTTTCATTACATTTTGGGCCTGAAATCCACGCTGAATCCACCCTTCTGATGGGATCAGTTTAATAAAATAAACCTGGATAACGGATTGGATCTGGAACTATTGCGTCCCTTGTTGCATGTCCTGTATACTCGTCTGGGCAGAATGTAGGAGGTTGGTCAGGGTCTACAAGGGGCTCAGGTGCATCATTGCACTTGGTAGTGATGTTGTGCAGGACAATACAGGCAATGGTTATGTTCCATGCTTTCTGTGGTTCCACTCTCAGGTAGTTAAGGCATGCAAAGCACCTCTTAAGAACTCCATTTCAACGCTCAATTGCATTGCTATTCAACATGTTGCTCTTTACATAGCTATAGTTCTACGTTGTTGATTTCCTATCCTATTTGAACTCTGATTATCCAGATTTGGTGATCCTGAAAAGTTCCTATCCAGATCAGATTGATCCAGTCTGATGTTGCTTTGAAAAACCGGCTAAAAAGTAACATGGATTACGTGATCATGGATAGCAAAAAAAAAAAAGGATTACCAAATCCAGATAAATTTTATCTGATCAACTTTTGATCAGGGTCATTTGGGCTGTTTCTGTGTCATTATGAATTAAAAAGAGTAAACACAGTTGTTTGACAACAAATGGCTTCAGCCAACTACTAACCATGAGTGAAAGAAAAGTTTTTGTGTTTTCATTCATACACTGTAAAAAAAACCCGGTTGTTTTTACGGTAAAAAACTGGCAGCTGTGGTTGCCAGAATTCTACCGCAATAAATACGGTAGAACCTTTTCTTACATTACGGTAAAAGGATAGAACTACTGCTGATGTTACGGTAAAGGTTGTTGATTTTTTCAATATTCTACCATATAAATAACTATGCCTTGCCATATATTTAACGTAAAAGTACTGCATATGTAAAGGTTTTGCATAATTAACACAATGGTTAATAAGTTTAACACTAATAAAATGTATTTTTTACAAAAAAAAAAACCTGCAAAAGATACAGTTCTGGCTCTTAAAAATATTACGGGATATTTCCATAATTACTACAGTGCAAGATTATTTAACAGTAGGATAATACTGTTATATAAGGAAAAAATATGCAAAAATTACTGTTTTGGGAAATACATATATTTACGGTAATTCACTGTTACAAAAACTGTATTATAGTCTTTTTAAGTTTTACGGTCTTTTTCTGTCATGGTTCGACAGTTTTTAACTGTAAAATCTACGGATAGTTTTTACAGTGTATATATTCATATTCAAGAAATCATAAATTGTGTCAGGGTATGTAAACTTATGAGCACAACTGTACATGTATTCTGAAAAGGCTGCTTCAAATTGGACTATCAGCAGCTGGCATCCTGACTCAGCATCCAACTTTGCAATTAGGCTGCAACATTAGTTAATTATGACTAATCAGCTGAGCTCATGACACGAAAAACAGTTTTGGGAGCGTTTCAAATATATTCCACTGGAAATGTGGCCACGCTAATAACCTCACAGTGAATTAGGCATCGGTGCCTCTGAAGCATCTAAAGCTCCTCAATTGTGTGTTTGCGTATGTTTGTACACGAGCGAGGCTCACAGTGATCAAAGGCTGACATCTCAGGACTGCACAGTTACGGAGGTGTACTATCAAAAGGAGCCTGCACAAGAAGTAAATTGCAGTGTGTGTGTGTGTGTGTGTGTGAGAGAGAGTGTGTGTTTGCAGCTCTGCTTTCTCTCTCACCTCTGCTGTCCAGCCGCTGACGCACTCCAGAGCTCACTGGCAGCCTTTCATGTGGTTCACAGTTTAATAGGTCTCACTGATAATTTCAATGAAACACTTCCTTTGCCCCCTACTACTCTGCTCGACTATAAATTACAACAAATTACACAGATCTGAGGTCTGCCAGCGATCACAGTGTGACTGTGAGCTGACCACACCTGTCAGTCACACGAGCAGACGCGGGAATTCATTGGTTAGTTAATCACTTGAGTCAGATCAGAGGGAGGGCGAAGGCCCTTGACTGTATTAGAGAGCACTTTGTTGAAACATGATCCACTGGAGGGTCAAAGCCGTAAATGAATGGAAATGGTTTGAATGAAAAACGAAAATGAGCTGTAAGAGAATATTGCTCTTTTTTTTTTTTTTTATCTCGTATATATGTGGTGTTATTTAATTTAAATGTAATCTTACAATGACTTTAACATCTTCAAATGCTTCAGTGTGATTTTAAAAGTGTGAACCCGACACATTCATCATTATTACATTAAAGGTACAATATGTAGTATTTATGGGTTTATATAACCCAAAATCCACTTTTTTATACATATTATGTGCTCCTGCATTGTCTAGTCGCTGTATAATAGTTTTTGTTTCATTTTCGCAGTGTTTCAAAAAGTCATGTTAAATAACATGACCGCGGACCGCGGTTGCAGAGCCACTGTTAGCAGCGAGACGCCATGTTTCTACCGGAGCCTGTAAGGACAAACGCGAGAGAACAAATCAAGCGTCTCTTTACTTGTAGCAGGAAGTCCCGCCTCCTCTCTCTCCGCTTCGTCTGCTACGGCCGCGGTAGCTCCGCCCTCTCCCTCGCCTCACGAACCTCATCTGCTGACACGGAGAAAGACGACGAGGACGACATTTGACCGGCTGAGGATACCGTAGCGCTCAGGGAAGGGAGGGGGTGAGCAGAGCAGCAGGTCTTTGTTGTAAATTTCAGCCTCTCCTCTAGATGGCACTATAAACTACTTATTTCCCCTTTAACATAACAAATAAATACAGCTACAGCTGGTGCCTGTCTGATATTAATATTAAAACATGCAAAGAGACAGTGCAACCTCTAACTCAGTGCCATATGTCAGTACATCTGAAATACCTATTGCGATTTTACTCCCGCCCTCATAGATAACCTTGTTGATAGTACAGTGGCCTCACTGCATACTACATTTGATTCTGTTGCCCCCCTGAAAAAGAAACAAGTGAATCAGATGAGACCAGCACCGTGGTTTAATTCCGATACTCGCACTCTTAATAGACTTTACGCAGATTAGAAAGAAAATGGTGTTCCAGTAACCTAGATGGATTTTATATAGCCTGGAAAGATGGTTTTGTGGCATACATAAAGCTGGAGCTGCTTATTATTATTCTTTAATTGAAGAAAAATAAGAACAATCACAGGTTTCTTTTCAGCACTGTAGTCAGGCTGACACAGAGCCACAGCTCTACTGAACCATCTATTCCTTCAACACTGAGCAGTGACTACATTGTGAACTTTTAGCACAAGAGCTTTAGAAGCATCAGATGTACAGTAAGACAGTGTCTCCCCTATAGATCTCCCTGAGTTAACATCATTAGTTTCATCATCTAAACCATCAACCTGTCAGTTAGATCCCATCCCCACAAAACTGTTTAAAGATATTTTCCCTTTAATTAATAGCTCTATATTAAATCAAATTAATCTTTCCTTATTAACTGGATATGTGCCCCCAAACTTTTAAAGTAGCAGTGATTAAACCCCTCCTTAAAAAAGCGACCCTTATGCTTTAGCTAATTACAGACCTATATCAAATCTTCCCATTGTTTCGAAAATCTTAGAAAAGGCAGTTGCCAATCAGTTATGTGAATATTTGCGCATTAATGGCCTTTTGGAAGATTTTAGATTTACATTACATCATAGCCCAGAAACAGCACTAGTTAAAGTTAGTAACAACCTTCTCTTGGCCTTAGATAACGGTCAAGTCTCTCTACTTGTCCTGTTAGATCTTAGTGCTGCATTTGACACCATGAGACCTGAACAGACCCTTGGGATCACAGATGCTGCCCTCTGCTGGTTTAAATTATACTTATCTGATAGGTTCTTGTTTGTTCACGTTAATGACTCATCACAAACAAAAGTTAATTGCGGAGTTCCAGAGGGCTCCGTGCTTGGGCCTATAACGTTTTCCTTTATATAGGTTTTCTTTAGGGAACATTATTAGAAAGCACAACATACACTTTCATTGTTATGCAGATGACACACATTTATATTTATCAGTTGAGTCGGATTAAATCAATAAGGTTGTCCAACTCCAGGAATGTCTCAAGGACATTAAGTCCTGGATGACTGTAACTTTCTACTTTTAAACTCAGACAAAACTGGCAATATCTTACTAGCTCAAATAAATATGTCTTTACTGAGTGGCTGTGTCCCAAAGGCCTTTAAAATTGGAGTAATTAAACCATTACTTAAAAAGGACCCCCCCCCCCCCCCCCCCCCTCGACGCTAGCACTCTGACTAATAGAACGATCTCAAACCTCTCTTTTATTTCAAAGATTTTAGAAAAAGCTGTAGCCACCCAGTTGTGTGATCACCTGCATAACATTAATTTATTTGAAAAGTTCCGATCTGGGATCAGAACCCACCACAGCACAGAGATTGCACTACTACTCAATGCAGAAAAGACAGAAGTTATTGTTTTTGGTCCCAAAAATGCGAGGCTTGAGGTCAGCGACCAACTTGACTCAATGACACTAAAAACCACTGACAAAGCCAGAAATCTTGGTTTAGTTATGGACTCAGACCTGAACTTTAACAGCCACATAAAGACCATCACTAAATCAGCCTATTATCATCTCAAAAACATTGCACGAATCAAAGGATTTCTGTCTCAACAAGACATGGAAAAACTTGTTCATGCATTTATTCTTAGTAGGTTAGATTATTGTAATGGTGTCTTCACAGGTCTTAGTAAAAAATCAATCAAGCAGCTGCAGCTCATCCAGAATGCTGCTGCCAGAGTCCTGACCAACAGTAAGAAAATGGACCATATCACATCTGTCCTTAAATCATTGCACTGGCTCCCTGTGAGTCAAAGGATCGAGTTTAAAATCCTGCTACTAGTCTACAAGTCGCTGAATGGTCTTGGGCCTAAATACATGTCAGAGCTGCTCATTGATTATGAAGCGTCCAGACCCCTCAGGTCATCAGGGACAGGTTTACTCCCCAGGGTCAGAACCAAGCAGGGCGAAGCTGCATTTAGCTTCTATGGTCCTCACCTGTGGAACAAGCTCCCTGAACACCTGAGGTGTGCACAAACTGTCAGCTTGTTTAAATCAGGGTTAAAAACATTATTGTTTACTGCAGCTTTCTAATATTACCAATTTTAACCACTTTAACTTTCCTTTTTAATGATTTTAATAATTTTAAAATAATGATTTTAAATTGCATTTTTTTGTGCATGATTTTAAGTTGTTAAATGTTTTAAATTGTTGATCTTAAATTGTTTAATGTTTTAAATTGTTTTAATTTCATAATTGATTTTTTAATTTATTGTGCTTAAATTTCAAATGATTTTATGGTACACTCATTTCTGCTTGATTTTAAATTGTTTGATGTTTTAAATGGTTTTAATTTCTTTACTTGATTTTTTAATTGATTGTGTTTTAATTTCAAATGTATTTCCTGCCTGTAAAGCACTATGAATTGCCTTGTGTAAGAATGGTGCGATACAAATAAACTTGCCTTGCCTTGCCTTGCCTTACTAAGTGTGAAAGTTATTCTTATGGCTGTCACGATTCCACACTCTCACTACACAATCCTGCAGTATTCTGTGTTTTCCCTGCTGCTCCGTGTCTTCTCTCTCTCTCTCTGCAGGGGGCGTGGTTGACCTACTTCCCGAGATGACGCTGGTGATGGCCTCCACCTGCGCGCCTCCACCCCCACCTGTTTCTGATCATCAATCGGGAGGGTTCTTAAGGCGGAGCCGCCTGCTCACCAGCGTCAGTTCGTAGTTTCAGGTATAGTCGCACACTTACCTTGCTACGAAGAAACCTCGACTCCCTGCCAAAACGGTGTTCAATAATTCAATTTTTTTTCTCAGTGCATTATGATGTCACAGTAAAGTTGATCTTGGACCTTTTGAGTACCCTAAATGAAATCCAATCAGAAATCCAATCGGATATTTCATCGACCGAAAAGGCAAATACAATTTAATGGGAAAGTTAAATCAATCAGTGCTCAAACAACAAGGACAACCTTGTGCATCTTCACAAAGAAAAAAAAAGCATTATGTTTTTTCTCTCCTCTCTTCCACCTATTTTTAACTCATTACTTTTAACAAAAGACCTTTTAGTGGAAGCTTGGTCATGTGGAATCAGCCACAAACCAGACTGTAACTCTATAAAAACTCTGTAAAAAGTCTGTAAAATGAAACAGAGGAGAGGGGAGTGAAGGTACTTTCCATTGAGCAGCTCAATGTGAGCAGGGATGTTGCAGGGCAGATTTGGCCAGCATGATCGCACAAGAGTCATCCATAGAGATGGTGCCGATCATGATGATAAGGATAAAGGATGAGGTCATCCTCTCAATTATTGCTGCCGAATATGCAGAGGAAACAAGACATTCATGTTCTGTGATATGCAAATGCTAAACGGCTTGTATTTATTGAGCGTTTAAATATGTCTTGATGACCAATAACAGCTTCTTTACACTCCAGATTTGCCATTCACACCCATTCATTCACACATTCACACAGCACTTCTATCTGCCAGCACATTTTCACACATATCACACATATTTCATACCTGTTCACACGCTGCCAGCACAGCCATCAGGAGCAACATGGGGTTAAGTGTCTTGCCCAAGACACATCGGCATGTAGAGTGGAGGAGCCAGGAGTCGAATCCACACAAGTTGAAAGATGAATCACTCTACCACTGAGCTACAGTCACCCTTTCTGTTTATGACAATGCACATAAAGGGGCTATATGTAAGACGTCTGCGTCACCACGTAGACCACTCGAGCCTTTATACTTCTGCGTCGTGGTGACGGATAGGCGCTGCAATTTCCCGCCCGATCAGTAGGGGTCGCTGCGCAAGGTTATTGTGCTTTTGGCTACAGTGAGCAATGGCGTCCGAGGGAGAAAGACTGTTGTTGTTGAAACAGTGGCCGTTTGTCACTTTTCTGTGTCCCGGAACGCAGTTTTAAGATAATTTGAGGCGAGAAATTGGCCATTTAGAGTCTAAACATGTGCTGTGTGTGTTAAGATATGACGTATTTATAGTTTGGCAGCGACGAAGAAGGCGGTGGACGCTCGCTGCTCACTGTGAGCCGGCACAGAGCAGCTTCGCTCGGCCTGTCCTGAGGACCAATCGCAGCTCTTGCCGTCTCTGTTGTCCCTTGATGGAGTGACGGACACTTAAAAAATATTCCGTGCAGCCGGAGATGACGCAGATGCTCTTCGACAGGTTCTGCGTCGACGCAGAGGACTCTGCGTAGCCTACGCAGAACACTTTACGCAGGAGTATAAATTGGGCTTAAGTCATGATGTGTCTTGAGAGTTAGAGAGAAGGAGAGAAGGAAACTAAATTAGAATACTGGCTTCACTGAGGGCGACAGACTCTGATGTTTTGTTTTGCTATATCGGTCTGTTGCCACCACCCAATAACACAGATACTAGTACTTCACCAAACTGGTCTAAAACAGTGTGCTGCAGCTATTGGTCAGCAATCCTGAACATTTGAAGACATATTATGCTGGTATGGATAATTATCTCCTGGAAAGGGAAACAAAACAGAAAACTTCAGCGCAGGTCAGCAAACACACAAACTCTCTCTTTCACACAGTTAACAGATATAATGTTTCTCATCATTAGATAATTCCCCCCCCGCTCTGATGCTGCTACTGCTACGAGCAGACAAACGTTTCCAGAGATTACACCCAAGAAAGGACACGATTCTCACACCCAGATGTACAGTAAGTCTTCTTGTCAATGCAGCAAATGCATGTCACAGTCAAAGCTAAAAGGTGGTCCAACAAAATATTTGAGTGTATAACCTTTTTTTTTTTGGTCTGATCGCTTTTGATTCAACCATATATGTTAAAGAAAAAAATTGTTTTAAAGGGGAAATAAGTAGTTTATAGTGCCATCTAGAGGAGAGGCTGAAATTTACAACAAAGACCTGCTCCTCTGCTCACCCCCTCCCTTCCCTGAGCGCTACGGTATCCTCAGCTGGTCAAATGTCGTCCTCGTCGTCTTTCTCCGTGTCAGCAGATGAGGTTCGTGAGGCGAGGGAGAGGGCGGAGCTACCGCGGCCGTAGCAGACGAAGCGGAGAGAGAGGAGGCGGGACTTCAGCTACAAGTAAAGAGACGCTTGATTTGTTCTCTCGCGTTTGTCCTTACAGGCTCCGGTAGAAACATGGCGTCTCGCTGCTAACAGTGGCTATGCAACCGTGGTCCGCGGTCATGTTATTTAACATGACTTTTTGAAACACTACGAAAATGAAACAAAAACTATTATACAGCGACTAGACAATGCAGGAGCACATAATATGTATAAAAAAGTGGATTTTGGGTTATATAAACCCATAAATACTACATATTGTACCTTTAAGTCCTCTTCTATAAAACATGATGCCACATTTGTAAATTGAGTCCCCATTTTGTAGCCTATTATGCTCAGCTGCTACATTATTTCAAGTTATGAAAATGTGCTTCTGGTTCAATGGATCTTTTTTTTTAAATAACATGCTTATTGTCACGATCCCACCTGCACCTTCCTCATATTTTTATTGTTATTTGTGTTTGTGTACTGCTGCTGCCTTTCCTTCCTTCCTTCCTTCTCACTCTGCAGGGGGCGTGGCTGACCTACATTCCCTCAGACGACGGTGATTGCCTACACCTGCGCGCCTCCGCCTCACCTGCTCCTGATCTTCAATCAGGAGGACTTATAAGCGGAGCCGTTGCTCTTCACCGGCGTCAGATCGTTTTTTCACCTTCAGTTGGTAAAGATAATGCTGTTCTTCTGTCGCTTGAACTTACCTGCTGTGGATACTCACTCGCCTCTCCTCGCTCCAGGTCGCCACGTCTCCTGCACCTCCGAGAAACTACTGGTTGTTTTCCTGTTTCACTACGCTCCTGGGAGTCTCCTCCGTAAACTCCAAACCAGTGAGTTTGTTCCGTGCTGGAACGCCGCCGCCATTCTGCTGTAGCAGCTGCACTCTCATTTCTCTCTGTCTGTCTATTGTTCACTCGCTCACTTCCACTAGTTTTGGAAGTCGCTTTTTGTTATCCTTTTTGTAAATAAATATTACTTTTTGTTTTGAAACATACTTACCGTCTCCGTCTGCTTCCGGGTCCACCTCCTAAGTTAATCCTGACACTTATCGCAGTAAGCACAGTCACATGATCTCAATATGAAAGTACTTTCAAGTTAATCTTCATGAAAATGAATGTAATTGCAAGCATTTCACGTTCAGTATTCTTATTAAAACATTTTCAGATTGACTGTACTTCACATCAAATCAAGAATGAAATCCTCCCTCACAACTAAGCACATGCATCTCGGTGTTGGGCAAGTTACTTTAAAAAAACATAATGCATTATTTATTACTTTTTACTGTCATTTCAAAGTAATTTGTTACATTATAATATTACTGTCTTTGAATTATACTTTTTTTGCATTACACTACTTCTGCATTACTTAAAGGTACAATATGTAGTATTTGTGGGTTTATATTACCCAAAATCCACTTTTTTATACATATTATGTGCTCCTGCATTGTCTAGTCCAGGGGTCACCAACCTTTTTGAGATGAGAGCTACCTTAAGGGTAAAAAATAATATGGAGGGCTACCACTTAAAAAAAAAATGTTGTTTACCATTTAAATGATTAATATTATGCATTCAACTGCATACACATTCATTCCAGTGCTTACTCCTAACGATTACCAGTTTTTATAAACAATATCAAAGATATTTTACTGAGCGATCATACGGATACATGCAAGTGAGGTGAAGTGAAGTGAGCCCGCGGGCACCGTATTTGCTGCCTGCGGGCTACCAGGTGCCCGCGGGCACCACGTTGGTGACCCCTGGTCTAGTCGCTGTATAATAGTTTTTGTTTAATTTTCGTAGTGTTTCAAAAAGTCATGTTAAATAACATGACCGCATTTGCATAGCCACTGTTAGCAGCGAGACGCCATGTTTCTACCGGAGCCTGTAAGGACAAACGCGAGAGAACAAATCAAGCGTCTCTTTACTTGTAGCTGAAGTCCCGCCTCCTCTCTCTCCGCTTCGTCTGCTACGGCCGCGGTAGCTCCGCCCTCTCCCTCACCTCACAAACCTCATCTGCTGACATGGAGAAAGACGACGAGGACGACATTTGACCAGCTGAGGATACCGTAGCGCTCAGGGAAGGGAGGGGGTGAGCAGAGGAGCAGGTCTTTGTTGTAAATTTCAGCCTCTCCTCTGGATGGCACTATAAACTACTTATTTCCCCTTTAAACCAAAATAACTGAATATTTGGATTTGGCATTCTCAGTAGATCTTATTGCGTTCCAGTAGGAGGTGATGTGGTATGGCAGTGAGCTAGGCTTAAGGCTAACAACAGTACAATATTATGCCAGCAGTTATGAGAGAGAGAGAGGGAGAGAGAAAACACGGAGCAGCAGGGGAAAACTAATAACAACAATAATAATAATAGTAATAATAATAATAAATAATGCTGGAAGGTGTGGTGAATGAGTGGGATCGTGTCACAAACAGGCAGAATAATAACACAATCGTTACATCAACAACAAATACCACCAAAATACGAACGATTCTATATTCTAATGAAAAGAACATGAAGATACATAATGTATATCTGAAGTTGCAGCCTTTCTTTAGG
This sequence comes from Microchirus variegatus, assembly GCF_963457635.1. Lineage (NCBI taxonomy): Eukaryota > Metazoa > Chordata > Actinopteri > Pleuronectiformes > Soleidae > Microchirus > Microchirus variegatus. The sequence continues at coordinate 3,434,957 of NC_139805.1, forward strand.
ATAATGCACTGATATAAAGTTTCGAAAATAGCATCCCTCAAAAATCTCGTCTCACAGTTCAGTCCTTCGTCAGGGTGATAGGGAAGGTCAGAGAGAGGGTTAGGGTGACAGGAGAGGAAAAAAAGAAGATAAATTGTTTAAAAAGGAGTTTGCAAATTAAAAAAAGAGAAAAGAGAAGGTAAAGCGTCAACCTGCGAAACACTCTCCCACCACACAAACACACGCGCACCCCATCTGTTGGCCTGTCTCGTCTGTGCCGAGTTAACATTAAACAGGAAAAGCTTTGAGATGGGGGTCGTGGTGGCAGGGGATAGAGGCAGAGGTGCACTACTTCCTCCAGAGGAGGAAAGAATCAGAGGAGCAGAAAAAGAGAGAGAGAGGGAACGGCTGGGCTGGGCCTGGGTTGGGTATCACATACCAGGGGCCCTGGACCCCAAATCAGCCCCGTCTAGACTCTCTGGCACCTGCCTCTGCTTATTTACCGCAGACAGCCACCGGATTCCCCATCAGAGACGCAGTGCCGTGTGCGCTGCAGTCAGAATGACACATTCACCTCCACCCCCTGCCCACACCTCCACCTCTGCAACCACTTCTCCTTCACTCCTGACATCCGTGCTCTCGAAAGTCCCAATTCCAACACCAAAGAATGACCCTATTAAAAACCGAAGGGGAAAGGGGTGGGTCAGTTACTGGCCCTGGGAAACGGGTTAAAGGAACTTAATTAAAAGACAGAATAGGTGCAAGGGGATAAAAGGGGTTGATGTAATTTGTAAAAAGAAGAAGCATTTTTTTTTTACAAACAGGCCTGATTAAAGAATATGGGATGAACAGGGGTTAGAGAATGCTTTCAGAAGGAAACTGTCCACAAGAAATCTGCTAAAGTTTTTTTATCTTAGAGGGATTTTTTCCACAGCGAAACTGTGTTTTGGGCCCAGCAATACGCTACATTGGGAACATGATGATGTCAGAGTCCCACCTTTCTTTTGTGCTTGTGCTTGCATTCACTATTCCTGATGTGTTTGGAGATTGTTTGGTCACTGATGACAATCTTTATTTTCTTTCCTTAGTCATCCTGGCTTTTTTTCAATCTGTCTCTGTTTCTGTGATTGAATACATTGTAATGCACACATATTCCTATAAAGGCAAGGCAAGGCAAGGCAAGTTTATTTGTATAGCACCATTCTTACACAAGGCAATTCATAGTGCTTTACAGGCAGGAAATACATTTGAAATTAAGACACAATCAATAAAAAAATCAAGTAAAGAAATTAAAACCATTTAAAACATCAAACAATTTAAAATCAAGCAGAAATGAGTGTAATATAAAATCATTTAAAATTTAAGCACAATAAATTCAAAAATCAATTATGAAATTAAAACAATTTAAAACATTAAACAATTTAAGATCAACAATTTAAAACATTTAACAACTTAAAATCATGCAAAAAAAAATGCAATTTAAAATAATTATTTTCAAATTATTTAAATCATTAAAAAGGAAAGTTAAAGTGGTTAAAATTGGTAATATTAGAAGCTTTATTTAAAAATAATAATAATAATAATAATTTTGTGGACAGTGTCAATATGCTGTATGTGCATGCTCAAAGCCTTCCTCTCTGGTTTTGGTGTATTCTGTAGCAGCACTATAGTGCCACATACAGGCCTGGCATATGAACTACAGCATGAAGATTTGTTTTGGGTGGGTTCAAGTCGATGAAGACATTTTTTTGAAAGATTGCTGTGTTTATGGAAAACATTTCAAAAATAACAAAGAAAGTGATCGTTTATGATTTGTTCCACCTCCATGTGGATAGTGCCCAAAAAATATTATTTTCAAGCAAATGCTCTTGGTTCAGGTTTTTGAGGTGTGGTTGTATGAGGTGATTACATGTGTAATGTGATGAGTATTCCATGTTTTATTTTCCATGACAGGTATTGACTGACAAATGGGAAAATAAATAGCCACTTGAGCAGAAAAACAAAGAAACAAACACAAAAAAACAAAAAAAACAACCAAAACCTAAACCCGCTCATTAAATCATAATACGAAGCATATCACCGTGACAATATCTGTCATAAACTCTCAGTCAATATTTTCCCATAATCATTCAGCTCTAGTTGATGTAATTGAAAGTGTTGGTTTAGTGTGGGAAAAAAAATGGAAAACAAGATCAACTTTACATTTAACATAGCCAGAAGTTCCTCCATGCAAGATTATAGAAAAATGCGGTAGATGAGAGCCGCGGGGGCGGGGTCAGAGGTCATATCCTGGTCATGCTGCTAGCGAGGGCGTTATTTCTGCCATGGGGAACCCGAGGGTACAGATCTGCTGCTGCTGACATGACCCCCTCAAACAAACAACCCACTCTTCTCACCACATCTGGCCAGCATTTACACCCAATCTCAACAAGCAAACACAATGTACATTTAGCTAATCGCTGACGATGAGAGGAGTGAGTGACCGGGTCAACTCAATCAAGAGGGAGCTCAACGCAACTCGGCACAAAAATGCTGTGAATGAAAGTTGAAAGAAATCTGACCAGGGAGGTTTTTAATTTCCACTGTGAAACCGAGAACAACTTTCTATTTCATGATCGTGAAGCCGGACTTTTCTGTTTCTGTGCTGATGATGAAACTTTGTATTGTAACTTAAGAACTTTGTGCTGCTTCCTTCGTCCGAAAATGGGCTACGTCAAGCAATTCTATCAGACCTGACTAAGGTAATGTTTGTGTGTATACAGTATAAACAGCAGGGACTGGCGGAGACAAGAAACACATGTCCCATCAAAGTGCTAAATGAATGAGGTTTTTTGAACGGGTACAATCCACTTTTGAATCTTTTTGTGGATGTTTAGTTGTGTTTTCAGTCAGAATTGTTTGCAATCGTCACACTTTACTAGCTCAATGTTGTTGTTGCCTTGTCGGCCTTAACACAAATCACTTCCTTTGTGCCACTGGGGGCGACATGAGATCGACTTCCCTGCACCAAGAAACGCAGAGAGTTGTGTGGAGCTGACAGATTTAATCATTTCAATCTAACAGATATTTTTTTTCATACTTATATATGAGTATATGAGGTTAAATGAAATGGAGAAAAGAAGTCAGTTAGCTGTTGATGCTAATGTATCCTGCTTTGGTCTGCTGGCAGTAGTGAACATTAGCCAGTCTTACCTGCGGTATGCTGTCTGTGTCAGCAAACATTGGACTTGAATCTGTCATCCAAGCTGATGTGGTACATAATGCACATGCTGAGCTGTCTCTGGCCCTCGTCAGCTGCAACATAAACAGAGGAGGTGGAGGGAAGTCAACGCATGAATGACTGGTTGTGCTGTAATGCTATGTGGGATGCCATGACCACATCTAGGAGACCTGTGTGTTTTTTTTGAAAATGGTTAAATGGTCTTTTTTTAAATAGCGGTTTCTCATTGGAGAGTGAATTGGCGTTTGGTGTCGAATCGGCACCAGTTGACTGCAGTCTCTCAATCCTGTGATCAGAGAGAGTAGCCCTGGATTTCCACTGGACGCGAAACGGCAGCGGCGCGGTCGCCGTTGCAAATCGCTTCCATTCTAATCAATGAGAGCATTCCCACCGGCCGTGCTGCGGAGCGTCTCAGCAGCGGCCCAGAAGCAGCTCGCCGCGCCGCAGCGCTATCGATAGGAATCAGTTCTATTTTTTCTGAAATGCTGAACCTCGTAAATTTCAACGAAGCAGATCGCACAAGACAGGAAGTCCGACACAGAATCAAAGTAAAACTTTTCCGCCCCCCTTTCAAAATAAAACACAATACGCAGGTCATACAGCCTGTCACAACTTCACATCAACATTACGTCGTGACCGCTGCTGCCAGGTCAACAGTCAATTAATCAGAGCGTCTCTGAGAGTCATAATGTACGACGAGAGACTGATTGTTGAAGTGGAGAAACATGAAATCATTTATGACACCAGATCAACAGTTCTTCCACGTCGGAGAATGAAAAGAAGCTGTGTTGTTGTTGTTGTTTACTTTATACACACAGTCTATCGCTGGATCTCGCGAACTCGCGTCCGTTCGAGATTATCGCGCGATCTTCCGTGAAATCCCGCCGGCTCCCAAGGCTCCGCACCGCTGCCGTAACGCGCCCGTTGGGGATTGCCGCCGGGCAGAGGACGAAGCAGAACCGCGCCGCTGCCGTTCCGCGTCCAGTGGAAATCCGGGGTAGGACACTGTGCACTTCCTCTAAATATGTGGCATCAAAGGAGGATTTGACCAATTACAGGACAATTCTCTTGGTTTTTCAATGCATACAGCTTCCCTTAGTGGAATAATTGCTATTTTCACTACCCGATTTGTACCGAAAACACCTGATTTCTGCTAAGTGTGACAACTTTCTGTCAACCAACGATATTTCGTTTTTCTGCCAATCAACTCTGATAACACTGGACCTAATCCACTTTTCCCAGTGAGGGCAGCTCCAGCAAGGACTGTTTCTTTATCCAGAAGGTATATTGTTTGTGCAAGGACACATTTCATTCATTTCTGTAAGCTTTGTGTCTTTTTTTAATCACTTGAGAGTTGTGGAACAAGCAGAAAACGAAGCAAACAAAAGCAACATGATCATCCACATCGCACTTTCTCCTCTCCTTTGAGCTCTGATTTGGTCTCAACCACCTCTTGAGGGAAAATTCTTTACATTGCAACAAGTGATACAACAACCCTATTAGCTTCCAAGGGCTCAGCCCTTGATCAAAAGGAATGGAAAATGTCTTATTGTCTTGATGACCACTCAAAACTACACTCATCAAAAATATAAATGCACAAAGAAAAACTTGTATATTGTTATGTGACAAAACAGAGTAACTATCAATTTCTAGGATCAATTTCTGCGGGGCTGCTGTGAGGTCGAGACCCTGGTGTGGTCGACGTGTTTGGAGATTCACCTCCTGCAGGTGGTTCCTGACTGTCTGTTTTTGTTCACCATTTCAAGTTTGTGCATTTATAATCACGGAGTACAAACTCGGTTTCACCATGTTCACTTATTCTTTAACAACCTCATCTATTTTTATATGTTTAGCTTATGTAGTTTTTATGATTTTATTCTGTATATCCATTAGTTTTAGATTTTTATTCAGTGTGTTTACCCGGTGGGAGCCGTCGCGATGTCTCTAACTCGAACATCGGCCTGCCGGTGGGGGGTCTATGGCTAGTGCTTCACTGCTGTGGGCCGCTCGCCGGCCTGTGGCTAGGTGGGCGCCTGGGTGGAGGTGTCCTGGCCCTGGGCCATGAGCGGCCCCCTGTGCAGACGGATACCTGTGATGGTGTTTCCTGGACCTGGCTCCTCTGTATCCAGCGACACGTTTCGTAGATCTTGTTTATGTGTGTGTGTATGTACGTATGAGTGTGCGTGTGTGTGTTCATGTGCTGTGGTGGGGGTCTGGGTGGTGTGGGATGGGCTGTTTTTAAACTTGTAAAGCACTTTGTGCTACATCTTTTAATGTATGAAAAGTGCTTTATAAATCAAGTTATTATTGTTATTATTATTATATTTTTGTTGAGTATACATTACGCTACAGTTTTGCCATTCACTCACACATTCATACAGTGCAGCGCAAACTACATCACACTTTTATATTTTAAAGCTTTTATACCCATTCACCAAGGATAATCAGTGTTTAAACTAACTGAGCTACCACTGAACAGAATCCCAACAATTTAAACAAGTGATTAGTGCAAACTAAACCACATGATCACATGCAAATATCACTGGAATAGTCAAAGATTTCATGACAGGATATAGGACGTGTTTGTGATAAAGCTTGTCAATGATTGTTTAACATTGAAGTGTAATGTAAACAGAGTACTCCTATTCCTTTCAGACACCAAACAATTGAGTTGTAATTGTTTTTTCTTATTTAATTTATTTTAGATCTGTCGTCTTTCAATTCAAAAGTTGTGTTTTTTTTGATTCCCAGCTCCTCTAGTCTACCTACCGATGTGTCCTAGGGCAAGAAACTCCTTGAGAAGGAAATTTGCAGATAGCAACCTATGTCAAGCAAGGCCCTTCCCGCAAGTTCTTATAAATTCTAAGGCTATGAAAACAAAACCATTCTTTAAGTGATTAAACACTCATATAAGATAAGATAAGATAGTCCTTTATTCGTCCCGCAGTGGGGAAATTAACAGTGTTACAGCAGCAAGACAATAAAGAAGGATAATAAATAATAAACATGCATTACCAAAAAGAGATAGAATATATAAAGTACAATATATAAAGATATTAACACTGACTATAAAAATAGGTTTAAAAATAGAATGTAGAATGTATATTATAACCGGTCTGCAGAATATACACAGTATGCACATGGTATTTACAGTGTAAGGAAACAAGGTTGAGCTATTAAATAAGGATATTAAATAAGGATATGGATATTGCACTGATGAGAAAACTACAGTTTAAAAAACTTGACAGTATGAAAAATGACAATATGTTGCACTTAAAAAAAATGTACATTATGAAAAAAAAAAATATATACAGTATATTACAGCAATGAAAAATGAACAGTATATTGCACATTGAGAGTGGAGTGTGTGTGTGTGTGTGTGGTCTACTTAGAGCAGTACTTGTTGTACAGTACAATATATAACACATATTCTAATGGGTGGTATTTTCAAATTTTGCCAATAAAACAATTTAAATTTTCTTGTTTTAAGCTAAATAATCTGCCAACTGGGAAAAGTACACAAACATTCACAGTTTGTGATTTTTACTTTACTGTATTTAACACATAATTAATACCAGTAATGAACAAACACACAAAACAGGAACAGGAGCATTTTGGGATTTCATGCAAATCATTGATTTACCATGTCACTGGTAATTTAAGCTGTTTAATTTTTTAATTTAAACTTTGTTGCAAATAATTTTTTTGCAGTGTACATTGGACCTATAAACGAGTGCATTCGGTGAAACTGAGTCATGAGAAGTTATCAAGTTGTGCGCAGCCACGTAAAGGAGATAAAGACAGATAGCTCTGAGTGTTAGACTGTCACTGACTGAGCCCAGGACCTTTTATGAGGTTGACCTCTGTCTGGAGCTGGAGGTGTGTGGGAGGAGCCAGTCGGGGAGAATTAATAGAGTTTGACCTGGGGGACTTTTCATTAAGAGAAGTGTTAAGAGATATTTTTTTGCTGGACCGAAACCAAACGACAGACCTCCTGTCATGCCCACCAGCCACAAAACCTTGACTCTGATCCAGTTAAAGCTGGTCCCAGCTGTGTTTGGTCACCGGCCGTATAGATGTGTGTGTGTGCGTGCGCGCGTGTGTGTGTGAGTGTGGTGGGGGGGGGGGGGGGGTTATCGACTGACTATTACATCCAGATGTGCTCAGTGAACCCCTGGAATCACAGGAGGGAGAGGGGGTCAAGCAGAGATGGCTTTGAGAAAGCTTTAATTGGGAAAACAGGAGGAAGCAACAATTTTACTGCTTTTAATAAGTCAAAGCTACGCCGCTCGCTGCTCCAGCCCTTCCAGCACAGCCAGCGACTGACCGGAACATGTGCTTCTCATTAGGAATCCTTTACCTTTAACATGCGAGTAAAAACACACACACACACACACACATGCAAACACACACTGCGAGTAGGAACTCGGAGGATCCTTTATGGCTGAAGAGAGAGATGCCATTAAATGTTCAAAACACTTGCAGGGTTGGTACAGCAGAGAGGAGGAAAAAAAGGTGAGGGGGGGAGTTGTGTAGAAATAACTTGACTGTTCAGGGGCAGTTAGTGGGAGAGCTACACTCCAATTACACCCCAGCCCGCTTTAAACCGCCCCAACCATTGTAAAATTACACCCTCAACACATTAAGAGGCGTCTGCGCTCGGCTTATGGACAGTGTCGCTCCGTTGTTATTGCATTTTCTGGGTGAATAAGCAAGCTGGGTTGGGTCTGCACAGACATCACACACCACATAACAAGACAAAAATGCCTTTAAAGACATGCCCACCCCCAACTTGAGGACCCTAATTTGATTTTGCAAAGCTGAGTGTTGTAGCTTTTCTTTTTTATGGTTTATGATCCATAAAAAAATCATATATGTCTGTAAAAAATGTATAAAAATAGAAACCAGTACTCATGAGTATTGTTCTTTAAAAAACAAACAGACAAACCCTTAGTCTGGATGAAGTTTGGTGTGTCTGAGTGTTGATGAAATTACAAAAAAATCAACAAAAATACATTTGAATCAATGCAAATAATAAATAATTTTATATCACTTCAGGGAGTCTAATCTAGCGCAAAACATAATTTCATTGATATTTCTGTTCCAACTTATTTTCCTCGCGTGACATGTCAGGTTAAAGGTCAAGAATTAATTTACAAAGCCAACACAGCATGCTATTCTAATGTGTTTTTGCCACTTTTCATGAGAACACAAATAATATCCTCCAGCAAAATAATGTCTGTAAATAAATCTGTGACCTAATTTAGCGGATACCATAATAAGTCATATTGATCTGATACTTTTGCAACATCACTGGATCAGTTATCAGTAAAAGACAAATCTCAATTTTGATTATCCTCCACCAGAGGGTCGCGGTGCTGCTGTGCCAATCTCAGCTGACATAGGTCGAAAGGCGGGTTACACCCTGGACAGATTGATGATCCAATCCAAAATATACCCTCAATATTACACTAATACTACGTTAAGCACGGCCACTGCAAAAAAGGAGTTAATTAAAGAAAAGCAAATACAACTGCATTTTTTACATTACTACATTTGCAGGCACTTAAACTAATTATTTTGCTATGAATTAAATAATGAATTATTGTTTTTCGTCCGATATCTTTATCGCTAGGTACTGAAGATTGTGATTTTGGTGTTGCATCAGGCACACAAAAGTGGTATCAGGCCATTTCTTGCCATCATTTTTAAAGCGGAACTAGACCGGAAGTTCCTATTATCGCTGTTTTTTTGGTGTGTATCTGCGTCATTACCTTGTTTATGAAGCCCTGACGGTTCGAAACAAACAGTTCAGCCATTGCTGAGAACGTTGTGTTTTATTGTAATCTCGGGGCTCAACGAGATCACTGAAAATCCCGTAATAGTTACGTAAGCAGCGGTTCTCCTGAACAACCGATCGTCCTGCTCCGGGCACTAGTCCGGGCACATCCGGTTACCGCAGAAGAAGAATAACGTCCGTTGTGGAGGTGTTTCACGAGCAACAGTGTCTTCTGACTCTGGGTCTGACTCTGGGTTTAAAGTCATAAAAGGGACTGCGGCGGGGAGTCGTGACGAAGCTATTTTTAAACACTGTTAAAACAATGTTTTGATAATGAGGAGCAGTGCATCCGCCGTTCCAGAGGGGGGCGCTGCGCTTCTGAGAACGGATGTGCTGGATAGTACTGGCCAATCACAAGACTCTGTCTCCTGGGGGTGAAAGTTCACTCTGAAATCTCGCAGCAGAAAAACACTGTCAGAAAAGAGGATTTCTATCGGCTATTTTACAGCAACTAGGAAGTTTTTGACCATAAAAACAAGTTAATATATGTAAGAAGACCTCCATAACTAACATTTATGTGCAACAGGACCACTCTATGTGACCTTTAAGTCCTGATTATATACATTTGAAATGAAAAAAAAGGAAGACCAGGCAGCTGAGAGAGAACAATCCTCTCATGTCTGCTCAGTGAGTTCAAGGTGGTGCTTGGATGGATGTAGTGGTCAATGACGATGACAAGTGAAGCCTCCCCGTCCACTTTCATCTTATCTCTGGGGGTCGTGACATCGAGGTCGGGGCTTGGATGGAGAGAGTGGTGTCTGACAGTCCGACTCCCTGTTGACTCTCTTTGGAGATAAGAGCCCAGTCCTCAAAAGCAGAGTGTGTGAGTTGAAACAGTTGGCAGCGAGAGCGGATGATTAATGGCACCTCAGCGCACTGCACACACTCAAAAAAAAAAAAAACGCCAAAATACAGGCAACCTCCACGATGTCAGAACCGTGAGCAGGCGTGATATTTTAGTGTTGACTTATATTATGTGTGCTCCTCGCTTCCTGAACGAGCAGCCCCCGAAGAAACAACCCTCCCCTCCCCTAAATCTCCGAAGACCCCCTCCGCCTCTCCGGCCTGCGCCCTACAAAAACAACATTTGTGCAGAGGCACTGGCATGTTATTCTAACAAATATATTATATTAATTATGCACTGTTATCTGAGCCCTCCCCCCCTGAGAGCCTTGGAAAGGTCCTGTCACGGAGATGCTGCTGAGCACGTCACGTGACCCGGGCCGACCGGACAACACTCCAATCACAGGCTTTCGGGACAACCTTTTTTTTATAACGGTCACCAGAGGAGGCGTTTTACTGAGAGAGCACCTGCATGAGAAAAAAAGCTCCACTGGTAAATCACGATGAATGAGAGCCTCTCATGACTCATGTGTCAGCACTAAGTAAGAATATTTCCTGCTCAAAACAATTGCTTTTTTTGCTGTACACTACAGTTTTGCCATTCATTCACATCCATTCACTCACACTCACACATTTTCTATCACACGTCTTTCATACCCGCTCACACGCCGCCGGCACGTCTTGGCCGTGGACATAATCGGCACGTAGACTAGCAGAGCCGGGAATCATACCCACAACCTTTGCGAGTTGAAACCATCGAGCTGCCGCCATGGTGTCACGAGATGTGAAATATGGTCTTATGATTTTGGAACGTTGTCATAAAGTATCTGTGATGACTTTGTGAAATACACTAAATATATACATTACATATTACATATTATTGAATAAAAAAAAGACAAAATTATATTTAAAAAATGAACTTAATAACACTTCTTTTAAGCCTAATTATCTGTGTGAATTTGACCTTATTTAAAGTTCAAATTCGTTTGTTTCAAACACAAGTAAATATTAAAAAGACAAAGAAATAAAATACTTATTATCTATGAAAGGTAGAAGGAAATGAAATGTAATAATAAGTGTATTTTAAGATCATGTGACACGGATCATAAACAGTAGATTGTATTTTATTTTAAGGTTTGAAATGTGCACAAATACAGACAAAGATTGAATAATAAAATGATGTTACCAGAAACACTTTTTAGGGTATTTATGTCACATGGCATCTCTCTCTCTCTCTCTCTCTCTCTCTCTCTCTCTCTCTCTCTCTCTCTCTCTCTCTCTCTCTCTCTCTCTTTACAGCAAGTAACTGAAACATTTACTGTAAGTCTTATTCAGGGTTTACGGATCAGATTTGCAGAATTTGCAGAATATCATATTGGCTCATCTCTATAAAGGCATGTTATAAAAAAGTTGTTGTGTAGTAATGCAACATAAAGGATAAAAGAATGATCCATGACATGGCAATACAGGTATTAGTTGGTGGTTGGTGAATATTTTGAAGTGAATAAACAAGTTTAGATAATAAATATATGATATGATAGAATTATATAATTCATTGATACTTATACATAGTGATGTCCTGGAATGCTGCAAGACTCTGGCACTTCTCAATCACTTGAGCTCGACAGCATTTTTAAGTCACTTAGGTAAAATATCAACATTATTTCTCTGTTCATCAATATATAATATATTCTATTGTCACATCTATGATTTACTGAGTATCTGTAACACGTTCAACCTCCTGAAACATAAGTCTACATGTACATATAATACAGTCACAGGCACGAGCACACGCAATAAGTCAACGTAAACACATCGGAAGGCGTAAACAACACCATCGGTAGAAAAGCAGTGGTAAGATTACCGAGAGGCGAGGAGAGTTGTGCTCGGACCATGGGGCTCTGCGGCACGGAGACCATGGAGCAGCTTGAGCAGAAATGGAGAGGTGAAGCTCAGCAGCTCCTCCCGCTCGCAGGGAACCAGCCTGGGCCAGATTCACACGGCAAACAAAATGTGATACGAGTTACTGCATCGCAAAACAATTTAGTGCTGTTTTTTGTTTTGTTGTTGTTGGAGAAAGCTCATTTTTTTGCCCATAGTTTGACTAAACTCCCAGCTCGGCTGAAATGAAAAATCTATGCTTTTGTAGAACCCAAAAAAAATCTAAAGGGAGAAAAGTCAGAAAATGTCAGTACTGTCTGACTGAAAATATTGTATTTTGGCTGTTTTAGAAATTGTTTTATTTAAACACACACACACACACTGATTAGTGATAGTGAATTTGACCCTTTTTTTTAACCCATCCCTTTTAAAAACCATTTGTGATACAACACACAGGCACAGAAGCAGTGAGCTGCACTTATCTAACTCCCAGGGAGCAATGGGGGGTTTGGTGCCTTGCTCAGGGCCGCCTCAGGCCTTGACCGATCCTAATGGTTGCATACCGAGATTCTTCTTTTTTTTTTTTACTTACTTCAGATTTTCTTTTTTCACTTGAGCAAAAACAAATGTAAAAAAATGTGTTTTAGTGTTTATAAAGAAATAAGGAATTACTGGTAAGGCCAAAAGACAAATTATTTTAAAAATGATTAAACTAATTCAAACATTATAAAATTGATTGAGCTAATAAAGATTTGTTTTGTACTTATGCAATACAATATATTGACTCTATATTTCATTATTATGTATAGCAGTTAATCATATATGGCTAGCTAGATTGCAGGACACTGGTTTGATCAGTTTGCGATTCATAATTAATCGTTATATCGTTATACTCATCGTTATATATAATCGTTATAATAATAAAACTGTTAAAGGAGAATTCCGGTATTTTCCCCCCCTGGGCCCTATGTTTATAAATAGGGCCCAAATTATAACTAAATATATTAAATAACATATTCTGTTGCACAATTTTATGCATACATTCGTCTGCAAGGTTTCATTCACATTTACATGTCATTTGAGAAATGATTTCACTCTGAATATTACACATTTGAAGAGAGTTCTCTGGCTGTACACAAGGGAACAGAAGCACTTATTCCTTAACCCTAGAACACTATCGCGCAAATTCAAAACACCATCACTAACGCAGGTGTGATTTTTACCCCGAGATAATAAATACACCCAATAAAAAGTACTTGTCATCAAAATATATCAAAGCATGAGTTCTTTTTATTTTAAACTGTGTCATGTCTAACAAAATGAAAGAAAAGCATCACAAGGGGACCCTATAAAAATGCTCCAAAATGACTGGAAAATAAGGAATTTGGGAACAAAAAATTTAAAAAATAATGAAGATTAAAACTTCACATAAATGTATTTGCTCAGGTGAAATCCACCCGGCAATGGTGTTCTAGGGTTGAAAAAAAAAAATTACATTACCACTGCATTGTATGTGTATGTTTACACACATTCAAGTTTACATGAATTAGCTATATATATGAGTAAATGGTCAACATGTAATGATTGTGTGCAAATGCATCAACAACAACAAAAAAACAAACAGAATCGTACCTTTTCAGTGGGAAATATTCTGTACCATACTATTGCAAATGTACTTTTAAAGATACTGTCCTTTAGGGAAGTGAATTGTACTTAAACTAGTATAGTTTGACTTTCACTAACTATACAAAAATGATCTCTCAAAAAAGGTTATGTCTCCAGTACAAATTCTCACAAGAATGTGTACTCTTTTAGGTACAAATCAGTACTTCTACTTTTCAGAGTGTGGGAAAAAAGATAAAATGTGTTGTGTCGTCTTGGATCTATAAGATTCTTGTGACCAACAGGCAGGTGGAGGTGTTGAGCTGACACCAAACACATGCACCACTGCCCCCTCACACACACACACACACACACACACACACACACACACACACACACACACACACACACACACACACACACACACACACACACACACACACACACACACACACACGCACACTTTGTTGCTGTGACTGTCATGAGTGACACGGCAGTGCCAGTCAACCACTGGCTCCCGTTGCTGCTTGTTAACAAGCCTGTTTTCCTTCTGGTGTGGTCTCCCCGCAGCCAGACCTTGCTGTGACGCAACCGGCTCCCAGTTAAAAATGCATTCGCTGCTACTGTGCGCGAAAACCAGCTCCAGTCACACCATCGCAAACCAGACCTCGAGCAGCGTAATCAACTGCAGCCCGTGTCAATTACCACTGACATTTCCCTTCCATTAGCAGCAACAAAACACTATCAACTAGTTGCTGGAGCCTCATATTATTACGAGAACTTTGCAACATATTTGCTGAGTAAATAAAATTAATTAACAGAGTATTATTGCGATCGGTCCATTTCTAATCAATTACACACGCATTGGCCTTAAACAGGGAAAAAGAAACAGTTACACTTTTCTCGCGTAAACTGATATTCTCAACTGCGTCAAAGTGTTGAAACCACAGTTTTCCCGCCGGACCCGTGTTCGAGTGGGTCTAAACCCCCGAAGGCTTCTTCAAATCTGAATCACACATACAATGAATGGGGGAAACAAGGAGATAAAACTGGTTTCTAACAGGGTCTGGCTTTGATAAAGACCCACAAATGGAGGGAGATTGGAACCAGGTGGAGCTGGATTAGGGAGAACTCGGAGCGCTGAGCTTCCTCGATTAGCGCCGTGGGACACGTGGCCAAGAGTAGACCCACTAAGCATTTTTTAAATTGAAATTTGATAAGCACGGCTTCAACAGGCGTCTGGACGGGACCACGGCTATTTGTCACAGAGACCACGGGGAGAATGGTTTTGCAGAACAAAGAAAGAAATGAAACAACTTCGAGCTTAAATATCAGAAATACAATGTTTGTTCTTGAACAGTTCAAGTTCAAATTAAATTATCAATTCTACTGGTATAAAAAAAAAATATATAAATCCAATAAAACACAACCAGGAAATTCAGTGAGCTGCTCCAAAAAGATGTTAAATTAAGCAAGTTAAATCAAAGAGTAAAGTTACTTTTAACGTCATACTGAAATTATAAAAAAATGTGCCACACACACACATATACATATATATATATATATATATATATATATATATATATATATATATATATGTATACATAGTGCTGTGCAGAAATCTTAGGCCGCCATTAGATTTGTTGTTTTTGCAATGCTATAACAAGGTTGTGATTTGTAGGGGGGGTGGGGGCATTTCCCCCCCCCCTCTGGTTTTCCTATCCGTAACTATCCACAGCTAAATTAATTTCTAAGGACAAGGACTCCCCCCCCCCCCCTTGATAGTGATGGATGCAACTTAACTGATGGTACATAAACTCTAAGAATCTAACGATCTTCAAACAGGGTCAATCAGAGTAGGCTATTCAATACTGACAGACAGCGCATGTATGTTTCTGAATATATATATATATATTTGTGAACAGGGCCTAAAAGGGCACACTGAAAAGTTCATAGGCTGATATGCTGATAACCATGATGCAATGATTGAAATCAACCAACTGTGGTCTATTTTTCAACATAGTCTCCTCTGTGGTCTACTTTATTATTCCATTATTGCTGCATCGCTTGGTTACTTGGTATAGAAGCTCTCAACCTGATTGTCAAAAAAAAAAAAAAAAAAAAATCCTCAACAGTCCACTGCATGGACTGACAGTTTGTCTCTGACTCAAAGTGGTGGGCCCAACACTCAACCTGGGTTAGGAAACGTTCAAGAAAACCAGCTGGATCAGCTTCAAAACCTGCCGAATTCTCCTGCAACATGCTTTTGATCAAGGGTCCAATGCTGTGGCAGCCACTGAGCTAAAACCTTTGACACAACAAGTTTGTTGTGCTGACTGTTCTCTTCTCTTTCATGGAAGATGCTTAGTAACAGGCAAATGTTTTCTTGGGTGGTGGCAGTGACAGGACATCCAGACCATGGCTCATCTTCAATGCTTCCCCACTTGAATTCACCTGCTTACTATTGCACAGTTGATTAAGCTGGAGCATCATCCCCTAATGTAGCGACCATGTCAACATTGGCTAACCCCTTAATCTCGAAATGTTTGACCAGCCCTAGGAACTGTGAGAAACTGGCAAACTGAGGAACATTTAGGAATCAGGGTTGGGTTTAATCCAAAAGTGGATTTTTTTAAAAACTAAAAATCATATTTGGGATTCCAGCTCGGAGTGGAGTCATTTAAGTGACTCAGTCCCTCGGCCCTGAATTAGTTCTTAAAATAAACTCTCAAAGTCATAACATGTTGAGTCAAACAACGTGTCCTGCTACGACTCAAAATCAGTCCAACTTGAAGTGCTTCGAAATCCAAACAGCATATCACGTAAATGGAGGCGAGCCAAGAGGGACATTTATGTATTATTCTAGTGAAAGCTAATTGTAGTGTTTCCTAACCCCAGGTGAAGAATGAAACCTCAGTACGAGGTACACTTCTAAAAGCAGTGGACTACTGTGATACTAAAAAAAATATATAATTAAAACATTAAACAATTCTGACGTCTTTTTCTGTTTTAATTTCGTAACATTTTCATGCTTAAAGTTTCACTGACATTCAAGACAAAACAGTGTTTACGGTATTTTGATGATATAAATGATGACTCTGGATTATTATCTTTAGGCAGTGTTTAGAGATTGAGCTAAATGATTTGTGAAGTATTTGAGATTACATTTTTACTTTAAAGCTCAGTATCATCCTCCTATCCTTTTTTGGATTTTATCTACCTACAAAGGTAGTACCTTTGTATTTCATACTCCCCCATTCATCTACCATCCATTGTCTGTCACTTGGAATGGTAAATTCAATTTCTCTGACTCAGAGGTAAAATTGCCCATCACCCTATACCTGCCCAGTACAGAATACCGGGTCCTTTGTGTATGGTGTATTGTATATTGTGTATTGCGTCTAGCCTGAACTGATACCTTCCTACAACATCTGCAGGGAGTCGGCTCCCCAAGACCTCCAGTAGACAAAGAGGTGTGAAAACACCACCTTGAATGGCAGACTCTTTGTCTATTGGAGGAATGCAAAAGGGGAGTTGCATAGCTACGCCCTGAAAAGGTAGACTACTTGCCTACTGGACGAATACAAAGGTTGCTCAGAGTTTATTGCTCAGGTATAAATGTGGAGGGCTCACTTTGCTCGGGGTCTTTCTCCAGCTAGGATCACTCCTGTGAAGATTGACCTTTTCCTTGCAACGAAAACAAAAACTTGTCGGCCGTCAAGTTCTGCATTTCATTCTTCACCAGCAGCAGAGAATTTCCACAACACACTTTGTCCTCCACATGTGGGTCGTGGGTCACTGGAACCAATCCAAGTTGACACAGGGGGAAAAGGCAGACACCCTGGACAGGTCACCAGTCCATTGCAAACACATAGAGACTAATAGCCAGTGTTAGTGAGGTTAAGGCCCACAGAAGGAGTAAGGATAGGTTTAAGGCCACATTATACTTCTCCGACTGCGTAATGCGTTATCCGTCTGCGTCACCACGTAGACCACTCGAGCCTTTATACTTCTGCGTCGTGGTGACGGATAGGCGCTGCAATTTCCCGCCCGATCAGTAGGGGTCGCTGCGCAAGGTTGTTGTGCTTTTGGCTACAGTGAGCAATGGCGTCCGAGGGAGAAAGACTGTTGTTGTTGAAACAGTGGCCGTTTGTCACTTTTCTGTGTCCCGGAACGCAGTTTTAAGATAATTTGAGGCGAGAAATTGGCCATTTAGAGTCTAAACATGTGCTGTGTGTGTTAAGATATGACATATTTATAGTTCGGCAGCGACGAAGTCGGCGGTGTTCAGCTCCGCTCTCTGTGGACGCTCGGTGCTCACTGTGAGCCGGCACAGAGCAGCTTCACTCGGCCTGTCCTGAGGACCAATCGCAGCTCTTGCCGTCTCCGTTGTCCCTTGACGGAGTGACGGACACTTATATTCCGTGCACCCGGAGACGACGCAGAGGCTCTTCGACAGGTTCTGCGTCGACGCAGAGGACTCTGCGTAGCCTACGCAGAGCACTTTACGCAGGAGTATAAATTGGGCTTTAGGATTAAAAAATACATGGGTCGTAATTCCTGCATACAACACAGAGTTACATTTTTTTTCCATCATTCCCCCAAATCTTCTGTATATTTTGAACTATTTACCTGGAGAAGCAGAAGAAGACAAATTGTGATTGTTGCCAGGTCCATACTCTTCTTCCAGTCCTCCCTCAGAAGACGCGCCAAGGCTCCGAGGACTGTCTGTGTACACAGAAACAAAACATCACATTAGCAAAATACATGCAGTGCATGCGAGACATATAGGAGTACATACATCCAGCAGGAACTAGAGGCGAAACAGCTGTGCGTGAAAGTCGGACTGAGCAGAGATCAGCACAGATGGATGAGGGGGGAAATGCAGTGAGGTCGGTCACTCCTGGGGATTTTGAGCTATGGGTGCTTCTCAGTGTAAAGACAGGCACGGAAGGCGCCTTTCGGGTTCAACATGAACGCCAGGCTCTTATCAGCCACAAACAAACTGATGCAAAACGACATCGAGTGCAAGCTGTCGTTGCTTCGCGATAGATACAAATGAAGCGGTGCCGTCTTGTGATGGCCGCGCAGGATGACGGCTCTGAGCTGTTGCTGAAGAAACAGGTCTGTTGTCGCAGAAGTGAGCAGGAGTGGAGGTGAACTCTGTTTTGTGTGAAGCAGAGTGGACGAGATGAAGAGAGGCAGCGGCTGAAGTTTGAACTTTTTTAAAAAAAGGAAAAAGTGATAAATTACAGGAAATTAAAGAATTCCAGCAAATGAAAGTAGTTTGACGAAAACACAAATCTTAATAAAAGGTTGGCTTATTGTTTCTTCATGGTAACACTTAACAATAAGGGTAAATTCATTGAAGTTAATAAATGTTGTAATAACCATTTAATAACTGTTGATTAACATAATTCAATGATGTTATTCAGATTAATTAATGTATCACTTCATACATTATTCAAGGGTTTATTGGTCATTTCACTTAACGCTAACTGTTAACTAGTGTTGCAACGATTAACGATTACATTTTAGCATTGAAAATGTTTTGTAGTTGACAACTGATTACGTCGACTACCAACATTTGTCTACGACAAAGATGCACGGAAACACTGACCTAAAGTTTCGGAACATTTCACTGAAAATAAACTAGCGAAACACGTTTAAATGCAATCTCTGTGAAGCGCAACTCTCATTCAATGGTAACTACGGTGATGCACGAACACCTAAAACGGCGACACCCCAGAGCCGCTGTATAATCACGTAAAGCAGACAAGTGAGTTCACAAATAACACCGATACCTCGATTTTAAAATCACATGCTCAATTATCAAAGCGGAACTAGACCGGAAGTTCCTATTATCGCTGTTTTATGGTGTGTATCTGCGTCATTACCTTGTTTATGAAGCCCTGACGGTTCGAAACAAACAGTTCAGCCATTGCTGAGAACGTTGTGTTTTATTGTAATCTTGGGGCTCAACGAGATCTCTGAAAAACCCGTAATAGTTACGTAAGCAGCGGTTCTCCTGAACAACCGATCGTCCTGCTCCGAGCGGTAGTCCGGGCACATCCGGTTACGTACATTGAACCGCCGAAGAAGAATAACGTCCGTTGTGGAGGTGTTTCACGAGTGTTTCACGAGTGTCTTCTGACTCTGGGTCTGACTCCGGTTTAAAGTCATAAAGGGACTGCGGTGGGGAGTCGTGAAGAAGCTATTTTTAAACACTGTTAAAACAATGTTTTGATAATGAGGAGCAGTGCATCCGCCGTTCCAGAGGGGGGCGCTGCGCTTCTGAGAACGGATGTGCTGGATAGTACTGGCCAATCACAAGACTCTGTCTTCTGGGGGTGAAAGTTCACTCTCTCGAAATCTCGCAGCAAAGAAACACTGTCAGAAAAGAGGATTTCTATCGGCTAGTTTACAGAAACTAGGAGGTTTTTGACCATAAAAACAAGTTAATATATGTAAGTAGACCTCCATAACTAACATTTATGTGCAACAGGACCACTCTATGTGACCTTTAATGAACCATAGGCCTATGATGCAAGTACATAATAAGTTGGATAGTTTGAGCATATTAATTCAATATTTAAGCTGTAAGAAATCTGTGGAAATTTGTGTCAGATATTTAACTGATAAATTAAATTGTTAAATTGTTGTTATTAAACGACACGAGTCCGCTGTGTGTAGGTTAAACAGAAGTCCAAAATATGTGCTAACGATCAATTAAGAAAGTTATTGATAGATTAATCAACAACAAAAATAATCGTTAGTTGCAGCCCTACTGTTTAAGGGATACTTCACCGATTTGAATGTGGCTTTGTATTGCTAGAATAGCAGTAGTATTTTTTTGAAAATGTGCTTCCCTCCCTCAGTTTTTCACTGAGTTGTAAAAAAAATCTGTTTTCCATTTTCAAAATTTGCCCTACTGTGATGCAAAACGCATCATTTGACTCACAGTAGGGCACATTTGGATAAGGGAAAACAGATTTTTTTACAAGTCAGGGAACAACTGAGGGAGAGAAGTGAACTGTTCACGTTCATAGATCACCTTCTCAATTTGGAATTTGTTCAAAGTTCAGTTCAGTTTTTTTCGGTGGCAAATGAAAATGAATGACTGAACTTGTTTTTCAAACTATGACTTCATCCCTAAGTAAAAAAAACAGCATCGGCAGTCATAAACAGACTCTCTTTTTTCCCCCTTTTTTCCTGTTAAGGGAAGATAAGTTAAGAATTTTCATATTATTATGATAAAAGTATGACCAAATTAAATATTAGGACCAAATAAAATAATCGGCCGAGCTACCTGTCTGTCTTCTGTCGTGCGCCTCGCCGAACGCTGTCACAGCTTGCGAGTCGCGCGCATCACTGACAGCGCGGTGTTGCCAATGTGGCGACTTTGTCGCTAAATCTGCAGACTTTTTGGTGTTTCTCACGTGAAGGCACGTATCACGTATTCCTCCACACGTATTCCACGTGGAGGAAAACGTCTGCAGTCCGCCTCCAGGCTGCTAATGAATCACGCATGCGCTGAACCACTGCCGTTCCGCCCTGGAGGGTGGGACTTCGAGGGAGGCGGTTGTGATCATGTTCAAATTTTTACTAAGTGCTGTGAGACATGCAAGTATAGCTTTTCTAAACAAACATGGAAAAAGTTGAGAGTCTACATACTGGGGGAAAAAAAAAACCATTTTCTTTTGTTGGATGAAATGTGTGGCTACAAAATGGGAGCCATGCATACAAACACAAGAAGGCTGCTAATTTTAGGACGACGACATGTGGCACCAACAGTTTGAGACTGGACTCTTACATGGGGCTGGAATTTGCAGCCTCAAGTCAAGGGGCCTGTATGCATGCATGCTTTAGACAGAAGGTGTCACCCTTCATTCCTACCCCCTTTCCTCACGCTGCCAAATTCAGTGTCCACAACAGGTGATTTGTAAATCTGATCGGACTTGAACTCCAGCAAAGACACGTCGGAGACTCAGCTCGACAGATTTAGCTACAGCCGAAGAAACCATGTGTCAGACGGGCAGTGGAGACACAGTGACAGCGACTCTCTTCTACTATCGCTCACTCAGACACTCTTTGGCTACTGAACTGGTTCTATGAGCTGCCACATAACAACCACAATGGAGATTGACGAAGACGATAGCAACAGCTCATTACCGAACCTTGAGTACAAAGGTGCCCATCAAGCCTTCAGGGATCGCTGGAAAGAGACAGATGACACAATGTGTCGCCACAGCATGTCCTTCCACCTGCAGCACACACTGAGGAGCGAGTTCTTTGCCAGTTACTTGTACCTGATGGAGAAGATTCCTCTGGGTAAGAAAGGCCACACTCACAAGGTCAACATTTACAACCCTCTCCACCTTTGACTCCTACAAAGGAGTTGACATTGGTAACATAACACACTTTTGCATTTATCACTGATTGCTTCTCAAAGCATACTATAAAACACATTCTTACATTCTTGGGAAAAAACATGCAAGGACATTTCAGCCCAACAACAAATGTCTTGATTTGTATTTGTATTGAATTAGTAATTATCAGGTATTCAATATTGTGCCAACAAATAATCAGTTGACACTTCTTCAACTGATAAGTGATGTGCAATTGCCAGTCGACTGTGAGTTGTTTTTCAAGTGTTTCTAACCGTATAAAACTATACTGTAAATACTATTTGTGCAGTGTTATTAACCATCATCTAAATACTTCTCTGTAGATCGTGTCACTTTTAGTCTAGATGTGCTGTATGTGTGAGTGAATGGTTGTGAATGGGTGAATTGTATAAACAGTATATCATTATTAATAATACTTCTGATTAGCCTGTCACTTGAGCGTTTACGGGATCATGTCAACATATGATCATTAGTATGATCAATTCTTAGATTATCTGTTGACAATAGGTTTACTGTCCAGTAAACATCAAATCATAGATTAGGTGACAAATCTATAGTTGACAATCAATAGACTATGAGCAGGAAAACTACACTTGCAGCTGTGGGATTTTCCAGATGCCTCCTATCCAAGATGGCCGCGTGAGCGCTTTAACGTGTTGATGCTCTCAAAGTTTTGAACAAACTTTTGCTAAACCCGTGATTTATCGGTGACAACTGACCTTCATTGGGATTGTGAAGTTTACACCTTCGCATTGTGCCAAATTTTGGACAAAATTATGGGGGATCAAGACAAACGAACCTCCAGAAACAGCAACAAAAATGAGACCGAGTGTTGTAGCAGTGCTGCGGTGATGAAAGAACTGAAAGCAATTAACGCAAGACTGGACCGTATGCGGACCGACATAGAAAAGCAAGTCAATGCTAGAATTGATAGCATGGAAAAGCATGAGTAAATTCTAGAGTTGATAAATTGCGTGGATCCATGGAGAAGATGATGGCTGAGAGTCAGAACGTTGTGCTGAAAGAGATAGAGAAGGCCACAAAAGACATGAAGACAAATCTGGACACTGAGGCGCGAATGGAAAATATCGAGCAGAAAATGTCTGAGAGAGAGGCGGCGAAGAAGAAGAGTTTTGATCCAGATGTCTCTCTGATCGTTGTGGGGTTTCCTCATTCAGAGGGAGAGGATTTAATAGCTAAAGTGAAAGACCTGTTGCACGTCGGCCTTGGATGTGACACTGCGCCGCTGCGGTGGAACTGGTGCGGGCGTGCGGAGACCGACCGGGGATTGTCAAAGTGGAGCTGAGCTCGAGCCCCAGGAGAAAGTGGCTGCGTTGTGCAGAAAATCGGAATTGAAAGGTAACGACAGCTTCAAGGCATATACGTGTCTTCAGCGAAATCACATGCCGAAAAGAATAATGGGAATTAACTTATGAACTTTGATCCGTGAAACCGCGAGTCGGGAGGGACTTTTACTCGGCAGCTAATGGATGCATGGTGAAGCGGACGCAGTCGCTTTGGCGTGCGTCGAGAGACAGGGACCGGCAGCTGATGGCGATCGTGAATGAGAAGTGCTTGCCCGGCCCGTCAATGAACAGTTGTTGTTAGCCCACTGGAATGTCAATGGGTGGACGCTGTCAAACTGTGAACTCAGGACACTGCTACCTAAATCCCTAGACCCTGACTTAATTTCTCTGAATGAAACTCACTTATGCAGTGACACACTGGACTTTGATGGATTCACTTGGTTTGGACATAATGGTATTGCCCATAGGAGGGCTGTTATTTACTGATATTTCTCCTTGAATAACTTTGGACACGAATGTAAATAAGCACGGTTATACCTTTATGGAATTTTTGAAGGACTCTAAATGTTGTATACTTAACGGGAGGTTAAATCCTGAAGATAATAATTTTACTTCTATCTCAGTAAGGGGCAAAGCTGTTGTTGATTACATAGTCACATGTCATTTGAAAACATGCCTTGGATTTAATGTTTATTCCCCTTCTGAGCTTATTGACAGGGTTGGTCCAGAAAGTTTTAATTCGATTGGTGATCATAGCAGACTCCCCGACCATTCAGTTCTTTGTTTATGTTTTCAAGCGGGGGAAGTAGTTAATACTGTTGACTGTTCACAGCATGCAAAAAGATGTGACAGGAATTACCCTGTTGATTTTCTGTCTTCAAACAAGTGTTGCACCCTACTGGAGATAATAGGCCAAGTGTTATACCAATCTCTGTAATGTTTCACATGCTGAAATGGAGAAATATCCATCCATCCATCCATTTTCTTCCGCTTATCCGGGGCCGGGTCGCGGGGGCAGCAGTTTAAGAAGGGATGCCCAGACCTCCCTCTCGCAGGACACTTCCTCCAGCTCCTCCGGGGGGACCCCAAGGCGTTCCCAGGACAGCCGAGCGACGAAGTCACTAAATATTCTCGTGTAAAAAAAATGGGCTAAACAACCTTATTGGAATAATGAATTAAATGAGTTTTGGTTGAAGTTGCGTTCTGCAGAGGGAATGTTTCTTAAATGTGGTCCTGGGGAGCCCTGGAAGAGGAGGGCCTCGCATAGTGAATTCAAGCAATGCCAGGCTAACTTTGGTAGAAGGCTCAGCTTCTTCAAAAGACGGTTTAAAAGAGGCCAGGCCCTTAAATTAGAAGAGTTAAAAACTGGTGATTCTGGACGGAAATACACAAATTAGGCCCCAAAAAAGAAAACATTAATAGCCATAGAGGTTTTATTGGAAAGTGGTGGACCTACTCTTAAATTTGGTCAAATATTAAAAAAGTCGGAAAAATATTACAGTGAATTATATGCTTACAGTAGTTCCACTTTGTTTGATGATCATTTCTTAGAAGAAACTTGTAAAGTAAAACTTGAGATGGAAATACTATCAAAATGATGTACTGAACACTGATATTACATTAGATGAGGTACTTAAAGTGCTAGACATAAAGCTGTGGGCATTGAAGACCTCCCTAGTGAGTTACTTAAGAACCCTAAATTGTGTAATGTCCTACATTGTTTGTGTGTCACATATGTTTTCAAAATGGCATTATCCCATCTCAGTGGAATAGCTCAATTATCAAACCCATCCCGAAATCTAGAACAGATGACCCTAGAGTCCCGTTGAATTACAGAGGTATTAGTTTGATCAGCACAGTCTACAGAATGTACTCAGGAGTACTTAACAACAGACTTAATGCATTTTTTGGAGTCTTATGGAGGGTTGGTGGATGAACAGAATGGGTTTAGGAAAAACAAGGCCTGTATCGATCATATTTATGTGTTATCCACTGTGGTGAGAGCTCGTTTAGATAGGGGTAAAAGTACTTTTGCATGGTTTGTTGACTTCAGAAAGGCGTTTGATTGTGTTAACCGAGACCTTTTGCTGTTTCAATTACTTTCATCTGGTATCAATGGAAAATTCTATAATGCTATAAAAGCCCGTTACAAAGACCCCATTGCTTGTTTACAAATAAATAATTTAAGAACAAATTGGTTGTTCCCAACGCCTTTTGGGCTGAAGCATGGAGACTTACTCTCCGCTTCTTTATTTGCTTTTAGTATAAATGATTTAGCTCAAGATATTAAGCAGGGTAATTTTGGTGTGCCAATTGAGGACATGAATTTAAGTATTCTGTTTTACGCGGATGACATTGTTCTGATGGCTGAAAATGAAGTGAATTTACAAAATATGCTGAATTTTAGTTCTTGGTGTAGTAAATGGCGTCTTATTATTAATGGCGAAAAAACCCCAAGTTGTTCATTTTAGAGAAAAGAGTGAATTACAGAGTATTTATACATTTCAGTTTGGCCCTGTGCCTTTAAAGTATACTCGTCATTATAAATATCTTGGTTTTGTTTTTGATAAAAAACATGAAGTTTACAGAAGGAAGGAAAATACTAGCAGAGTCTGCTGGAAGAGCATTAGGTTCGGTGTTGAGTAAAATGAAATTATGTACAGATCTAGGTTTTTCTACATTTACACAACTGTATAAATCTTTGGTTGACTCAGTTGTGTTTTATGCTGCAGCAGTTTGGGGCTTTGAAGAGGTTTTTGACTGTAACTCTGGTTCAAAATCGTGCTCTGAGGTGTTTTCTTGGTGTGCACAAATATGCAGCAAAGGTAGCTGTGAATGGGGATGCAGGATGGAATCCATGTATTGTAAAACAAAGATGTGAAATGGTGCGATTGTGGAACCGTCTTGTCAGTCTGCCAGAGGAAAGGCTAACTAGGAAAAATTTTAACCGGGACAGAGCAAAACATCCCCCCTGGTCTAGAGAGGTTTCAATAATACTGTCTGCATCTGACTTGCATATAATGTACCAAAATAATTTGCAATGTAATATAAGTGTCGTCAGACAAAGATTGTCAAGTAAATATGAAGATCAATGGAAACAGGATATATGGAAAAAGCCAAAACTTGGAAATTATGTTAAATTTAAGAATGATTATGTTACAGAAACTATATTTCCCTCAATCTAAAGAGAAGGCAGAGGTCCCTCTGTGCTCAATTGAGAACTAGTACCTTACCTCTGGCAGTGGAAGTGGGTTGATTTAAAGATGAATTTCACTTGTTTTTTATTGTCCTTTATATTGTGATTAAAGGAACTCTCTTTCTGAATCAATTCAGTTAAAAAATCCTGATATATTTTGGAAATATGAAGGAGAGATTTTTGCGCTGGCTGTTTGAAAATGATGTTTTTGCTTTGGCAAAATGTATAGAAAAGGCCTGGTATCTGCGGCAAAGTATTTTGTATCCCATACGACAAGCCGTCTCTATTTGTAGTATGTGTACTTAATTGTATTGGTTTAGTTATGTTATGTTGGGTTCTGTGTTACATCACATCATGTGGCTTTCTGGAAATAATTGAGAAATGATTGTAGTGTCTAATAAGCCCATGAGGGCTGGGCAATCAATAAAATCGTCATCTGACAGATTCACACCTCTAGTCAGGTCCGTCTAATTAGAGAGAGTGGAAAACCACATGAAAACAGTAGAAAGAAGTGTCAACTGATTATCTGTTGATATGATACTGAATAACTGTTGATTACTAGTAGAGAATCATCAGCAACTGACTATCAAAATAAATTAATACCCTTGATTTTAACAGATGAGCTGTGGGTGTTCAGTTTAATAGGCGCTGTTCCTGTTGTTGTATTGCAAGTACAGCATAAAGGGAGTCTTTTGTTAAGTAAAGTAAGTTAATACAGTTTATTTTTATAGCACCTTTCACAGATATATAATAACAATAGGTGCTTCACAATAAAAAATATAATAAAATAATAAAAACACACCACAAAACATAATACAATTCATAAAACATAAAAACAGACAATCATGTTTAACCCTTAAATGACTAAAATGTCCTTTTTCTTGTGTCCCTACTGCCAGTAGTCAGGTTGTTCAGTAAGACTTAGTATCCATGTCCCACATGATCAGGAATGCTGGGGCACTGGCACCACCTTCACAGTTAGTGCTGACCATGTATCAGTACTTCTGACCACCACACTTCAAAAACCTAATATATGACAACTGCTAATGTAGTGTTGGAGAAGAATATTATGTGATGCAATGTATACAGGAAATGTGCTGGACCTTTGTTGTGCAACATCCTTGGTTGAGACGCAAAAAGCCTTTAACAGGCTCTACAGTGCATTGTGAAAGTGCTTTTCATTGCTGATGATTGTAAGTTCGAGTTGAAGCTAATCCTCTCCAGGCAGAGCACTCGTCCATCATGACATCATCACAAAGGAGCTCCAGAAACAGGAGCTCCTGACCCGCTGTCTGCTCCGGCTCAAGCCGCCTGGCACTAACTTGATACGAGGCCCATTAATGGCGCGGCACGTGGAGCATCACAGCACTGTCTCGTGTCAGTCAGCGGTGTATTGCATGACAGTCACAGGCCTGCACACAGCACCAACAGCCATGTCAGCTATAAATGCACTTAATGAAATACTGACAAGTCTGTCTATGTCAAATGTACATGTGTATGGGCACTGCCTTGGGTTAAATTTAGGCAGAAGACTTAACATTAATCTTCAAGCCCTGTTATCGGGTCTCCAAATGCCTCAGATTCTGTTACACTGAAGTCAAAGGGTAACCCTGACTGCAGTGTCCATGAGCTGGTTTCTCCTCAATATTTCTGTGTTTACCTTGTTCTAGGTAGACCAGATCTTGGCATGATACTGCCCTTGGGCCACATCTGGGCCTTTGGTCGTCCCTCACTGGCCCACATGAGGTTAAGTAGAAATGATGAACTTAAGGCCACAGTATACTTCTCCGACTGCGTAATGCGTTATCCGTCTGCGTCACCACGTAGACCACTCGAGCCTTTATACTTCTGCGTCGTGGTGACGGATAGGCGCTGCAATTTCCCGCCCGATCAGTAGGGGTCGCTGCGCAAGGTTGTTGTGCTTTTGGCTACAGTGAGCAATGGCGTCCGAGGGAGAAAGACTTTTGTTGTTGAAACAGTGACCGTTTGTCACTTTTCTGTGTCCCGGAACGCAGTTTTAAGATAATTTGAGGCGAAAAATTGGCCATTTAGAGTCTAAACATGTGCTGTGTGTGTTAAGATATGACGTATTTATAGTTTGGCAGCGACGAAGTGCTCACTGTGAGCCGGCACAGAGCAGTTTCGCTCGGCCTGTCCTGAGGACCAATCGCAGCTCTTGCCGTCTCCGTTGTCCATTGACGGAGTGACGGACACTTAAAAAATATTCTGTGCACCCGGAGACGACGCAGAGACTCTTTGACAGGTTCTGCGTCGACGCAGAGCACTTTACGCAAGAGTATAAATTGGGCTTTACTTGATCATGGGTGGGGTGGGGTGTCATGGTGGTGACTGACAATATACTCACTACATTAAACACACTTCACCACAGTATAGTATATTAGTATTCATTATTTAGTATAGTAGTTTCCTAATTTTAGTAGAGTTAGTTAGCACTAAATTAATAAAATCTGCCTGGCCATTGCAGTAGACCAATCAATGATGTGAGGTACTGATCAATAGTCACATCTGCCTGGAAACAGCTTAAGACATGAAACCTCACTCTTACTGAAAACTTGGTATACAAAAATAAATAAACAATTTCTAAAAATGAAGTAACAAAATGAGGTGTTTGAACTTAATGATAGCAGTAGTCGAAGTTAAACAAACTCCTGTGTGCTGTACCTATCAGCCCACGTCTTGGTGTTTTTCAAAATCCTGCATTGAGTTAGTTAGATTCCTTGTTTCTCCACTGGCAGCCATGTTTATCACTAAAAACATTTTCCTTTCATGCCGGTTCTCAGTGCAGGGAGCAGGCGTGTGGTGGACTCAGTACTGTCAGTACTGACAATGTGTCAGAACGACAATTAAAGAACAAAAAAACAACAACTCAACGTTTCCTTTAAGTAATATCACAAAGAAGCATTTGTTTACTTTGTAATGTTGTGTCCTGGATCTCTGCCTTGCTCTTGATGTTTGTAACATGGAGGAAGAAGTCCAGCTGGAAATAAATCCCCCTCTTAATGTTTCACTGAGTTGCAATGAATTCTGCTACTGGAAGTACTTGACAAGTGGACGGACATTCCCCCATGAGTCCCTGATCTCTGCACCTCCCTAATCTCTACCTCAACAGGAGCATGTCCTCTAAAGTCTTTGAAATGTTGAATCTCTGCAAGTAAGGTCACTGTGTCTTATGCCACTTAAATCATATTGTAACACAAAAGTGTTATGCTATAGATCCTTAAAGGTCCACAGTTCATTACCTCTTCTAACGGGTAACCTAAAAACATCTGTAAGTACACAACACTGCAAACTAATAAATCAGAATGTCATCATATATCATGTAACAGCTGAGAAGAGTGTAAGAGGGGCACAGCATGTCCTTATTTATAGTCCTCTGGTAATCACATCATCATGCTATATCTACTGTGAGATTGTGATCAGGGATCCTGTTCATATACTGTTTACTGGTGACATCTGTGTTTACAGAAAAAAAGGCCATACATGAAATCGTTTTGGATGCAGTTTCACTTTCATTTCTATGATGGGGTATTAGGGCCATACTCAAGGGAAAAAAAATATTTTCGCAAGAATAAAGTTGGTATATTACGAGATGCTTATCTTACTTTTTTCATGGTGTATCCCTGTATTCTACATGACAACTAATTCTGTCAATGTCTTAATTCATTGCAATGCCATACAGCTTCAGTTTATCGTAATAATTAATATGCCTTTAACATGGGTGAAATGGTTTATTGAAAAATTCTGTCCCGTTCGGTACGCTTGTCGCGGTTCGGTTTCACACAAATGCCTTAGTACAGTCGCTCTGTTTCTCTGGCCACTCTGTGTCTGCGCTCGCTGCTTCTGCTTCTGTTGTTGCCTCAAACGTGACATCGGCTCATGTCCCCAGATGACCTGCTGCTGTCAAAGAGGAGCAGAGGAGCTGTAAGGTTATGGACATACTAAGATTGGCATGGTTGGCACCGTTGCCTGGTGGGGACCACGCCCTGGCAGCAACGCTGGCCGTCATTCTTCGCTGGCCTGGGCTGCGTCACCGCCTTCAATCATCAACCGTTCAGTAAACCTCGGCTACCCCTCAACTAACCCACGTGACGATGTCACGGCTGAACTGCAGAAGCTGCTTGATGCTGGCCTTATTGAGCGGATTGATGCTTCACCCTGGATCTCCAACCTGGTGGTGGCAAGGAAGAAGTCGGGTGGCCTGCGCCCCTTTGTCGACCTCAGACCGGTGAACAGAGCAGTGATCTCCGATAAAAACCCACTGTCTACAACGGAGGAGCTGTCTGCTCAGTTCCATGCCTCCACGGTCTTCTCCAAGCTTGACCTTCACCAGGGCTACCTGCAGGTTCCCCTGCACCCAAACAGCCATAACCTCACTGCCTTTGTGTCACACATGGGGTTCTTCCACTTCACCCGAATGCCCTGCTACCTCAGCTCTGCCCCCAGCTCTTTTCAGAAGATCATGGGTGTCTTACCAGTGGTAAGACGTCCCTCAGCACCAACGCTTCCTCCTAGTGGCCTACGACCTTCACTCTAAGTGGCCTGAGGTGCTGCCCACTGGTTCTGTCATGGTCAGGGTGGTCACTGATTTCCTTTCATCTCTGTTTGCCCACTGGTGTGTGCCCAATACCATCATGACTGATAACGGACCCTAGTTAATCTCTGCCGATTTCTCTTCCTTCCTGGTGGGGAGGGGAATCAAACATAACTGAATCGAAAACCGTGACCCCAGAACCGTGATATTAACCCTTTGTCCTATCAATGCAAGTGCGCTCTGCCCACCTGGTGAGGCAGCAAAGGCCACAAGGTCAATAGAAGAACATAAGCCCAACTCCTTAGGTACAAAGGCCGGGTTGGGCTTCAAAATCATCCTCACACTGCCATGGAATAACTGCACACATGAAGGATACACTTAAAGATGATCTTGTCTGACCTCGGAAGAGGACGGAAGCAACAACAGTTGCACAGTGAGGAAGGCTACTGGCTTTGAGATAACTTGCACTACAAGGAAAGTGTTACATTTCTGTTAAGGAGAAACGACAGATGGTTTTAAGCTACCCTGTTTCTGTGATTGCAAAGAGACATGTTGAAGGGAGGCCCACACCTGTCACCAAACGGGTGAACTTGGCAGCGATGGAGTTTGGCCTGGACGGATGAGAACTTCGTCCTCCTGGAAGTTGAAGTTGGTAGCCGAGGGATGCCATGAAGGGGGGGACACCGGTGGAGGCAGACGTGAGGGAATTGTGGGCGTATTCGACCCAAGGGAGAAAGGAGCTCCAGGCAGTGGGATGGCGAGCAGGGACACAGCATAAGGCGCTCTCCATGCTTTGATTTTCCCTCAGTTTGGCCGTTAGATTGAGGATGCTAGCCAGGACAAGGACAAGCTGACGGAGGCGCCCAGGGCTGAGCTGAAAGCCTTCGATACTTGGGAAGAGAACTGGGGACCTCTGTCGGAGACAATGTGGAAGATTGGGAAACCATGAAGACGGTTAACCAGAAGTTCCTCCGTCTTGGCGGCAGAGGGAAGTTTGGGAAGGGTCCATGAAATGGACCGCCTTGGAGAATCGATCAACCACGGTGAGGACGGTGGTGTTGTTGTTGGAGGAAGGGAGACCAGTGACAAAGTCCATGGCGATGTGAGACCATAGGCGACGAGGGAGGTAGACGTCCAGGTAGACGAAGAAGAACCTGTCCAGCATGTCCAGCAGAATGTCATTGACCAGATGTTGGAATACGGCAGGGGCGTTGGTTAAACCAAAGGGCATGACCAGGTACTCAAAGTGTCGAATGGGAGTGTTGAAAGTCGTCTTCCATTAGTCCCCCTCCCGAATCCGGACAAGGTGGTAGGCATTACGGAGGTTGAGTTTGGAGAAGATCCGTTCCTTGCTGAGGGGGCTGAAAGCGGCGTCGAACAGGGGTAAGGCGTAACGGTTTTTTACTGTTACTTCATTCAGGCCTCTGTAGTCGATGCAGGGCCTGAGGGTTCCGTCCTTCTTCTGGACGAAGAAGAAACCGGCACCGACTGGAGATGAGGAGGGACGGATGAGACCAGCGGCCAGGGACTGGTTGATGTAGTCCTCCATGCTTTGACGTTCGGTGCGGGAGGGGTTGTAAAGTCTTTTGGTGGGGAGTGTGGCCCCAGGGAGCAGGTCTATGCCACAGTCTTAAGGACTGTGAGGTGGCAGTGAGAGGGCGAGGTGCTTTGAAAAAACCTCAGCGAGGTCATGGTACTCACTGGGGACATCAGTGAGGTTGCAAGGCTCAGGAACAGTCTCAGGCATGGGAACAGGAATTGGGCGAGCCGAATGGAGACACCGGGAATGGCAGTGGACGCTCCATCCGGTGAGTTGTCCGTTGGTCCTGTCGAACTAGGGGTTGTGGCGAGCCAGCCAAGGGAGACCCAGGACGATGGGAGCTGAGGAGGTGGAGGGGATCAGGAACAGCTGGAGGTGGGTGCATCAGTTCGAGAACCATCTCGCCCAAAAGACTGAGCTCACCAGCACACGCAGGAGTGCGGAAGTGAGAGAAGAGAGACGAAGGAGAACCGATGCAGCTGCGCCGGGCGAGGACGGAAGCTTCCTGTATCCTGTACACATTGTACATTTTTGTCATTCTTGTTTTAAACAAGGACTTTGTACTATTTTATTTTATTTTAATCTTAATTGTGAACTCTATTTGTTGCTCTTTTTAATTTTAATATAAACATTTAAAATTTTAATTAATTAATTTAAGTTTAATTTTATTTTATTTTTGAAGTTGTGTGATCTTCTGTACTTGCTGAGTCTGATATGGAGAAAATAAATAAATAAGTAATAATTAATAAGAATATATATAATATATATAAATAAGGTGACAATAATAAGGTGAAAGGGCTTTTCCTGCATTACTCTTCCATACAGCATCTCCTTGTGTAAAGTGCGCTGAATAGTTGAACGATGCACAGTGACACCATCTGCAGCAAGATGATGTTGTAGGTCTTTGGAGCTGGTTTGTGAGTTGACTGTGACTGTTCTCACCATCCTTACCCTCTGCCTATCTGAGATTTTCTTGGTCTGCCACTTCAGGCCTTAACTAGAACTGTACCTGTGGTCTTCCAATTCCTCACAATGTTCCTCACAGTTGAAACTGAGAGCTTAAATCTCTGAGATAGCTTTCTGTATCCTTCCCCTAAACCATGATGTTGAACAATCATTGTTTTCAGGTCATTTGAGAGTTGTTTGAGGCTCCCATGTTGCCACTCTTCAGAGAAGATGCAAAGAGGAGAAACACTTACAATTGGCCTCCTTAAATACCCTTTCTCATGATTGGATTCACCTGTGTATGGAGGTCAAGGGTCACTGAGGTTACCAAACCAATTTTGAGTTCCAATAATTAGGGCTAAAGTTATTGAAATCAATAAAATGACAAGGGTGCCTAAACAATTAGGCATGTATGCACATGCCTAATTGTGTTTAAATAATTCTTGCACACTTTTCTGTAAATCATCAAACCGAAGCAGAAAACCTTTTAGAAGAAATTGATACATAAGTGATACATAAAGATGCTGTCAAAATTTTATTCATCTGTGCTTTTGTTTTCTATCTGACCATTTGTCCCGACAGTGAAGCTCTACCCCCTCACCTGTGAGTACATCGAGGGTGAGAAGCAGTTTTACTACCGAGCACAGCAGTTTTATGAGGATGTGCCTGCTTCGGAGGAGGGCATGATGGGAGATTTTGTGGATATATCCAATGTTGATCTGGAGGGTTCCCGGGAATTTCTGAAGAGCTTTGTGGTGAGTCCATCTAAAAAAAATGGAAAACACAAGCTCACATTCAACTATAAAATCAAAGCCTATGCCTGTAATGTTTACATTTTGAGCCAGAAGACTTTCTGTATCTGTATACAACTTTACCTGCTTATAGCTATTATACATTATATCATTGTCTGATACACATTCTACACTCATTTAAACTTGTGTTTTCTTCCTAAAACACGTTGTAAATTTTTATGAGAAGAGCTCTCACACAGGTTCTCCACACACACACGGGGAGAACATGCAGAACATGCAACACTGCAGAGTTTCTTTTAGATGCTAAAGTAATCCACATGCTAATTGTAGGGCAATGGGTTTGGCCCAGAGACTGAGTTATTCAGAGAGTATCAGCTTTACAGGAGCTCTAATTATAACCTGCTAAGTTTGGATGTCTTAAAGGAGGTGCAGATGAATAAGTGGCTACATTTTTAACTGCTGCGAATGTAAACACAACAAATTAATACAGCTCAGTCCTGAGTCAGTGTTTCCATAATAATACAGTACACAGTGTTTACATTGTATTCCCTGCACTAAAGGTCTTTTAACTTTTTTACACCAAAATTCACAAATTTATTGGAGAAAAATGGGGATTAAAACTATGGATACAGATTATATTAGTCTATAAATTGTCAAACAATTAAACGGGTAACTGTAACATATTCGAAACCTGGATAAAGATGTTCTCCTAAATGACCAGTTGGCTGTTTTCATTGTTATTTATAATTTTCAGATCCAAACAGGATTTTATTTTATGATTAATTTCTTCATCACCCGCTTTTTTTTTTTTGCAGAATTATAGCAGCAGTGTAAAAACCTCGAAAAAGTACAAACTACAGATACATTAAATGAATATTTCTAGAAACGGCATGTACAAAACAATTTGTCACAAAGTAAAACATGAAAATAAAACAAACCTTGTTGACTGACAGTTTTTAATTCTTAAAAATCGCAATCTTCTTTAATAGTTTTTTAATCTGAGCACAAATGTCTCTTCTGGCAAGGTGCTGCAGGTGTCCCTCATGTGAGAAGTTGTTGTAGAGACATGTTCCGGGGGATGTTGTGTATCGACGGGTCCAGCTTTCCTTCACAACAATACCTAAACCACCATCTCAGACAAATACTGCTTTCAAAAGTTGATGAAATTCAAAATGTAATGTAAATGTAAGTGACACCACATTTCATAGGGTTCCACATATCCATGCAGAAGTGAACTGACGAGAAAAACTATGATCTATACCTTTAATGGTGAGAGGAATAAGAAAGGGATGTCACATCTGTCATAACTGTGACTTTGTCGGATGTTACCAGATAAATGAAGATAAGTTTATAATTCAACAAAATCAAAGGTACAAATTCAAACAAATTTGTACCTTTTTTGGACATGAGTGTCTTTTGTGTGTGTGTTTTTTAGTGTTTTACATTTGTTTCTAATATTAGGAGCTACTGTTTTTTTTTTAAACAGTTTTGAGCTAATAAACTGAGCACTGCTGCACCTCATCATCTTTCAGTAGGCTACCTGTGCCCTGCACATGCTTTGAACCTAACACCTCCATTGATAATAAGCATGGTAGGAAAAAAACAGATTTACAACCCACCCAGATTAAAGTGAGCAACATGCACTCAGAGCAATATGGCAGTAATTCACCAAAACCAGGAAGCCTCCCATAACAAGCTCAGAGCTCCTCAGGGCCCCATCTCTCATACAATCACATACTGGGGCCCCTGATGTGGACGGGGTTGGAGTGAGGTCAGAATACCAAATGAAAAGGAAGCAAAACCAGCGTGATTCAAGTGAGGGGACTTTGTTCCCCTGTGGTAAAGTTTGTAGTTCTGTTGACCTGAGGAACTGAGGGCTACTTGCTTGTGCTGTCGGTGCTTTTGAGGTGTAGAGGCCTGACATCTGGTACAGAAAACGTCTGTATGGCTTATAGATATGGTAATAATATGCTGCAGGGAAGCAGACATAGCACACAATGTCCCTATGCTCCGTTTTTTAACAAATGACAGTTGTCAGTTGAGGAATTTTGAATTCCGAATCTTCTTTCACCCACAGGGTCCGGGTAAAGCCGGTACACACTGTGCTTTGGACTGTGGCTCCGGGATTGGGCGCGTGACTAAAGGAGTCCTCCTTCCCGTGTTTGAGAAAATGGAGATGGCCGATATGATGGAACACTTCCTACTTCACGCACACGAGGAATACCTGGGCGATGACGCTGATCGCATCGAGACCTACTACTGCTTCAACCTGCAGGATTTCACACCCCCGAAAAACAAATACGATGTCGTCTGGATGCAGTGGGTTGCATGTGAGTACGAGAGGCGTCTCACTTTACAGTCTTCCTAAAGCCCAATTTATACTCCTGCGTAAAGTGCTCTGCGTAGGCTACGCAGAGTCCTCTGCGTCGACGCAGAACCTGTCGAAGAGCCTCTGCGTCGTCTCCGGGTGCACGGAATATTTTTTAAGTGTCCGTCACTCCGTCAAGGGACAACGGAGACGGCAAGAGCTGCGATTGGTCCTCAGGACAGGCCGAGCTAAGCTGCTCTGTGCCGGCTCACAGTGAGCAGCGAGCGTCCACAGAGGGCGGAGCTGAACACCGCCGACTTCGTCGCTGCCGAACGAAAAATACGTCATATTTTAACACACACAGCACATGTTTAGACTCTAAATGGCCAATTTCTCGCCTCAAATTATCTTAAAACTGCGTTCCGGGACACAGAAAAGTAACAAACGGCCACTGTTTCAACAACAACAGTCTTTCTCCCTCGGACGCCATTGCTCACTGTAGCCAAAAGCACAACAACCTTGCGCAGCGACCCCTACTGATCGGGCGGGAAATTGCAGTGCCTATCCGTCACCACGACGCAGAAGTATAAAGGCTCAAGTGGTCTACGCGGTGACGCAGACGGATAACGCATTACGCAGTCGGAGAAGTATAATGTGGCCTTAAGTCCTTTATGCACAGAAAGTTACGTACTTCTTCCGCTTGTGCAAAGTATCCCAGGGTTCTTCCAAAATAAGGGTCTGCTTGGTCGGATTGTTTTTGAGTACCTGATCCCTGTATGACAACAGGGCTATGACATCCCTCTGCAAACTTGCAGATGTTGAATGTATGAGTCAGTCTTTATTATGAAGACTGACTGGGAGATTTCAGTCATCATACATTATAATCATAAATGGTAAATGGCACTTTTATCCATCCATACCCTTGCTGGCACAGCCTTTAGGAACAAAGTGTGGTGTCTTGCCCAAGGACACATCAGACTAGCCGGCCTGGAATCAAGTCCACAACCTTCCACTTGAAAGACGACTCACTCTACCACTGAGCCACCATCTTCGCCCCAGCTTTGAACTTGCTTAGACTACCAGTAAAAATCTGTTCTTCTTGCAATTCCAGATTTTATCCAACTGGTTTTGAAAGTCCCAGAGAAACATTAACTACTTTAGATCAGTTTTATTCTTCAAAAATTAACTCAAGCTGCAGAGAACTCCTCGCTGAGTACAGAGGAATTCACCACCGTGACTTGACAATGTACAAATTTGGAGATTGAGATGTTGTACATCATGCATCTCCATCTGTTTTTAAAAGCCACACCATAAACATTGGTATGTCTACAGCTTTTTGTCCTGACACACAAATCTGAGTTTATCTCTTGCACTTGAAAGTGTGAGAAGTCCAACTAAAAAGATATGATCTGAGAAAAAATATCTGATTTGCCTGTATTGTGAAAATAGCCTGAAAGTGAAGCTATTTCCTTGGTGTCCAGGAGAATATTGCCACGTTGAACAAAGCCAGACAAGATGTTGATTTTGGACATGAAATACCAATTACTGCCAATGTTTTCCCAATGCAGCTGTAATCAACTATACTAAAATTATCTATAGCGTTAGATCTATTTCTCTGGACACAACTTTACTTCATTGACATGCCAGTTGGAAGCTGTTTGAAAAAGTGAGTCCACTTAAAAAAAAAAATACATATATATATATAAAAATAGTTGCAAGTTGTTTTTTTTATTATTATTATTTCTAAAAACAGCTTTTCATGAAAATACCTCAGTTATGAGTGTTATCTGTTTTTCCTTCAGGTCACCTGACAGACAGGGACCTAATGAACTTCCTGTTCCGCTGTAAGAAGAGCCTGCGTCCAAACGGCGTCATTATAATGAAGGATAACATGGCCCGGCAGGGCTGTAAATTAGACCCCATTGATAGCAGCATCAGTCGGCACCTGGACATCATGAAGACCATCATCGCCAAGGCTGGTCTGGAGGTCCTGGCTGTGGAGAAACAGGAAGGCTTCCCTGAGATCATTATGCCTGTCTGGATGATTGCTATGAAATAGACAGTGACTATATTGTTGTGAGTATTGATTCTCGAAAACCAAGAGGAAAAATCCAACCTGAAGCTGAATTCACACTTTTTTCCTGCTTTGTTAATCTTTTTTATGATTTGTGGTTAGTTTTAAAAAGTGATACAGACTCAGAAAACAGGGAAGGTGGCAAACATATTAAGATGTTGAAAATTTAAGCAGACATAAATTAGATGACCTACTTTTTTAAAAGACTAAG
This sequence comes from Microchirus variegatus, assembly GCF_963457635.1. NCBI lineage: Eukaryota > Metazoa > Chordata > Actinopteri > Pleuronectiformes > Soleidae > Microchirus > Microchirus variegatus. Next base: position 3,473,614 of record NC_139805.1, read on the forward strand.
ATCTTTGCTGCTTACAACCATGTTTTTAGTGAAAGCGAACACCGCTCACACACTGGTTTCTCTGCGCACAGAGGGAGCTGGGGGCTAGAGCAGTGCAGTCAGCACTTACATTGTGTCAGTAGCTTATGCAACCACACATAACCCCTGAACTATCCCTTTTGCAAATAGCTCCCATTCTAACCAATGAGAGCATTTCCACTGGGCGTACTGCAGAACGTCTCAGCAGCGTCCCAGAAGTGGCTCGCCTCGCCGAAGCACTTTCGTTAGGTAGCAGTTCTATTTTTGCCGCTGCTGAACCGCGTAAATTCCAACAGAGCAGATCGCACCAGACAGGAAGTCTGACACAGAATCAAAGTAAAAAACTTCCGGCCCCCCTTTCAAAATAAAACGCAATACGCAGGTCATATAGCCTGTCACAACTTCACATCAACATTACGTCGTGACCGGTGCTGCCAGGTCAACAGTCAATTAATCAGAGCATCTCAGAGAGTCATAATGTACGACGAGAGACTGATTGTTGAAGTGGAGAAACATAAAATCATTTGTGACAGCAGATCAACAGTCCATTCTGGATTATCGCGCGATCTTCAGTGAATACCGCTTGCTCCCAAGACACAGCGCCGCTGCTGTAACATGCCCGGTGGAAATCTGGAGTGGAAATATTGCAGTAAGGGTCAAAAATGTGTTACTGTGTCTGTTATTTACAGATTCTGAGAGTGTGATTTCTAAGTTTTCCAACAATGTCCAACACATACAAATCGGATAATATTTGAAGAAGATATGGCCATTTCAATGTAGGCACTCCTCAAACTGCTTTAGGTTGAATGATAGCCTCAAAGATTTACACCTTCTGGGAGCCAAGAGACAGAATCATCACATTTACGTAGAACAACCCCCTCCTGGTCTAAGCTGTCAGTGAAACCACACCCTTGGGGGGCTTATTATTTTATAATTTGTGTAGTTATACAGTGGTATGCAAAATCACATTTGTGCATCCTCCTTTTGCAGAAATAACAGCCTCTAAACACTTACTATAGCTTCCAATTAGAGTCTGGATTCTGGAGGAAGGTATTTTGGACCATTCTTCTTTACAAAACATTTCCAGTTCAGTCAGGTTTGATGGTTTGCCGCGACACAACTTCAACTTTGTCACTGATTCCTGGACAGTGTTGTCCAGAATCTGCTGATATTGCAGACGTTCTGTAAATCATATAAACTTTATTTCATTTCTCAAATATCACTGTGTTAGTCTCCTATATGATATATTTAAATATATGCTGTTTTAAATATGAAATTTCTTATCCAAACAACCAATGATTTATAAAGGAAAATCATCAACATTTACTGGGGTGCCCAAATTTTGCATACCACTGTATTTCCATCATCTGTTTTTGTTTCATGAAAACAAAATATACTATATATACTTAGGAGAGCTCGTTGCTAAATCATTAGCATCACAGTCAATCATCTGTTTGTTGTTTTTGTGACGATGAAGTCTGCTAACACGTTAGCATAAAGATCGCTAGCTTAAAATGCTAACAGACCACTCACCACCATTCTCTTTGCTGTCTCTGTTTTTGTTAAGAAGTTCAGCCACAGTTCACTTATTGTCCGGTTTTCTTTGTCTTCCTTTGTTCAACAAAGCTTTGATGACGACTGCTTTGATGACAATCACGCTTCAATTTCGCACTGCACACACACACACACACACACACACACACACACACACACACACACACACACACTGCACACGCTCAATAACTGCTGGAAAGTTCCAGACACTCTCTCTCCCCCTCCACTCTCTCTCTCCCTCCCTTTCTCTCTGTTCGTGCATATTAAGTAGCCATGTGTATTCTCTGTGACCTTCAGCTGATTGGCCGAAAAAGCAACAAAAGCTCTGGAATGTGAGATCGCCACACCCAAACTAGGAATGATTCACAGCGATAAAACAACCTTAATTCAAACACAAAGTTTATGGTTTTAAGACCCACAATACTGTGATTTGAAGCAGGTAGTGGCTTCTTACAAACTTCAATTTGAAACATTTTACTCGTTTTGCACTGGGCCGACTTGTTCCCCCTTGGTCTGTGGCGGGTCACATATATTTTGGAAGGCATTCTACTGTTCAAATAAAAAAGCTGGTAAACACCTGTAAGTTAGCTTCTGCATTAACCAACACCCTTATTCTCCTGAGCTCATTAGTCCCTCAAGAGTCTTGAAAGGTGAACTCACTTTATAACATCTATTCTTTGTAAACAAGAATTGACAAAAAGCTTTAGCTTGTTGTACTTCATTGTGAAGATTGTGGTCTTTGTTTAATTTTGTTTGGCAGTTTCTCCTGATTAAATGTTCAGACACAAGTTGTGATCTGTGTCAAAGTGGCACATAGATACTGTTGCTTTTCACCATATGATGTACTTAAGTGCATTTAGTACAGGTTGGTCAAATGTAAATATTAACTGTTTTTATGCCATTCTTGTGTTTTATACTTTTGCCTGTAACATTGTTGGCAATGCTGACTAAATGTGATATTTATATTGACGTTCTCTGTGTCATGTGTAAATGCAGACTTAGATGTGAACTGATTCACTCACTTTGATTCCACTTTTCTTACATTCACTACAATACGCTTAAATTGTAATGTTTTCCTAAGAGACAAATACCAAACTCTTAAAAACATATGGATGCAATTTTTCATCCTATGTTGCAAACAAAGACTAATAGGATTAGAGCTGTATAATCACCTTTGGCGATTATAATCAAGGCTGGTGCGTAAATGTTCTCTAAATATTTCTACAGTACAGCTGGTCCACGCCCCTGACAGTGACCGCACTGCAATCTTCCACATAGCTGCCTCAAAACACAGGAGATAATTGAGATCCTCTCAAATCGTTATGGTAATTCTCCGAAGTATTATTACTGTTATTATTTTTTCAAACTAACAGTAGAGGCAGCACATTGTTTTGGGCTAATGACTTTCAGCTGGGCCCCTGAGGTGGATTGGGGGGGGGGGGGTTGATTATTTCCTGATTTTGACAGACAGTGCCTGCTTTCATATCTGCCCTGGCTTTATTTCAGGCCTGTCACATGTTGTCTGCATAAAACACATCCAGGAGTCACCTCAAATATTCAGCATTTGTGTGCGTAAGCACTTGACAGGAGTGGTGCGGAGTCGTTCCTCCCCAAACTTCTCATGAAAGAATAGTTTGTCAGTGAGTAGCCTGGCACTATGAAAGAACAAAATGTTTGAAGTGTTGAAGGCGAGGTGGCGTGAGATGATCTTTACAACATGTTCCTCTCGTCAGTGTGACTCTTGAGATGTGAATAGACAAAATTTTCCACATCCTGTTTGCATTAAAGATCAAAATACCCCAAAAGTTAAACTTGTAGGTTTTTCTTTTTTTGCTCCCCCGGCCAAATGTGCTGTCACCTTTTCAGGAGTGGTTAGCATTGCTGACAGTCAAGGCTATCATTTCTAATACTGCTCAATGTCGTCTGCAGCCGCTCGACAGCGGTTTGAATATATTAGCAAGAGTAACACTGATTTGTCCCGTCACATTGGTGGAGCAGAGGTTTGGGCTGGAGTCCAGGAGGACGACACAGGAGAGCACAGGGAAGGTAGTGATCAGCGCTCTATTCAGCGAAATTCCAATTGCTTTATTAATAGCACCAAGAGCTACAGTTACATGTCAAAATATAGCTAAAAACCAAACAAACTCTTGGATAATATCTTTCCTTGGTATCCACAGCTGCCAACAAGTCAAGACAGTTTCATCTTCATTAGACAATGGACATGAAATGAGGAAAAGAGAAAATATGACAGTAGTAAATTAGTCCCCAAACCAAGAACATTGTTCTTTCATTGCCCCATGTATAATAAAATGGCAGGTTATTATCCCAACTGTGCTGCTACTTTACCATAAGGTGCAACTCAAAGTGGTAGACCCACCACTCATCCAGGGTTAGGAAATATTCAATAAAACCAGTTGGCTCTGCTTCAAAACCTGCCAAGTTCTTCCGCAACGTGACTTGAGTCTTGCGTGCATTTATTCAGGCGTTAAAAGCTGTGGCACCCACCAAGCAGAAACCTTCAACATGCCAAGTTCGCGGTGCTGAACGTTATCTACTCCTTCATGGGAGATGTTTACAGCAGTGGATATCAGATTAACAGTCAAATGTCTGTCATCCATCCAATGACCTTGGTGGCTAACCCCTTTTTCTGCAGATGTGAGGTAACAGCGCAGTGCCAGATTTTGCTCATGTTCGAAAAATGTCTTAAAAAAAGTCCTCAATTAACGACAAAATGTGGGTTTATTTGGAAGGAAACAATGCAGTCAGTATCTGTGTCTGTGACAGGCATATCTCGCTGACCATTGGTCAGATCGATCTAAGATTTTGGATATGGGTTGAGCATGTGGTGTAGTGGTGTGCATACTTGATACGCGAGCTCACCAATATGCAAGGACATATTTATTTAGCATTAGCATGCTACTATTTTGCGGCTAACTTGGTGAACCTGTTTCCAAAGGTAAGCTCTCGAGGCTGCGATTAGCATTAGCATAGCTAGCTGTTTTGTCAGCCATGCTGGAATCTCTTTACAAGATATATTTTGAGTTGCTTTGTGCCTAATGATGTTGCAGAGTGTTTGTATTACGTTAGCCTTTACGTTCCTTATCATTTATCACAAAAATCAAAATACAATAATATAACATTTTGCAGCGGGAACTGATCATAAATAAATAGCTTAACTAAGTCAAATACACAAACAGAAATATACTGTTTGGTGAGCTGTATCACGACCACGTTCGCTGAGGAGGTACTATAGTAATGGAAAACAATACCAAACCGAGTGGAGTTGAACTGTTCCATGCCAAGTCGTGCTGGATTTGTATGGTGGAAAAGCCAAAACCAAAACCTACAGGATATATTATGTTCCTGCCACATAGATGGATGGATGGATGGCTGGATATGTACAGATATTGTCATACACAACTGACCACATAAATATACCAAATGACCTGGTTTTTTGAAGATACTCCAAAAAGACAATGCCAGGATTACTTAAGCCCAATTTATACTTCTGCGTAAAGTGCTCTGCGTAGGCTACGCAGAGTCCTCTGCGTCGACGCAGAACCTGTTGTAGAGTCTCTACGTCGTCTCCGGCTGCACGGAATATTTTTTAAGTGTCCGTCACTCCGTCAAGGGACAACGGAGACGGCAACAGCTGCGATTGGTCCTCAGGACAGGCCGAGCTAAGCTGCTCTGTGCCGGCTCACAGTGAGCACCGAGCGTCCACAGAGGGCGGAGCTGAACACCGCCGTCTTCGTCGCTGCCGAACTATAAATACGTCATATCTTAACACACACAGCACATGTTTAGACTCTAAATGGCCAATTTCTCGCCTCAAATTATCTTAAAACTGCGTTCCGGGACACAGAAAAGTGACAAACGGCCACTGTTTCAACAACAACAGTCTTTCTCCCTCAGACGCCATTGCTCACTGTAGCCAAAAGCACAACAACCTTGCGCAGCGACCCCTACTGATCGGGCGGGAAATTGCAGCGCCTATCCGTCACCGCGACGCAGAAGTATAAAGGCTCGAGTGGTCTACGTGGTGACGCAGACGGATAACGCATTACGCAGTCGGAGAAGTATAATGTGGCCTTTAGTCTCAAAAAAATTACACAGTGTGTGTTTTTTTTCTAAACAAATGTATTGGTCACACCATCACCACATTGAGAATATTTGGTATGAGCGGGAGAAGACTGGATACATTGGTCAAACTCCATCATCAATACAAGATTTTGCTGAAAAATTAATGAAACTATGGATGATCAAAATAAATTTTGCGACTTCATAAGCTAAGCCATGGCAAATGTAGGTTTTAATCAAAGCTAAAGGTGGTCCAACAAAGAATGAATGACTTGGGATGGGTAGTGTAGTTCTAATGAAAATGAAAGCGATGTCACCCTGTGCCAGTTGAGAAGTTGAAAACAGTAAAGTTTCTCGAGACAAGCATTGTTAGCAATACCAGTTGATAACAACAACACACTACATATGATACACTAAATATGACATAAAACTATCAACAACAAAAGTAGCACTGTTTGTATGGTGACAACCATGTTGGATTTAGTACTGGCCCACATGGTGATGCTTTACAGTAAAAAGACCAGGTTTGGCAAGCAATCTGACTGAGGGCCTTTCTGTTTGGAGTTTGCATGTTCACCCTGTGTGTGGGTTGGTTTTCTCTGGGTACTCCGATATCCTCCCACAGTCCAAAAACATGCAAAGGTTAATTAGACTCTGAATGTGAGAGTGTATGGTTGTTTGTCTGTGTTGTACCCCGCCCCTTCACCCTATGCTGGGATTGGCTTCAGTGGCCCCTCAAACCTCATGTGGAGGATAAAGTGGGAGACAATGAATCAATAATTGTTAGGACATCAGATGATGATTTGGATAAACTCATGACCTCCTACCATGTTGTCTTTAAATGACACTGTAAGACAAAAGAAATCCCAACTTAAAGCCATTGTTTAGCTTATTTTCATTCTTTTTGGCTGCAATCAACAACACTTCAGTCTCTTGGCACTGTTGGTGAAGATCTAGTATTTTGTCGGAGAGACAGTGGTTGTTATGATATGGCTTCTGCCCACAAGCAAAGACAGTCAGCACCCTCAGGAAGCACCATAGGGGTGGATTTCCAGAGCGGAGGCATCAGCACAGAAAGCCTGAGCTTTTATCCTGAGAAAGACTGAGTCGTTGTGGAATATCCAGTCAACAAAAACCTCAGTCAGTCAGTCTCTAAAGTCCTGGATGGTTTCAGCGAGACAGAGAGAGGAGTCGTCCTAACCTCTATTCCCTGGGAGACTTCACCCAGAGGAATGTGCTTTCTCTTCATCTCCAGTTCTCACAGTAAATCATGTCAGAAAAAAAATAGACCTGATGATTTTTGGGCTGTTTTTTTTTTTTTTTTTTTTTTTTGCTGCCCATACAGGATTTTAACTCTCCCAGCATGTTGTCAAGGGTCTGAGGGATTTTTCTTTTTTTTTGCCCCACTCAGCTTTCCTCAGTTTAGAGGGCATGGATTAGTTATACGGGCTGTTTAGGAACCAGTCTCGATCGTGTAATATTTCATCCAGCAAAGTGGTTTTGAGGCTGGTTTAGGCTGCTGCTGACTGAAAGGTTTTTATCTCCGGACCAAGTATATGACGGCAAACAGTGATATCCACGGCTGTCTCTAAAACAATATGGTGAGTTATAACCTCAGTCCAATATAGTCAAGAGCACTGGAAAAAAAAACCTGTTCCAATAAGAAGGATCATTTCGACTCCACAACATGACCTCCCTGCTGTGCAGCGTTGGATGGAAAGCATTGCTCACAACAACAAAAAAGAAAAAGGAATTTATTCCCATCTGAAGCTGGCGTTAAAAGTGTATGTGTGTGTGTGTGTGTGTGTTGTGATGGAGTAATTCAGGGTCAGTATGTTCTTGGCTGTATGTGCAGACCCAGAGGCACATATTCAGTTAAACACTGGTGTTACCTTTTTGAGGCGTTGTTTGTTCTGTGTGTGCATTGATCTCCCGTGTATAAAGTATGTTACCCAACAACAACAACGGCATTTGTTTTGTTGCTTCATTTTAAAAAGGGAGGAATGACTGCATGAAACTAAGTTTTATTTATTTTTTGCCAACTGGAACTTTTAAATGTATTTTTTGAATGAATTTCAGAATTATTTTTCCTTAGGTTTTTTTCTTGTGTCCATTATTTTCGGGTTTTCATTGGACTATTTGAGCCTAGATTTAACAATCATACATGAACAAATGTGGATAAACTAGACCGGAAGTTCCTATTATCACTGTTTTTTTTGGTGTGTATCTGCGTCATTACCTTGTTTATGAAGCCCTGACGGTTCGAAACAAACAGTTCAGCCATTGCTGAGAACGTTGTGTTTTATTGTAATCTCGGGGCTCAACGAGATCACTGAAAATCCCGTAATAGTTACATAAGCAGCGGTTCGTCCTGCTCCGGGCGGTAGTCCGGGCCCATCTGGTTGCGTACATTGAACCGCAGAAGAAGAATAACGTCCGTTGTGGAGGTGTTTCACGAGCGACAGTGTCTTCTGACTCTGGGTCTGATTCCGGTTTAAAGTCATAAAAGGGACTGCGGTGGGGAGTCGTGACGAAGCTATTTTTAAACACTGTTAAAATAATGTTTTGATAATGAGGAGCAGTGCATCCGCCGTTCCAGAGGGGGGCGCTGCGCTTCTGAAAACGGATGTGCTGGATAGTACTGGCCAATCACAAGACTCTGTCTTCTGGGGGTGAAAGTTCACTCTGAAACATCGCGGCTGAAAAACAATGTCAGAAAAGAGGATTTCTATCGGCTAGTTTACAGCAACTAGGAGGTTTCTGACCATAAAAACAAGTTAATATATGTAAGTAGACCTCCATAACTAACATATATGTGAAACAGGACCACTCTATGTGACCTTTAAAGATATCTTAAACTGGATTGTGGTTGTAGGAACTACTACTACTAACACGTTCAGCACTGCGGAAGTTTGTAAAGTGTGATATAGGGCTATCATGATAAAGTGTGGTGGGGAGGGGGACATGTGGTGGGCCGTGGCGCTACCGCCGGAGGAGTGGTAGCCTAGGGTTTTCTGGATGCGGGGGCACTGGACCTCGACGATCCACATGTGGTCGGGGTGGCTGGGCCTCTGCCCACACCCCCATACCCTGCTACCTTAACATTACTTACTGTGTGTATGTGTTTTTCATTGCTAATATCTTGAAAAATAAAACAAAGTAATCATATTTGTATAAAATGCTATAGGATACTGTACCTTATTTGTACATTAGAAGTCCTCCTTCAGAGTTTTCCTCTATCATTGACTTGTCAACAAATACATGTGTTGCTGTGACACAGTATGTTACATCATTTGTAACAAACAATAACATTTCCCAACATGTAGGAGGACCACGAGAGCAAATTCCACATTGTTACTTTAATGCCATAGCATGATAAAAGTCAGGCCCCAACATTGTGTTTAGGGGAAAATTATTATTTGGTTAAGGTTGAATTCGGCAACCAAAATGCTGCTCATGTCAGAGAAAATTTGGTGGTTACAATAAATAAAAAAGCAAAGTCTAAGGAGACATGGATTGTAAATAACAAAATACATAATTAAAAGGATACTGGCACAAAACTGCGTACGTATGGAAATAATTTCATGTGGAAGAACTTAACTGGCCTTAGCAGTCCTTGACTGGTTGCACCAGCTCGTAACCACCATACTTTTCTATCATGTAAATTCACAAAATTTAAAGCTCAAGTGTCGAACTTCTGTTGACAAAACACTGCTGGTGTCACGACCCCCCACTAAAGGTCCTTTACTGATTGTAACTTAGCGGTTATGATCTAAAGTTAAAAAAGAAGTAATGTTAAGCTGAAAAACTCTACACCTCGCTTAACTAACATTTATGCTTCATCCAATCAAGACATACAAAAAAAACATCACTCTGTGTCATCACACACAGAAACACAACACTGCTGTACTGAGAAAAACACAGAGAGAATTGGGTGCAGCTGATAGGCTTTGTGTGCTCATTTGACAATCATTTGTAGACATTGTTCATATTTAAAATTGTAAAATAAAGAATGTGTTACGAATATTTGTTTGTCTCTATGTGGCCCTGTGACGGACTGGTGACTTGTTCAGGGTTCACCCCGCCTTTCGCCCCAATGTCAGCTGGGATTGGCACCAGGGCCCCCACCACCCTCATGTGGAGGATGAAGCTATAGAAGATGAGTAAGAATGTTTTAAACTTGGTCGTCCAAAATTTGACAAAAAAATTGGGTCCAACATTTGACAAAAACATTTGGTCCAAAATTTGACAAAAACATTTGGTCCAAAATTTGACAAAAAAAAATTGGTCCAAAATTTGACCAAAAAAATTGGTCTAAAATTTGACAAAAACGACACACTATACTATGATGAGTAAGAATGTTTTAAACTTGATTTAGATTTGATTTATTTACTATTTTGTTTGTCAGTTTTATTGTAGTTTTTTTTTTTATGTTAAGCTCGTATGACTCCATAATCCTAACAACTTTTTCTTTATGAAAGATGTTGAGCAAAAAGGGCTGGAAAACTTTTTCGTTTTTTAAAATTTTTGGTAAATTTTTTTACAAAAACGTAAAACTATACTATGTCGACAAAAATGTAAAAAAAAAATTTTGACCAAAAATTTTTGGTCCAAAATTTGACAAAAACGTCACACTATACAATGTCAACCAAAATTTGAAAAAATCTTTGTCAAAAAAACTTTGGTCCAAAATTTGACAAAACATCATACTATACTATGTCGTCCAAAATTTTAAAAAAAAATTTGACCAAAAATTTTTGGTCGTACAAAATTTGACAAAAAAAATTTGGTCCAAATTTGACAAAAAAATTGGGTCCAAAATTTGACAAAAAAAAATTGGGTCCAAAATTTGACAAAAACATTTGGTCCAAAATTTGACAAAAAAATATGGTCCAAAATTTGACAAAAAAAATTGGGTCCAAAATTTGACAAAAACATTTGGTCCAAAATTTGACAAAAAAATATGGTCCAAAATTTGACAAAAAAAATTGGTCCAAAATTTGACGGTCCAAACGACACTATACTATGATGAGTAAGAATGTTTTAAACTTGATCGCTATTTACTATTTTGTTTGTCAGTTTTATTGTAGTTTTTTTTTTATGTTAAGCTCGTATGCCCAGTTTACATCAGATTTTCAGCTATTCAAGTATAGCTACATATTTAGTTTACTGATGCAGAAACAGTCCCGTGCAAACTATGTCCTTTACCCAACACATTTGAACTGTATCTGATCACCAAGCATCAGTAATACTCCACTATAATGCTTGTGTGTCTGAGTGGATGCAAAATCAAAAACGCAAAAGAGAAAAAAGAAAATGTTCCGACAGCAAAAGAAGCATACCATAATGTCAGCTCTGGTGGTTTTCATACTGGTGAAAATCACCTGGGGGCATTATAGAGGTCAGTTCCTGTGATATATTGCTGGATCTCTAGGGATTTAAAGTGCACAGTGAACTCTGATTGCTTGAAAGTGGCACTGGTACCCTTCATTTTTGCAGAAGCTTTTTAAGTGTTAACAAACTGAGCCCCTCGACGTCCACAGCTCCACGAGGACTGCAGCTGACATGGAGGGTTGATGAGGAGATGAGTCTCAGGTGCAAATCTCACAAGGACAGGAAAACAGCAGAACACATGAGGAAATTGGGGAATGAGGACCACATCCTCACAGAAACAACAGCCACATAAAAAAACAACATATGTTTCTGTTCAAGCGACAAAGCACTCTTATTGTGATGAGAACAATGGGAGAAGTTAAGGTGATGTTGTTATAGAGTCAAAAAGTCTGATTCCAACTGAAAAAAATCCTAATCATAATCAATTAGTGATATTGAATTTGGGGTTAGGGGACAGTGGGCAGCACTTGAGTGAGCAATGAGAATGGGTACCTTGCTCAGGGGCACTCCAGCCCTTGACCTGTACCAGGATTCTAACCAGTGACCCTATGGTTAGACACACAGACACACACAAAACATTTAATTAATGCCAATTCAGGTCAAATTACATACAGCATGAACAATGTATCTTGGTAGTGTGTAATAAATAAATCTAATTTAACAGATAAATGAAAGGGACATTCATGAAATAAAAGAAGAAAATACTTAAATTGAATGTTGAATAGGTCAGCTGAACAATTATGAGTCACATTTACACCAAGCTGGTTTCACTTAGAGTTAGTGCACTGTTTTTAAAGTGGTCCATGAAGGTTTGCCAGATCTGGTAGTTTCCAACATCTTTCATAAAGCAAGAGTTGTTAGGATTATGGAGTCATCTCTTTGTTTGTTGTTTTGTTTCCAATTACTGGTTTCCTGTTGTGTGTGTAATCTGTCGTCCTTGTGTGATTCCTGATCCTGATCACCTAACCAATTCCATAAGCTGCCACGGAACCAGATTGAACCAGATTCACCATTGTAGCAGACAACGTCTCTGCCTTCACTTTATTCTGAAGACTGAGTATTAACAGTACCTCTGTGACTGACCTGCCTTACCATACCTGTCACACACAGCTAGTCTCCATTGCCTCAATGTCAAAGGTTTTTCCACTTGATTTGTCAGCATATTCTCTGGGTTCTGGTTGGAACATTTACACACAGACACACACACATTCTTGTACTTGCCACATACTGAGGACCAGCATTTCCACTTTATAAATCAACACAATTACAAATATCTACTTCATGAATGACATCTACAAAGAACTACTGGTTGCAGTACCGTAAAATGTCTGCAGGTGGAGCCCCAGAGCAAAAAGGGCTCGAAAACTTTTTCGATGTTTTTTCTTTTTTTGTAATTTTTGGTCCAAAATTTGACAAAAACGTCATACTATACTATGTCGTCCAAAATGTGAAAAAAAAACCCGTCATGCTATACTATGTTATGCTACTAAAAAAATGTTGGTCAAAAATTTGGAAAAAAATTGTTGGTCAAAAATTTGAAAAAAAAAAATTTGGTCCAACATTTGAAAAGAAAATGTGAACCAAAATTTGAAAAAAAAAATTTGGTCCAAAATTTGAAAAAAAAAAATTGGTCCAAAATTTGAAAAAAGAAATTTAGTCCAAAATTTGAAAAAAAAAAATTGGTCCAAAATTTGAAAAAAAAATTTGGTCCAAAATTTAAAAAAAAAAAATGTGGTCCAAAATTTGAAAAAAAAAATTTGGTCCAAATTTTGAAAAAAAAAATGTGGTCCAAATTTTGAAAAAAAAATTTGGTCCAAATTTTGAAAAAAAAATATGAAATAAGAAATATGTCATTAATTGGGTAGTCGGTAAATGGCCATATGTTTACATGTGCACATACACATACTTATGGACCTAACCCCAAAACCAGGTCTTAACCCCCCAAAAAGCCCTTTAAAGTTGTCAGGACCAGACAACAATTCCCTCACTCCCAAAATTTGAAATTTGTATGGGAAAAAAAGGGAAAGAAAACCGACTTCCTTTCACTCGTAATAATGACTGGACATTTACATTTTCCTGCTGATCCAATCCTCAGATCAGAAAATGCCTTCCTGCATTGTTGTAGAGGCTGTTTAACTGTTACATTAAATGGGAACTTGTTCCAAAATCTGGTGTCAAACCCAACAACCATAGAGCTCCCATAGTGCCACAGTCACACAATCAACCACTCATATGGGTGGGATGTTTGGCTTGCCCACATACTTTAGGCTGTCAAGTATGTGTTATCCTGTAAACAAACATATTTCAGCCCTGACAACAAACACAACATGCAGGTTTTGAATCACACACAGCTGGGTGCAAACATCACACATGATAATATGTGTGTACGTGTGTGTGTGTGACTGTGTTGGTACAGCAAACACCTCGTTTAATTGCTCCGAGTGAGGTTTGAGAGGCAAGCCACTCAATTAGATTCACCCGCAGTTTGCCCCCACCCTCTGGATTGCTGTGGTTGTGTGTGTCGTCTGACAACTTGTGGAGCCGCTCTTTGGGCCTGGTGCTCTCGTTGCCCTTGGAAGCTACGTCTCTCAACGCTGGTTTCAATTCCATAACATTTCAGATCAAGATGTAATGAGTTCAAATGGCTTGCACATGCACATTATGCCCCCGACTAGTCATTTTCCAGCGGGCCAATTCACTCCCACCATTAAACCTTTCCCCGTGTGACTCAGAGGGTGTGTGTGTGTGTGTGTGGGGGGGTTCTTGTACTTGGGTCATACTGAGGACCAGTGAGGGTTTTAAACCAACAAAGTGAGGTCATTTTTACGGAGTGAGGACATTTTGGCCGGTCCTCACTTTGTTTTCATTGAAATCACTTCCTTAGGTTGCTATAACATGCTATACTCAATTTGTCAAAAAAAATTATAATTTCTGTCAAATTTTGGACCAAAAATTTTGGGTCAAATTTTTTTTTCAAATTTTGGACGACATAGTATAGAATGACGTTTTTGTCAAATTTTGGATCAAAAATTTTTGGTCAAAATGTTTTTCAAATTTTGGACGACATGGTATAGTATGATGTTTTTGTCAAATTTTGGACCAAAAATTACAAAAAAAAAAAAACATTGCAAAAGTTTTCCAGCCCTTTTTGCTCTGGGGCTCCACCTGGAGACATTTTATGGTACTGCAACCAGTAGTTCTTTGTAGATGTCATTCATGAAGTAGATATTTGTAATTGTGTTGATTTATAAAGTGGAAATGCTGGTCCTCAGTATGCAGCAAGTACAAGAATGTGTGTGTGTGTGTGTGTGTGTGTGTGTGCATGTGTCAAATATGTACCATGTATGTAGAGGAGGAACATTCTACTTGAGGCGCCAAGTTCAGGTGAAGTTCTGCTTCTGCTTCTGCTTGTGCTTGTGTAGGGGCGATGCTAGCTCAGTGGTAAGGGAGTGTGTTTTTTTTCCAGTGGAAAAAAATCTCAAAATCTCACAGTCACCATAAGTAGTGTACCTCTATCAAAAAACACGGAGCCACTAGCTAATCTGCTGCAGGAACAGTGGCTCTGCTAAATGGTGGAACACACACATTGGTCATATCCCCAAAAACAATCCCTTTACAGTGTTGCAAGACAAACATCTTGGGAAACGCTTTATTTCATAAATGGTTTTTATAGAACTATGTAACTGTGGAGTAAAATATACTCCACAATTACATAGTTAGTATAGGTCCATAGTATATAGTATATTATACTATATGTGTTGTTTTGTGTGTGTGTGTGTGTGTGTGTAGTGTTTGTGAGTGTGATGTAATGTATTCATGAGGAGGAGGAGGATGCCAAAGAAACAGCCTCCACTGCTGGAGCCATTAGCTGCTATAGCAAATCTGCTGAGACCTGACTGAGGCAGGTATTTCCTGTTTCTTGATCTTGAGCTCATTTTTTGCTGATGGGAGTCATAATAAGTCGCAGTTAAATGCTAACATTTCTTTATTTTTATTTTTTTTCTGGATCCTGGAGTGTGTGAATGTTCCTGCCAGCTGCTGTAATTGTACAGTTACAGTATAACTCCACATTAAACTCACTGCCAGAGTTTTTGAATCTTATAACCGCCAAGTTTGGAAATCAATTATTGCAATACGATGTTATCACGAGGCACGACTCGCACAGCACTTTATTAACATTCCACGTATGATTTTTATGTTAACAAAAAATTTAATGACTTCGTAGCGTAAAAGAAATGATCGTCAATCCACTTGGAGCAGTGACCTTTATTTTCCACTGTTACACTGTTACACTTGTGCAGTAAATGCGGATTTTTGACTCAAACTGAATTAGACTTAAATTATATATTTTTTATATTATAAATTTATGGTTATATTATAAATAGTAGGGTTAGGGTTAGTTTTTTTTTTAACTTTTTTGCAATAGTAAATTTAATTTAATTTTAACTGTGAAGCACATATGCCATGAATGAACTTAGCCTCCTCTTCTTTATTAAATCCAGTGGGGGTTTCCCTCTAAACAGATTTGGATTATTTTTTATTTTTAAACAAACAAACACACATAAACCATTGGCTCAGTGTTTCACGAGGTTAAAAAAATGAAGATTTCCCAAACCATATAGATCAAAATATTCAATGTTGACGATGAAACACTTTAATGATACACACTTGTATGCATTCATTTCTCTTTATGCAATTTGCATCACACATCATGTCAGTTATGCCCAGTGCTTTTTAACTATACTCCATTGTTATTCCCTGGAACAGTTATCCCCCCCACAGGGCAAATTACTATTAGGTTTAACTCAAAATGAATCGCCCCCCTCACATCTTACCTGCTGGGGTGTTTTCATTTTCCCCCTTGTATAAAAGCCCAGGAACACTGCTAAACAATGTCTCCTTCTATCATAAAGCCCTTTCAGTGTGGTCTTAAAAGTTCACATCCTGTTTTCCTCAAAATGCAAACACCCTGCTTGAGGTTGAGGAGTTTAGAGTGGTAGCTCAAAAACCATGAGAGGAAACAAAAACACCCGTACACACAAGAAGCTTAAAGCTTCTGACTGTCCTTTCCTTCGTCGGAGGAAGTGAACGGGGAGTCATTTCAGACTGAGCAGAGGCATTCACTGTCTCTTTCATTTTCTCACTACCTCTGTAATTGAATTCAACAGCACTGGGCCTTTTTTCAGAAGCCGAAAAGACATCCTATGTATATGTGTCTTATGAGAAAAGACAGAACTGCGACATTATAAAGCCCAATTTATACTCCTGCGTAAAGTGCTCTACGTAGGCTACGCAGAGTCCTCTGCGTCGACGCAGAGCCTGTCGAAGAGCCTCTGCGTCGTCTCCGGGTGCACGGAATATTTTTTAAAGGTCCGTCACTCCGTCAAGGGACAACGGAGACGACAAGAGCTGCGATTGGTCCTCAGGACAGGCCGAGCGAAGCTGCTCTGTGCCGGCTCACAGTGAGCAGCGAGCGTCCACAGAGGGCGGAGCTGAACACCGCCGACTTCGTCGCTGCCGAACTATAAATACGTCATATCTTAACACACACAGCACATGTTTAGACTCTAAATGGCCAATTTCTCGCCTCAAATTATCTTAAAACTGCGTTCCGGGACACAGAAAAGTGACAAACGGCCGCTGTTTCAACAACAACAGTCTTTCTCCCTCGGACGCCATTGCTCACTGTAGCCAAAAGCACGACAACCCTGCGCAGCGACCCCTACTGATCGGGCGGGAAATTGCAGCGCCTACCCGTCACCACGACGCAGAAGTATAAAGGCACGAGTGGTCTACGTGGTGACGCAGACGGATAACGCATTACGCAGTCGGAGAAGTATAATGTGGCCTTAATGGTCCATCGAGTTTCGAGCAGCGGCGCAGATCTCCGCCCACAGCTCCGTTACATCGTCAGCAGTCCCTGCCTTTCCGCCGAGCCGGGCAAGCCCATGCAGCTCGGCCAAATCTGACTCACTCCAGACGAACGTCAGCGCGCGTCAACGTGAGGGGCGTTTGCTTCTACTGTGGACTACTGGGACACCAGAGAGCTTCATCCCCTGGTACGCACTTCATGCACCGCCACACTGAGTGGGCACTGTTTACCTGGGCATATTTCATGCAGACTCACCAGAATAACTTTGAGAGTGGGACAGAAAACGCATCAGACGGACACTTCAGTTGACTCGGGGGGGGCTGATGAGAACTTTATAGACTCTACTCTCATCCAAGAACTCATGTTGAAACGTGTGCAGCTTCCCACGCCAATTACAGCTCGCCCGTCTGGTAGAATTGACCATAGACTCACACATCGAACAAATTGCTTTTCATGTTCAACTCCTCTGTTCAACTCCTCCCAGTTAGGGTGTTAGGGTTTCCATGGCTTGTTCAACACAAACCCCATCTTACTTGGTGTACGGGGAGGTTGAAATCTTGGGCGAAAGGGCTGTTCAGACTCGTGTTTGCGACATACTATTGCCACCACCGATACCTTTGGCTCCCCCCGCAACCATTGATTCAGACCTTACAAATGTACCTTCCTGTTATCAGCACTTGAGGGAGGCATTTAGTAAGGCTAAGGCTAGGGCTGGGCGGTATACCGGTTCACACCGAATACTCTGAGGCTGTGAGACTGTGCAGCCAAGAATAGAATTCTTTGCGGACTTCCACTCTTCCGAATACTATTGCCCTTGTCTGCACTCTCGCGTTTATTTAGGGACAAAGCGAAGCTCCACTAGACATCAATCCCAGGAATGTATCATTGTGACGTAGCAACGAGTGTAGAAGTCAACATCGCATGTTTTATCTCCTGTACTTGCACTGAGGCAGACCACAAAAACACGACAACATTATACTAATATCATAAATAGTACTGCTTTTGGAGTAGTGATTCCTTCCCCTTAGGTCGTAACGATGACATTTATGTGCATTTGCACACAGTGTTGTACATGTATATCCCTCTGGAAAGAATGACAACGCAGAGAATGACAAAAACGAGAACAAGCTATAACTAAAATCGATTTAAAATCACTCCCAGAAGCATCGTGTGATGTACTGATTTAGTATTGGGGTTGATTAAGGGCCCCAAAATCAAATTTGGTTTAGGGCCCCATGAAGTCTTGTGCCAGCACTGCTTCTTCTTCTTCGCTCATGGTGGTTGAGCTTGCAAGCGCGACGTGTTGCTGCTTGTTTGTTTGAAACTTTTGGAGTTTGTGGAGCTTCGAGACACACTGTGTTTTAATTCAACTTGGAGACGAAATCTGCGGTTCATCTGCGCTAGCGTGCTAGCTCGCCGGTTGGCCGCTCAGCTGACAGCTGAGAGCCGAAACGGCTTATAGGCGAGACCCCACGTCTGGATCGTGTACAACAGAAACCCGGAGCCTCGGTATCGGACACGGTAAACAACGAGCCGCTGGTGTGTTTATAGGGACAATGTGTAGTATTTATGGGTTTATATAACCCAAAATCCACTTTTTTATACATATTATGTGCTCCTGCATTGTCTAGTCACTGTATAATAATTTTTGTTTCATTTTCGTAGTGTTTCAAAAAGTCATGTAAAATAACATGGTCGCGGGCCGCGGTTGCATAGCCACTGTTAGCAGAGACGCCATGTTTCTACCGGAGCCTGTAAGGACAAACGCGAGAGAACAAATCAAGCGTCTCTTTACTTGTAGCGGAAGTCCCGCCTCCTCTCTCTCCGCTTCGTCTGCTACGGCCGCGGTAGCTCCGCCCTCTCCCTCACCTCACGAACCTCATCTGCTGACACGGAGAAAGACAACGAGGACGACATTTGACCAGCTGAGGATACCATAGCGCTCAGGGAAGGGAGGGGGTGAGCAGAGGAGCAGTTCTTTGTTGTAAATTTCAGCCTCTCCTCTAGATGGCACTATAAACTACTTACTTCACCTTTAAGTCCACGTGGAGCCGAAATCTGTGGCTAACAGCTGGTGCTGCTAAAAACAACTAGCGACAACAAACAGGAATCAAAGTGTGGAAAGTAAAGAAGTGAAAATTCCAACACTTGGATCAACACCAGCTCACTGCTGCCTCCCTCCACCACGCCTGGCAAAGCCCACCAGCTAATGAAATGTGAAAATATTTGAGGGTGCGGCAGCAATGGGCTCAGCGAAATCCAGCTCCATAAACTGACGATTAAGTCGATGTCTCTGCAGCGGCGGCTTAATTCTGTAGAGTCATTGCACTTTGCTTTGGCAGAATACAAGAATACAGGGCGAAGCGTTATTGGCCTGGAAGAGTAGGAGCAGACTGAGACAACCGACGTCTGACGAGATGTTTAATGGGTTTAGCGAGGCACCACCCTGCCTTCACCCCTGCCCTGTGGTTGGAGCTTTAAAACTGTGTTTGGATTTGGATTGTGCTTTTATAACATTTTCAACTATATTTAGAAAGTGTCAAGTAAAAATAATGATCCTGCAAACCTGTACAAATAAGCTTTTAATCAGCTCGGGCCAGTGTTCTTGAGTAATGCGGGGCATTTATAAAACCTTACTGCTAAGACACCTCCCCGTCATCATAGGGAGCACATGTTGGGAAAGTCCCTGTTTTTCTGCAGCAGTCCCATGATCCTCCTCCTCTTCCTGCCGTTTGCAAGTGTGCACAAACACATGTAAGCCTGCCACATTTTGTTCCACGATAGAAAACATGCGCCACAACGCTCATTTCCCTATGCGAAATGAGAAATTAACAACCTGCGCCACCACAGGCTGCTCTGATCAACCCGGGCAATCCTGGGAAAGAGTTAAGGGGATGTTGTTCATTGTCACATGACATTAGGAGCATGTAAAAGAAACTCTGCCTCCTCCTCTTCTGAACCGCCTCCACTCCCTCCGCCCGTTCCTCTTGTCACAAGCCCCCCCCCCCCCCCCCCCACCCACCGGCTCCATGCACATCTTGCCTGCAGATGTGGCGAAACCGCAAACACTTCAAAGTGCCTCTCCTCAGACCAACAACATACCCTGACGCCAACTGTAAATGTCCTGGACACAGTGCACGGAAAATATTAAACCTCCCTAATTTGCAACGAACAGCTGAGTTGAACCAGGCAGGCGGGGGAGCAGGGAGGGAGGCAGACATCTAAAGAGGACTCCTAAAAAACACTTAATGACTCATCATTCTGCTGCACAACAAGGGAGAGTCATCTCTGCCGTCTATCTGTCCGGAGACACAAGAATGCTGCGGCTTCTGCTGCCGCCGGACACATCTGCAGAACACTCATTGCCGCGTCAGATGCTTACCTGGCATCACGTGGACGTGTGTCATCAAAACATATCCACTGTGAGTCAAAAGAAAAGTGTACAAAGAAGAAAGGAGGAGGGAAAAAATAACCTTTTACTGTGATAAATGTTGGTCTGACTGTGTTTGGAGAAACTCTCCTCAGTCCACATGGTTAAGATAACGATGTTATTGGCCCAGGCCCCTAAACACCAACCCACACACCTTAAGAAAGAAAAAAATGTTATGCGTCTCATTTGGGAGTTTTATTCTTCATACACTTTTGACACCATTCTCATTGCCAGTGGTTGGTTTGCCCTGTGGTGTTTTTTTTAAACAGACACAGCGGAAACAAACCGAGCCAGAGGAAGAAAATAACAATAACAACGCCATCGCTCTTAGTGATAAAGTTCCTACTACTGATGCCAATCAGAAGTGATAAAAACATACATGCATTGCAGTTATTTGTGTGTAAATATGGTCCCCCCTGGTAATTCACACCATTTCCATGGCCAATGGTTGTTGTTGTTCAGCCACGTGTTAAATGTAACATCAGGAACTTGCCAGAAAATTTTTTTTTTAATTTGCACAGGTTATCCAATTGAGACCTGTTGAAAATAAACTAAGTTAGAAGAAAGTAAGAAGAAAATCACACCACCACCATGGTCATTACAGTCATTGCTATTACGCAATGCTGCCAATTCTCCTGGGAGTGAATGCAGATTTGCCACTACTGAAAAATATAAATGGCAAGATGGTATATATACCAATACCGATAGAGATTAATGTATTGGCTCTTCTCTAGTGAAAAACCTGTTTAAACCTGAGATTAAACTAGTTTTTATACCAGTTGCAATGGGGGATCGGTCACTGTAATGGACACTAATGTTGCTGATTATTGCTGCGATCATGTTGCACCACAGGCTCAAAGCATCCACTACACAAATAACACCTGGGCAAAAACACAAAGAAAACCAATCCATAATAATTGAGGAATATATAAATGCACTGGAGTGTGAGTGAAATCACATGTAGCGGAACACATGCTCGCTAGCGTGCATGTGCGGAGATCATACGGGATCGCGTGCTATCGTGGACCTCTGCCTGCCTCGTGATCCCAGAACTCTGCAGTGTTGTAGCTCGCTGCCATTTCTCATGGAAGATGAAATGCACTGCTCGCTATTCCAGAGGGGCTGCTGGGAAGGCTTGAATAATGAGGGAGGGGGAACATGGCAACATGTCCTCTGATTCCACATCCCAGGGAACTTTGACCTCCTGCAGGGAAACCAAAATAAAAAAATCCCCCTCTCACCGCCAAAGCCAGCACAACAGGAAGATGGGGTCGTGGAGGGAGGGAGAACAATGAAGCCTCTCTCTTTGGCTCCGGTTGCATGCTTTCTGACAGCTCAAAGCTCCTTCTTCGTTAAAAATAAGGGGGCATTGATGTGCTTTGCAAGGCTGCCAGACACTGTAGGCTTCTCATGGTGACGCACCGCACCATGGGTTTAATATTACAGAGTGGAGCATCCGCCACCACAGATGAAATGTGGTGAGGAGAAAAAGTCCCACCATTCTGCTGGGCTTTCATTCCAGTTACACTTACAATTGTCTCAGTGCTTGTACTCTGTGCGACGACAATAAGGTTGAATCTAATCTAATCGATGAACGCACACATGAATGCAGAAAAATGCACCAGTCATTAGAGTTTGAAGCCGTGCCTATAGCCTCTTTATTTCCCGGCGCTTCCCCCCCAGCTCCAACTCTCTATGGATGCCAGCCTCCGTGTCGGGCTTCCTGGACACCTGAACCGCAGATGTCGGGCTGAGGAGGAGGAATAGCGACTGTTTTTAAGAGTAATTTTTTTAATGTAATCAGATTTCATCATCAGCCTCTTCTAACCAGCTTTGAACTGAGTTTATTTGAGCTGGGTCGCTTTCACACAGCGTTGTGTTGTGTGGTCTGTCCTCGGATTTTAACGTTCCTGATAACCCTGCTGAAAAAAACCAGCTTAGACCATTTTAGGATGGTTGATGGTTTCAGCTGGTTTAAGCTGGTCTTAGGCTGGTTTTAGTCGGTTTACCAAGCTGGACAAGCTGGCCAGGCTGGTGCATCAGTCGCTGGCCAGCTGGTATGGCTGGTCACCCAGTCGGGCTAAGCTGGTGTCAACCTGCCTGACCAGCAAAACCAAACTGGTAGGGCTGGAATCAGCTGGTCTGTCCAGCTGGCAAGCTAGACAGATCAGCAAAACCCGGATGGTAAGCTGGGCTACCGGTTGGATGGCCAGCCTGTGTGTGTGTAATGGGGAAGCCACAAGGAGGTGCTGGTTAGTAGATTAAAAGTTATGGCTAAAAATCTACAACAGGTCTATCGTGTTTGCTCTACAAAAATATATCAAAACAATAACAGTCCCTCTTTCCCATGAAGAGGCAAAGGCAGGTTGAGAAAATGAATTCATGAGCTATTGTTTTTTAGAGGATTTACATGGACTGTCCTAAATACCTGTGATCCATTCAAACCATGAAGACCAATGAAAAATATTTCCTCATATTTTGTTTCACAGTTTATATATCAATGACACACCAATACACCAAAAAGTGGTTTGGTCAAAGAGAAAAAAATATATCATGTTTTGGCACATGTACTTTTTTATGTGCCAAAAAACTTCAAAACTTGATCGGGTCAAAATCCCTCAACGTTGTCTGTGCGTCGAACGTCATCACGTCGACAGAAGATAACGCACACACACACCTCGCCAGATTCTGAAAACCGCGAAGTGCGAACCACCACAGGGGGGAACCTGACCGCCGAAGGAAAGCGGGAACAAAAGGTCTGTGCACACTAATTCAGACTTTGTGTTGCGTTTTCTATTGAAGTAGTATATTTATTGTCGAGGCTATTGGGCTGGTTTGGAGAACAACGTCGCTAGCCATTTAGCTGCTAGCATGGAAGCACACAAGCTATCGTCTCCACCGGAACGTCTCTCTCGTCTTGGGCTAAAAAGTCATGTAACGTTAACTCAATTTACTTTATTATTTATGTATGAAATTTATCACCCACACGTACACACACGTACACAGACGTACACAGACACACACACACACACGAATACACACAAACACACACAGGGCTATCAAGTTTTGCGGTGAGTTCGGAGAGGGATTTCGTCAGGGGTGTGTAGGGTCGTGTGTTTCGGCGTTGATGGCAGACTTTTCAGGATATAAAATAAAATAAAAAATATTACAACCAAACATGTACTATATTGCTAAGCGCAATGTCGGGCAGGCTGTACATTATGTATTTATGTGTATATTCGATACATATATGTGTATATATACACACACACACATTTAAGTTAAACAGTTAATATAGAGCTGAAACAATTAATTGCTAAATTAATCGTCAACTATTTTGATAATCAATTAATCAGTTTGAACCTTTTTTCATTATTAAACCAAGATTTCTGATTGTTTTAGCTTCTTAAATGTGGTTATTTTATTTGTTTCTTTGCTCCACATAACACATAAATCATTAAAACTGAATTATTTAGGTTTGTGGACAAAAACAATTTCCTAACAAAAACAATTTCCAGTTTTGACAAACACTGATCAGGTTTTTTTTTTTTCTGTCATTTTATGGAGCAAACAATTTCTTTTTGTGTTTGTTTCAGATCAATCACGCTTTGTCTGTCACGATCCACACTCTAATTCACATTCCACAAGATTTTCCCTGCTGCTCCTTCTCTGCAGGAGGCGCGTAGTTGACCTACTTCCAGAAGATGCTGGTGATTGACACCACCTGCGCGGCTCCACCCTCACCTGCTCCTGATCAGCAATCAGGACGACTCTTAAGGCGGAGTCCTCCTTTCTCCAGCGTCAGTCCGTTGTTTCACCTCAGCCGGTAAAGACGTAACTTACCTCGCTACTAGAAACTCTTTGACTCCTGCGAGATACTTACCTTACGCTTCTCCAGGTCACCATGTCTCCTGCCACTCGAGAGACACGGAGCTCCAGTGGATTCCACCGTCTCCTGGGATCACTTCCGCCTTCTGCCTTCTCGTCTGGTGTCCTCCTCGTCTCCAGCGGAGCTGCCGTTTCACTTCTCCGTCTGTCTCGTCTTCTCCTGCCGAGACGCCGTCTCCTCCTGCTCTCCGACTACCTCGTCTGAGACTGTGCCTTCGCTACGAGCCAACGACGTCGTCTCGTCTCTCTCTTCAACCGAGACGCCGTCTCCTCCTGAAGTCTCCGTCAATGCCGAGTGAGTCCGTTTCCTCTGGGAACCCGCTGCACGAACTCTTGCCACTGTGGAGCGGCTGCTCCCTCGTCGTCGTCCCAGCTGCGGTCCGTGTTTGCGCCGATCGATATTGTCCAACTTAGGGTTGCCAATGATCCCTTTTGCCTTCTGCTGTAGGAGTAGGTCTCTAGAATACAAAGGGAGTCAACGACTACTATCAATTGTAAAAGAAGAAGAAGAAGGAGGAAGGAAGAGGCTCCAGACGAATTTAATCAAATCACCGGAATCCTGTTAGAGACAAAAGTGATCACACCTTCATTGTTGGAGACTTGGGTCCCAGACCTGGAGATGATGGGACTGATTGAGTCAGCCAACCTGCCCATGTGGGTGTGCATACTCATTGACTGTTTGTATACAAGTATGCATGTCTATGTTGAGGGAAGAGCATTCACTGTGAGGAGGTAATGCACTCAGACAGGACTGAAGAGACACCAGATAGAGTATGCCTAAGCAAGGCCTCGGGTAAACCATGCTTTCATTTGAACCGTTGTAATTTTTGTAACTACCTTTTTAATATAATAAACCTAAGGAATGTATCAATCCGAGAGACAAAGAAAACCTTCCCGTATTTTTCTTACACCAGTCACACACACACGCTACATATCTACACTTTTCTCATAGTACAAAAATACATGCCTGGGCAGTCATAAATATTTTATTACACAAAAGGGACTCGGATCTCATAATTAGTTCAGAAAGAGAGAGATTGTGTGTGAGTGTGTTTTACATTTGTGTATATGTCATGACCTTGGACATTGCCAACCCAACAGATCCTCCATTCACTAAATCAAAGTGAATCCATGTGTTCTTGTTTTCCCTCGTCCTCATAAAGCATATCACACATTTGACTCACAGAGGATGCTGTAATCCCTGTTGCAACTCGTTCTTCCTGCGATGGCTTAATTGTGTGTGTGTGTGTGTGTGTATTTTGTGCGTATGCGTATGTTTTCACTAAATTCTCATAGTAATCTGCCCGTTGGAGGCCAGAGATTAGTTGAGTCGTTCAAAGCTCGGCAGCAGAGACAGTGGTGGTGGGAAGTTTTATTCTGTTCCCCATAATTCAGGCCATACTCACTCATGCACAGAAACAGACATGAATGCTAGCGTAATAATCACTTCAATCATGGAGAGCTTGTGTCTGCCTTCTTTGTCAGTGTAGAGTGGTGCACTGTTACAATATGTGACCCGCCACGGACAAAGGGGGCGCAAGTTGGCCCATTGCAAAACGAGTAAAACATGAAAAAAGTTATTTTTTGAGGGATTTTCATTTTTTTTCAAAATTGTTCAATTTGAAGTTTTGAAGAAGCCACTACATGCTTCAAATCAAAGTATTATGGGTCTTAAAACCATAAACTTTGTATTTGAATTAAGGTTGTTTGATCGCTATGAATCATTCCTCGTTTAGGTGTGGCCATCTCCCATTCCAGAGCTTTTGTTGTTTTTTCGGCCAATCAGCTGACGGTCACGGAGAATACACATGTCTAATTAATATGCACGCACACAGAGAGGAAGAGGGGAGGAGAGAGAGAGAGAGAGTGTGTGGAGCTTTCCAGCAGTTATTGAGCGTGTGCAGTGCGAAATTAAAGCGTGATTGTCATCAAAGCAGTCGTCATCAAAGCTTTGTTGACCAAATGAAGAATAATACAATAATAATAATAATTAAACTGTGGCTGAACTTCTCAGACAGGAAGTGCGACACAGACTCAAAGCAAAACATTTCCGCCCCCCTTTCAAAATAAAACAGGTCATACAGCCTGTCACAACTTCACGTCAACATTACGTCGTGACCGGCGTTACCAGGTCAACAGTCAATTAATCAGAGCGTCTCTGAGAGTCATGATGTACGACGAGAGACTGATATGAAATCATTTATGACACCAGATCAACAGTTCTTCCACGTCGGAGAATGAAAAGAAGCTGTGTTGTTTACTTTATACACACAGTCTATCCCGGGATCTCGCAAACTTGCGTCCCTTCGAGATTATCGCCCTGATCTACCGTGAATACCGCTGGCTCCCAAGGCACCGCGCCGCTGCCGTAACGCGTCCAGTGGAAATCCGGGGTTAGTAGTTTGGTGAATAGCTCTACAACTATCCAAAAGACTGCCTGGGGCTGCGAGCCATTCGGACAATGGAGGAGTGTGAAGAAACGAGGTGTGTGAATGAAGTGTGAAAATCCCTGCTCCAGCCTGCAGGGGCAGTGCCGAGTATGGGCTTTTACACTCACACACTTCCAAGTCCCCACTTTGCTTAATATTAAAAAAAAAAAAAAAAAAAAACACCAGAGAATGTTTGACATGATTTTAGCTTGATTTAAAAGCACGACAAAGAGGGGACATGAAAAATTTATACATATGTATGTGTGTGTGTGTGTGTGTGTGTATATACTATATATATCTATATATCCTGCTCTTTTGTTCAAATATTTTAAATTCCAAAAATATTTTTTTATATATATTTCTGTGATGCCACTGATGTTTTTGGGAATTTGGATTATTATTCAATAAAACACACACACACACACACACACAAACTCAGTGATAGTCCACCATATCTATTACCATTTCCATGACTATGGACTTGATTTGCCACAATAAGACAGTACGTGTAATGACAACATTAAGGCCTGTTCTGCATATGCAGAGTTTCAAGGAAAAACGAAGACAGATGCTTCTCCCTCGCTGCTCTTATAACGCAACAGACAAGGCAAAAATACATTCCTGGTGGCTACTGGCTGGTGTTTAGCCCTGTCTGTGTGTGTTCTGCTCCAGCAGCTAAAGGACCCAAATAACAGACGTGGCTGGATGTCTTGACTTTTAGCCGAGGCTCCTTTCCATCATCAGCTGGTAACGTGAGTAATGAGCTCTGTCAGACCCTGGCGGCCGATGTTTTCCACCGCAGACGAAACCTCCTCGAGAGCTGACGGCCACACACTAATGACAGATCTGTGAATGCAAATGGTGGCTTATCTGACAGGCCTCTGTAGAAGAAGGTGACGAGATGATTGGCGCGGTACGTCCACAAAAGTCTCAGCTCCAGGTCACGACCCCGGCATAGTATTGAGATTTGGTACTGTATGTTCTTAGGTTGCGATTACAACACGGGGGAAACCGAACGCCTCCAGGACAACCAGCGTTCACCACTCTTTCAGTGTGCTTGTCTCAGCCTCTTCAACAATTTCAACTTGCAGCTGTCAAAGCTAGTTGTAATATCAGTGGGTTAATGTAACTTGAATGGTTTCAAACTGTGATTTGGGGGAAATGAGGAGCAAGTTCAAAGCTATTTTTCCAAAGGCTTAAAGGGACAATGTGTAGTATTTATGGGTTTATATAACCCAAAATCCACTTTTTTATACATATTATGTGCTCCTGCATTGTCTAGTCGCTGTATAATAGTTTTTGTTTCATTTACGTAGTGTTTCAAAAAAAAGTCATGTTAAATAACATGACCGCGGACCGCGGTTGCATAGCCACTGTTAGCAGCGAGACGCCATGTTTCTACCGGAGCCTGTAAGGACAAACGCGAGAGAACAAATCAAGCGTCTCTTTACTTGTAGCTGAAGTCCCGCCTCCTCTCTCTCCGTTTCGTCTGCTACGGCCGCGGTAGCTCCGCCCTCTCCCTCACCTCACGAACATCATCTGCTGACACGGAGAAAGACGACGAGGACGACATTTGACCAGCTGCGGATACCGTAGCGCTCAGGGAAGGGAGGGGGTGAGCAGAGGAGCAGTTCTTTGTTGTAAATTTCAGCCTCTCCTCTTGATGGCACTATAAACTACTTACTTCACCTTTAAATTCAAGAAAATACGATATGTACTCGTAAAAATACTGTTAAATGCCATTTCCAAAATTTCATCATGTTTTTTGCATCTAAATGTTTACAATTTCTAACTGATTTCTAGCTGATCTTATGTCATGTGTCTCCTTTGGTGACTTCTATCCCCTGCCACTAGAATCTGCACAAGACAGATCCCAACTAACTGAAAACATTGCCACCTGTGGGGACACGAGAAATACAGATTTTCATCACTCAACAAAAGGCCAAATGAAATCAACAATTTACATCGCAGCACACAGGAGTCGTTGATTAACTTCTGAGTGACACAAACAAGGCAGCAGTAGACAAGGGGCCCATTCCACAAAGCAGGTTTAGTGAAAACTCTGAGTCTGTTAACCCTGAAATGAGGGAAACTCTGAGTTTTCTGTTTCACAAAGGGAGGTAAGTCAAACCAGAGAAAGAGGAGTAACTCTAGCCTGTTTCACAGAGAGAAATCTTCCTGGGAATCTCTCCTGCCGACTCCTAACCAGTGAGTTTGTTCCGTGGTGGAACGTTGCCTGATCGCCGAGCCGAGCCAAAACTGTCGCTGCTGCAGCGGCACCTCTCTCTCTATCTCCCGTTCACTTTCGCGTTTTTGTGAAGTCGCTTTTGGTTAAGTTCTTGTAAATAAATATTATTATTTTTACAATCATACTTACCGTCTCCTGTCTGCTTCCGGGTCCACCTTTGTTAAATTCATAACACTGCGTCCAGTCTGTCAACTCCAAAAAAGAAGAAGAACACATTTATGTCGCGATTATTTATTACGATCCGTTTGTCAGTCAAGTTATTAGGTTGTCAGTTAGTTATAAGATGATACTCATACAAATATTCAGCTGACAGTTACCACACACCACGGCTTATTGAAAAGTAAACCATAGCAAACGATCGCTTGTCCGCACCGGCCGGCTAGTGACAAAAGATCGTAAACTAAAAATAAATGTTACGCAACAATGACGTCAGTAATCCATAATATGGGCCTAAACTAAGATAATACAATGGTTTTCATCATTTTTATATCTCTATTAACAAAGAAAATACTTAATTTGTATCGCACTCGCTTCCCTGCTTTCGACGCCATCTTTCTTATGTGAAAACACTCAAAGCATTCTGGGTAGCCCTTGCTCCCAATGGTGGTCTCGGAAAATCTCAATATTGAGGGCGATACAGCCCTTAAACTTGGCCCTCAACTTAATTTTTCTGAGAATCAGGACAGCACTTGCACTAGAGGGAGCACATTTTTGAGATTGAGGGTTAAGCAAGGAATTGGAATTCACCCTTGGTCGACTAAAGCTCAGATATTTCGACTAATGGGGGGGGGGGGGGGGGGCTTTGATGGAGTAGCAGAGGCTAAAAGGTGGGAGATGGATGGATCGAGGGAGGGATGGGGATATATGGAACAAGAGGAAGATGGAGGAAGGAGTTAAATAAAGATGGAGAAGGAAGGATAGATAGAAGAAAGAAGGAAGGATGATGAGAAGATGAGAGTTTCAGTTCAGATTGTTCAAATGTGTTACGAGTCCATAAGTGACCTTACTGTCAGCAAGGACACCAAGAAACTATGATTCTGGACCAAGGATTCAGTTCTAGTGTTTCCTTTCCAAAAACACAGCTGTTGATGTTCTCTTACCCCCCATACAGAGGGTAAGTTGTGCCACGAGTCCACATTTTTTGGACATGCTATATTATCGAAACAGTTGTGTTTACACTTATTCTGTTGGTTTGAAGGGGTTCACAACATCCTGAAATATATGCAGATATATTAGTTAGCGACAAAACTATGATTGCCTTGATTGTCGTGAGCCTAACCATGAAAATTGGCTCATCTTACCCCTGTGTCCCCTGTTACTATAAAGTATGACGGTGTCTGCAAAAAACAAGAGAACTCTACACAAGCATAACCTGAGAGGGCAGTGAAATAAATGTTGAGGGTCCTCAAAGTAAATGTGGACTTCATCAGGAATCTAAATAAAGCCTTATTGTATGATATTTATCCAAAGTAGTGGTCGAAGCATCAGCAAACACTTTGTATTGTTCCTTGGTTGTATTGTTTCCTGGTGACATATTTTTATTCCCCCCCCTTCACGGATGAAACATGCAAATATCCTGCCTTATCCAGCTGTGAGCCAAACTAAAGACGTCTCTTTTGTATTTTTGTCTTGTGGGAAACTGTCTGACGCAGACGAATGAC
Source organism: Microchirus variegatus (assembly GCF_963457635.1). Lineage (NCBI taxonomy): Eukaryota > Metazoa > Chordata > Actinopteri > Pleuronectiformes > Soleidae > Microchirus > Microchirus variegatus. The sequence continues at coordinate 3,504,188 of NC_139805.1, forward strand.
CCATTTTGATCTGGTTTTGGAGGCAATTCTTCCAGGCGTTTCAGGCCTTAATGGGTTAACTCATTCAGGACGGAGGACGAGCATTGATGGCAGCTGCTTCTTGACAGACAGCTCTGTTTCAGAAAATGAAATATTATTATTGTAATTTTTATTATTATTATTAGTATTAAAGCGGAAATAGACCGGAAGTTCCTATTATCGCTGTTTTTTTTGGTGTGTATCTGCGTCATTACCTTGTTTATGAAGCCCTGACGGTTCTAAACAAACAGTTCAGCTATTGTTGAGAACGTTGTGTTTTATTGTAATCTCGGGGCTCAACGAGATCACTGAAAATCCCGTAATAGTTACGTAAGCAGCGGTTCTCCTGAACAACTGATCGTCCTGCTCCGGGCGGTAGTCCGGGCACATCCGGTTACGTACATTGAACCGCAGAAGAAGAATAACGTCCGTTGTGGAGGTGTTTCACGAGCGACAGTGTCTTCTGACTCTGGGTCTGACTCCGGTTTAAAGTCATAAAAGGGACTGCGGCGGGGAGTCGTGACAAAGCTATTTTTAAACACTGTTAAAACAATGTTTTGATAATGAGGAGCAGTGCATCCGCCGTTCCAGAGGGGGGCGCTGCGCTTCTGAGAACGGATGTGCTGGATAGTACTGGCCAATCACAAGACTCTGTCTTCTGGGGGTGAAAGTTCACTCTGAAATATCGCTGCAGAAAAACACTGTCAGAAAAGAGGATTTCTATCGGCTATTTTACAGCAACTAGGAGGTTTTTGACCATAAAAACAAGTTAATATATGTAAGTAGACCTTCATAACTAACATTAATGTGCAACTGGACCACTCTATGTGACCTTTAATAATAATACTAATAATAATAATTAAACAATGCCTTCCTATTTGTATTTATTGTGTTTCCCTCTTTGAACTAATGGGAATTTAAAGATACCAAATAAATGAAAAGCACTTTAAAGACCTCTGCTTTTCAGGACACACCCTTTGTGTTTCTGACACATTAAGGAAACCTTGAGGCCAACTCGTAAAAATAAAATCTTAGTAAATTTTTTTCTCTCTGCCATAAAATGAAACAGGATTGGCTTCCTCTGCAAAAAAAAAAAAAGCACACAGGCAGCACTTTACTTGCTGTTGACACACTCAGATTATGGGGACTTGTCTACCTCATGGGGATAAAGAGCAAGTCCCCATATTGTCAATTTATTAATTTGTCTTGTACCGCTTTATTCTCCACATGACGTTGGCACATAGGATGATGATCATGTTTCTGGACTGTGGGAGAAAAACTGGAGAACCCGGAGAAAACATGCACACAAACAAGATGTACACAGTAGTAGTTGTGTTCTGGAGTGAGTGGTTATGGTTTCACATATTAAAAAACAATATGGCAATATGGCCATTAAAATTATCCCTAATCTTGAGGCTCCTCTTCTACAAAACGGCAGGTAAGAACCCAATAGCGCGACACACGGATACGGAGAGCAGTTCGGATGCGAAAGGCAGTATTTATCCAGACGGCAGAGTTCAGTCCGCGTGGCAAACAAATCCAATGAGGAAACGACAGGCAGGGATCAAACCAGGAAATCAGTCCACGAGGCAAACAAATCCGATAAGTTGCCAGGCAAAACAGGACGGTCCACATGGTCAGAAACAGATTCAGGCAATATCAGAAGCAGAGAGAATATAACGCTGGAATACTACGTATGAAGCTATGGACAATCTGGCAGAGAGCAGGGGAAACTGGGCCGGTATATGGCTTCCAGAGATTCAGTGCCAGCACACCTCTGTGTACTGGTGGTTCAGGGATGTTCAGGTGATTCAGACGGTGTCATTTAAGACACGCATTTCAAATATAAACGAGCCCTGGAAAATCTCCAAACTTCCGATGGCTGCCGTTTACACGCCCTTTTGAATCTGGGTTTTTCATCTTCCTAGGATAAACGGCCTCAGAGTTGCAAGCTCAGATACGGAACTTTGCAAAAAGCCAAGAAATACGCCAAATCCAAGATGACCGACTTCCTGTTGCGTTGAGGTCATGGTGTCGAGAGGATTTTTTGTTTGTCTTGGGCCGGGCAATATACCCTCTGATTTTCAAGAACTTCGGCGCAACTACATTTTTTCCAGCTTCATAGGGACCTGACCTGTGGGGGCGCTACCGAGCCATGTTGCGGTGGTTTTTTCACAAGTAAATTTTTTATTGAATTTTTCGGCAGTTCTGATGTGCGTGGAAATATTTGTTCGAATTGACGCACGTTTAGGGGGTCAAATTCAAGATTTACCAGGGCTAAAAATAATAATAATAATAATTCCTTGAATAACAATAGGTTCCTCGTCACTGTTGTGTACGAGGAACCTAAATATAAACGAAGAGTAAGAAAGAAAAAAAAACACAAAATACACAAGTAACACTTCAGTTTTGCCATTCACTTATTCACACCCATTCACTCACACATTCATACAGTGCTATACAGTCTATGTGCAGCACCTATTCACACGCACAGTCGTCAGGAGCAATGTGGGTTTCAGTGACTTAAAGGTGAAGTAAGTAGTTTATAGTGTCATCAAGAGGAGAGGCTGAAATTTACAACAAAGACCTGCTGCTCTGCTCACCCCCTCCCTTCCCTGAGCGCTACAGTATCCTCAGCTGGTCAAATGTCGTCCTCGTCGTCTTTCTCCGTGTCAGCAGATGAGGTTTGTGAGGTGAGGGAGAGGGCGAGCTACCGCGGCCGTAGCAGACGAAGCGGAGAGAGAGGAGGCGGGACTTCAGCTACAAGTAAAGAGACGCTTGATTTGTTCTCTCGCGTTTGTCCTTACAGGCTCCGGTAGAAACATGGCGTCTCGCTGCTAACAGTGGCTATGCAACCGCGGCCCGCGACCGTGTTATTTTACATGGCTTTTTGAAACACTACGAAAATGAAACAAAAACTATTATACAGCGATTAGACAATGCAGGAGCACATAATATGTATAAAAAAGTGGATTTTGGGTTATATAAACCCATAAATACTACATATTGTACCTTTAAATAAATATAATATCTGCAGATAAATGAAGGAGCAGCAGAGGTAGAAGGTTGTATAATATTGTCTAGTTAATAAAAATCAAATCAAATGTGACATTGATGAGTCACTGGCATTTGTTTCAAGACTGAAATCAAAATTATCTTTTCTTGTTGTAGCATGCAAAGAAAAAAATGTGAAATTGCTGTCGACCACATTCTATATTAGACATTGTTGACACAACCTGTATTTGTGGAATTTGCATTGAGAAAAAAATTAAATAAATGAAAGATCACAGAGAGGCTCTGAGGAAACAGAACAAAAAGTCCATCCTGCTGAGGAGCTGAGAAAAGGAAGCGACCATGTTTGGGCCAGATGCTGGTGCAAGTCGTTGCAAAACAACATAACATTAGTGAAGCATGGAGAAATAAAATACATATCAGACAAGCGTAAATGAATATGTTTGAGCTAGGTGCAAAGGAGTGGTGTCAGAATAGTTTGTGTTTGCAAATTTGAGACTATGGCATATAATACAGCTCTGTTGATGTTGCGGTGCAAAGTGTTGTGTTAAAATGTTGAGATGCCCGATGATGATGATGATGATGATAATGATGATGATGGTAGAAAAGAAAGTGGGCAGAAAAGGGGCAGCTCTGCCGGCATTGATGCCATAGCAACCCTCTCATGTTTGTCTTAAATGTGGGACATATAACAGCACTGTGGCTCAGATGTGGTGCAGCAGTAATCATGTCACGGAGAGATGGAGACAGACAGACAGACAGACAGACAGACAAGCGAGGGTGTGAGGGAGACGCTCTTTCAGAAGAATGCCAACAAATGAAAGAGTTCAGCTGCAGATTAAAAACGCCTCATGGGGTTTTCATGAGAAAGTGTTGCGGTGGTGATAGCAAATATATTTATGACAAAAAAAAAAAATGGATTTGTGCTACAGTGCTTTGATCGTCAGAATCGCGTTGTAGTTTGTTTTATTGTGGCTTCTCCTTCACTAGGGGTCGCCATGGCGGGTTATATGTCATTAAAGGTGACATAGAGTGGTCCTGTTGCACATAAATGTTAGTTATGGAGGTCTACTTACATATATTAACTTGTTTTTATGGTCAAAAACCTCCTAGTTGCTGTAAACGGGCCGATAGAAATCCTCTTTTCTGACAGTGTTTTTCTGCTGCGAGATTTCAGAGTGAACTTTCACCCCCAGAAGACAAAGTCTTGTGATTGGCCAGTACTATCCAGCACATCCGTTCTCAGAAGCGCAGCGCCCCCCTCTGGAACGGCGGATGCACTGCTCCTCATTATCAAAACATTGTTTTAACAGTGTTTAAAAATAGCTTCTTCACGACTCCCCGCCACAGTCCCTTTTATGACTTTGACCTAGAGTCAGAAGACACTGTTGCTCGTGAAACACCTCCACAGCGGACGTTATTCTTCTTCTGCGGTTCAATGTATGCAACCGGATGTACCCGGACTACCGCCCGGAGCAGGACGATCGGTTGTTCAGGAGAACCGCTGCTTACGTAACTATTACGGGATTTTCAGTGATCTCGTTGAGCCCCGAGATTACAATAAAACACAACGTTCTCAGCAATGGCTGAACTGTTTGTTTCGAACCGTCAGGGCTTCATAAACAAGGTAATGACGCAGATACACACCAAAAAAACAGCGATAATAGGAACTTCTCGCTCTCTGTCATCATCTTGCAGGTTGCAGGATCCACATCCAGTTTCCAGGCTATTATTATTACCACACATATCATAGCATCACCATTATTATTACACTAACATTAAAGTTGATATCAGTATAATTCTTTGTCAACAATCTCTGCTGCTGCTTATATAAATGACTGTAGTTCTATAAACATGTCATCACTGACTCAGAACTGTCCTTTTGTAACTTAGATGCAATTGTTGTATTTCTGCTCCTGGTCTCTGTCTTCTGTCTCAAGCTCACCTCCCTCTTGTCCTTTCTCTCCCCCCTTAAGCCCAATTTATACTCCTGCTGTAAGCGAGCACACATGGTTCAGCCAACCTACCCAGAAGCCACTGATTTTGGGAGACAACTTGTCGATGGCAAATTGGTGGCAACCATGATGCTGAAAGAGGCCAAATCCAAAAGAACAGGGTTATGTTGAAATTAAAAACATGCCTAGGCCATGATGTTTAATAATAATAATGGACATTAACAACCATAATAAATATCCAGCTTTCGGAATTTTGAGAATAGCCCAAAATTCTGAGGTTTCGAGCCTGTTGATCGCCAACTAATAGTGAAATCACCACAGATCCCTTGATTTAGGTTGGATTTGTATTAATTTATTTTTTTTGTATACCGTTTGGTGAAAAGAATGGCTTATTGACTCATGTCATAACTTGAGGGAATAGTTACCTACCAATGAAGTAAAGATGAAAATATTGAAAAAAATGTAGAAATGTGTTTTTAAGAATGATTTTTTTCAGTGGATGTTGTCAGCACGTGTTCTCTGTATCTGGAATGCATTTATTGACAGCCTACCTAACCCACTGAGGATTTGAGGAAAAACATTTTTTTTTTCACATTTCTCTGATAATAAAGGGGGCATACACCAAAATGGCCAAAAAAATGTTTGCAATATTTCCGGCAGAGCAGACCCTCCAATTATTGCTTCTTAGGGTCAAAGTTAACAGAAAAAAAACAAATAAAAAATATGGCAGCCCATGTCAGGTTCAACCCATTTTTGAGACTTTGGCTCCCCGACTATGAGGTGGTGTTTGTAGGTTGTAGACATTTAAAACATATTTTGAAGTCTTGGAGTCTGTTTTCGGCGCAAGGGATGCATCACTTTGGATCGTGTTGTTAATTTCATTCATGAAACTCTGCGTCTGCGTTGAACACGGCTCTTTATTTCAGTACTGCAGGGTGATGCACAGCCTCTCTGGGTACAATGAGACTCTCTCGTAAAGAGGGGAACATAACCAAGCAACAGTATGATGTGTGACAGTTTCTTGCTTGCGGCTCTCCAACATAAACAACAACACGGCACACACACACTTCCTGTTTCTCTCATTGACGTCACGCACACACATAGTTTGTTAGCTTAGCTTAGCCTCTAACAGTATCCGGTGAGCATGCGAAACGATCTTGTGCGCACTCGAAAGTATCTCGTGAGCAGACGAAAGTATCTTGTGCGCAAGGGGAAATGTTTCTATTCTTTTTTTTTTCTCTCCGTGTCCCTTTAGGGGCTCCGTAGAAATGCGACCGCACTGATAAGATTAATTTCAAACAAAGGTGAATGCCGTGTGCAGCAGTGAACGTTTTATTTTTCATAAGTGCTGTTAATCACAACAAAAAGATATAGGGAAAAAAAAATGCTTATTTGTTGTTGTTACAATATGAAATCTAATATACAATAATTTGATACACTCAAATAATGTGCAAAGATCTTAAAGGTCACATAGAGTGGTCCTGTTGCACATATATGTGAGTTATGGAGGTCTACTTACATATATTAAGTTGTTTTTATGGTCAAAATCCTCCTAGTTGATGTAAACGAGCCGATTGAAATCTGTCCTTTTCGAAGCGCTTGTCAGTCGTGCTATTTCAGCCATAAATCTCGCCCGAGAAGACAGAGTGTGTTGTGATTGGCCAGCCAGCGTAGAGCCTTCCCACCTGTGTTGTGATTGGCCAGGTATCTGGAAGTGACGTAATCTATCACGTCAGCTCTCAGAAGCGCAGCTCCCTCTCTGGAGCGGCGGATGCACTGCTCCTCATTATCAAAACATTGTTTTAACAGTGTTTAAAAATAGCTTCGTCACGACTCCCCGCCGCAGTCTCCTTATGACTTTAAACCGGAGTCAGACCCAGAGTCAGAAGACACTGTTGCTCGTGAAACACCTCCACAACGGACGTTATTCTTCTTCTGTGGTTCAATGTACACAACCGGATGTGCCCGGACTAGTGCCCGGAGCAGGACGATCGGTTGTTCAGGAGAACCGCTGTTTACGTAACTATTACGGGATTTTCCGTGATCTCGTTGAGCCCCGAGATTACAATAAAACACAACGTTCTCAGCAATGGCTGAACTGTTTGTTTCGAACCGTCAGGGCTTCATAAACAAGGTAATGACGCAGATACACACCAAAAAAAACAGCGATAATAGGAACTTCCGGTCTAGTTCCGCTTTAACCTATCATAAAATGCAGATTTATTTGAATGAATGACCTCTGTTGCTAGTATTGTGTAGTTTAGTGGACTAAGATTGTTGGTAGTGCAGGTAATGTGACAAGTTTTTTAAGGTAGATTTTCAATTGTTAGCAATCATTGAACCGTTTCCCATGGTGTCAGTCAGATCACCACTTTCCCAGTTTCCCCAGTATAAGCTGGCCTGCTGTGGTTCCATGATGCAGCTCAGGAATCTGTCACCCAGAGCAAAAAAGCATCAAGATGTTTAGAATCAGAACCACAAATATGGTGGTTTCTGAGGGGGAAAAACTATGTGACGCGCTCCCTGGATTTAATTAAATGTGTGTGTGTGTGTGTGTTTGCGGTATGACTTATGTTGTGGGGACCTAAATCTATTTTACACAGTCACGTTATGGGGACTTGTACTTCTTATGGGGACAAAAAGCAGGTTCCCATAATGTACATTTTAAGGAGAAGACATGTTGTATGATTAAGATGAGGTTAGGGTTAGGTTAGGGCTAGGGGGTTAGGGCAGCAGGAAATTAATGTAAGTCAGTGTTATGTGTTCTGAAGTCATGGAAAACAGACTGTTTGCTTGTATTTGTCTCTTCTTTAGGAACTTTTCTGGCATAAACACTGACTTCGTTGGGACTGGTACTTGTCATAAAGACCAAAAACCTGGTCCTAATGAGGTAGAATTACATTTCTAATGAACTGGTTAGTTTATTAGAAGATAGTTTTGGTTTTCACTTTATACTTTATTCACTGTGCAGCTGAGTTGTTCTTTTATCTGAGCTACAAGAATGTGACGCTATTGAAAGGAAAAAGCTGCGAGTGTTTTAATATTGTGTCGCCGTAAACATGTACCGAAAAGAAAATCTCTTACAAAGTATATATCCCACATGTTTGGCAGCAGCAACATAAACTTACATGTTTAACATAATATTTGTGCAGTATAGCAGGCAGTTACCTGAGCTGAGAGCTGAACTGGTTCCTGTGAAATACTGCTGACCTGTACAGGATCAGCTGGGATTGGATCCAGCTCCTCCCACAAATAATAAATTAAGGACAGCTTTGAACAAGTGAGAACATGCATTTGAACTTTGAATTTTGAGGACATTTTGGGTGTGAATATTTTTGTGAAATATGGTAGGATTTAACCATGAAAATATATTTTCTTAAAGGTGAAGTAAGTAGTTTATAGTGCCATCTAGAGGAGAGGCTGAAATTTACAACAAAGACCTGCTGCTCTGCTCACCCCCTCCTTTCCCAGAGCGCTACGGTATCCTCAGCTGGTCAAATGTCGTCCTCGTCGTCTTTCTCCGTGTCAGCAGATGAGGTTCGTGAGGCGAGGGAGAGGGCGGAGCTACCGCGGCCGTAGCAGACGAAGCGGAGAGAGAGGAGGCGGGACTTCAGCTACAAGTAAAGAGACGCTTGTTTTGTTCTCTCGCGTTTGTCCTTACAGGCTCCGGTAGAAACATGGTGTCTCTCTGCTAACAGTGGCTATGCAACCGCGGCCCGCGACCATGTTATTTTACATGACTTTTTGAAACACTACCAAAATGAAACAAAAACTATTATACAGCGACTAGACAATGCAGGAGCACATAATATGTATAAAAAAGTGGATTTTGGGTTATATAAACCCATAAGTACTACATATTGTCCCTTTAAAGGTGAAGACCTTATTTTAGGAATGGGAGGATATTTTACGGGAAGCCTAAGTGATTCCAAAAAGTTCTGGAAAGCAGGGGCATTTTTGGAAAATATAGTTTGAAATCAAAGGACAAAAAAAAACAAGTGGGGATGTTTTAGAGTGATGGCATTTATAGTATATATGATGTTAGTTAGAGAGAGTTAGAGAGAACTTTCAATTGTCATGAGTGTTTGTGAAAGTAAGACTATGATTGGAACACATGGTAGCACTTATGTATTTGGAATAAGAAAATAAATTAAAGGTTGAGTGGGGACATTTAAAGGTACAATATGTAGTATTTATGGGTTTATATAACCCAAAATCTACTTTTTTATACATATTATGTGCTCCTGCATTGTCTAGTCGCTGTATAATAGTTTTTGTTTCATTTTCGTAGTGTTTCAAAAAGTCATGTAAAATAACATGGTCGCGGGCCGCGGTTGCATAGCCACTGTTAGCAGAGAGACGCCATGTTTCTACCGGAGCCTGTAAGGACAAACGCGAGAGAACAAATCAAGCGTCTCTTTACTTGTAGCTGAAGTCCCGCCTCCTCTCTCTCTGCTTCGTCTGCTACGGCCGCGGTAGCTCCGCCCTCTCCCTCGCCTCACGAACCTCATCTGCTGACGACGAGGACGACATTTGACCAGCTGAGGATACCGTAGCGCTCAGGGAAGGGAGGGAGTGAGCAGAGGAGTAGTTCGTTGTTGTAAATTTCAGCCTCTCCTCTAGATGGCACTATAAACTACTTACTTCACCTTTAAGTCACTGAAACCCACATTGCTCCTGACGACTTTGCGTGTGAATAGTTGCTGCACATAGACTGTATAGCACTGTATGAATGTGTGAGTGAATGGGTGTGAATAAGTGAATGGCAAAACTGAAGTCATTTACTATTTCTGGTAAACACATTACAAATTGATTCTTTTGGAACAATGTGGACATACTAGCTTAAAGTCTGAAGTAAATGTGATTGATCAAAGGTTTGGAAGTTCAGTTCATTTAGGGCGCATTGTTCAGAAAAGATTTGGGGAAAATAAGGCTATTGTTTGAAAATAGAAATCATTTTTGGGAGGTGGAATGGTGGGGACACTGGGGAAAATTTGGATTTTTATTAGTTAACACTTGACACAGGGGTATTCAATTACAATTTTAAGAGGTCCAGTTACTAAAATGTATTTTTATTCACAGAGAAATTGTAAAATACCTATGTTTAACATTACTTCATTTTGCTGCCTCTCTATAACAAATTCAATATTATCTAGTCTATTTAATCTATCATTTATTTTATCTTACTTGTTTTCAACAACTAATACAGCAATGGTGCTAGTAATGGTTTGAATGGCATTTCGTTTTTGTCACAACGTGAAACAAGTTAAATCACTGTTTGAATTGAGGTACATTGAGTTTATTGTCTCTGTTTGGTCATTAGTTTATTATTCTGTTTTTAAATGTGTGTTTTCTAAATCTAATACGTGCAAGGGTATAAAAATCGCAAGAGATCAATGAATAGAGGTATTACTGTTTCTTTCCTAACAAGGATGTTTGTATGCGGGAAAAAGGGTAAGTGTTAAGTGTGAAGTGTTCACTTCCCCTTTTATTTTGGTAAACACTCACGCTTCCTGTCGCGCTGCCACTGCATCCACCTTGACACACCTTCCCTTAATTCCCTCATGCACTGCACCTGGTGATCCTCAGTAATCACACACACACACACCTGCCCTTGATTTTCCCTTCCCTTTATAATGTCCCCACCCTCAGTCAGTGCGTTGTTTATGCAACACGAAGAAGACATTGTTTCAAGCTTGATATATATAAGTATTTTTTTGAAAGCTAATAGTTGGAATATAGGTTTTGTCATTTTTGTTACCAACGAGTTCTTTGAAAACTTGGATTGCTATTCCTCATGAGGCATTGAGCCACTTGAGCCGATTGGTTCGAGAAAGGGTTCATTTCTCGAAGCTTCATGTGCACACGAAACCACCTACTGGCCAAGTGTAGAATCACAGGCAGCTGTATGTGAACCACATAATGTGTGATGCATAGAATGTTTGTCTGTTATGTCTGTTGGGAATGACTGAAGTACAAATAATTATGATATTAATATAAAAATATAATAATATAGTATGTAATAAATATTTATACATAATTTCTGTACATAAATGATAACATGTGTACGTTTTTGAATGTATTCTGCGCGTACATTTTCCCAAAATGGTAATATGGCAGGTTGTGCAATGTTTTTATGAAAATGCCATGAGTGTAAACAGGCAGAGGACAGTGAAAGTGCTTGTGGAACTAGGAAAAAGGCACAGATTATGCTTGTGTGACTTTGATGTACAGGACAGGGAAAGTTTCATTCATTTTTATTCAGAAACAAGAGTTTCTCAACAGTTTTTGTTTTTTTAAATAATTTCTTTTTTTTTGACACAACCTCTCCGGCCTTGGAGAAGACCCTTTCACAAGGCACAGAAGATGCCGGTGTGCACAAAAAGGCAAGTGCAAGTTTGGGTACAGTAGTCTTTGCCTCTCCCAGTACTCCAGAGGGTTTTCCAGTCTTCCTATGTTTGACTCTGAAAGGTACCGCTGGACCTCTACACAGTGGCATCTGCGGTGAAATTTTGAGACCTCCTTGCCTCCATGACGCTGGTGTCTAAACGACGCCACAGTTTGCTACCTAAGAGGAAGCCACAGATCATGTTAGTAAGTACTCATAGGCACAACTGATGTCAAAATATAAAATAATAGATTACCTCCAGTGACATCATGAGAGGTAGAAGCCTGTGGGATTTCCTCTCTGCTTTGGTGTGTCATAATGGTAGAGCACTCTGAGGTCAGTCGCTTTACAGCTTCAGTGGCTTTAGTTTGACTGAAATATCCAATGACTTTGAAGCGGAACTAGACCGGAAGTTCCTATTATCGCTGTTTTTTTTGGTGTGTATCTGCGTCATTACCTTGTTTATGAAGCCTGACGGTTCGAAACAAACAGTTCAGCCATTGCTGAGAACGTTGTGTTTTATTGTAATCTCGGGGCTCAACGAGATCACTGAAAATCCCGTAATAGTTACGTAAACAACGGTTCTCCTGAACAACCGATCGTCCTCCTCCGGGCACTAGTCCGGGCACATCCGGTTACGTACATTGAACCGCAGAAGAAGAATAACGTCCGTTGTGGAGGTGTTTCACGAGCGACAGTGTCTTCTGACTCTGGGTCTGACTCCGGTTTAAAGTCATAAAGGGACTGCGGCGGGGAGTCGTGACGAAGCTATTTTTAAACACTGTTAAAACAATGTTTTGATAATAAGTAGCAATGCCTCCACCGCTCCAGAGGGGGAGCTGCGCTTCTGAGAGCTGACGTGATAGATTACGTCACTTCCAGATACCTGACCAATCACAACACAGGTGGGAAGGCTCTACGCTGGCTGGCCAATCACAACACACTCTGTCTTCTCGGGCGAGATTTATGGCTGAAATAGCGCGACTGACAAGTGCTTCGAAAAGGACAGATTTCAATCGGATCGTTTACATCAACTAGGAGGATTTTGACCATAAAAACAACTTAATATATGTAAGTAGACCTCCATAACTCACATATATGTGCAACAGGATCACTCTATGTGACCTTTAAATCTGGGGTCCAGGAGTGTAGCGAGGGACATGATGCTCATCAACTGCAAAGTGTAAAGCTTCTCTCTTAGTTGCCTGATGAGCTGTTCTCCCATCTCTAATGCCACTGCAGGTGCCGGCTTTGCTATTTCCTCCTGAAGGTTTTTGCTCCAGCATTTTCATCAGGGGGACAACTTTGGAGGCAGACACATTTTCCTTGGCCGACAGCTCTACAGTTGCATCATAAAAGGGAGACGGCAAAGAAAGGCACCCTCCAACAATGGTGAACTCATCAGAAGTGATCATGGGCATCACTTCATGGTGTAGCCTAGCTAAAGCTGCTCTGACAGGCTCCCTTAGCTCTACCAAACGTTGCAGCATCAAATAGGTGCTTAAATTACTGCAGCAGGAACACAGACAAACTGTTAGTGTTATTACAAATTGGAATAAAGGGAATGACCATACCTTAGCAGTGGTGCTGCTTCTAAAGAAGCCAACCAGCTTCCTTGCTTTGGCCCGGATGCCAAGGAGAGCACAGGATTCTGGTCAAGTGCCTTCTTCACTATCAGATTTAGTGTGTGTGCAATGCAAATATGGTGCCGAAGCTTCAGCGCTCTCACACACGCTACCATATTGGGAGCACCGTCAGTGACCATACATGTCACCTTATTAGTGATTCCCCATTCCTCCATCAGGGTTTCACACGAGTTATATTTTAAGCAGTGTGTGATTGGGGGAATGCCTGCACTCCCAGAGACGGCAGAGAGCATGCCATCCATCCATCCATTTTCCACCGCTTATCCGGGGCCGGGTCGCGGGGGCAGCAGTCTGAGAAGTGGCACCCAGACCTCCCTCTCGCAGGACACTTCCTCCAGCTCTTCCGGGGGGACCCCAAGGTGTTCCCTCATGGAAAAATTAGGAACAAGCTACCAAGTTAACACAGCGAACAAGTCGACAGCAAAATAATCCATCAGTTTATTGTACATAATCTCTGACTAAAGTTTGCGGCTACACGTTGCAGCTTCTTCTTCCGTAGCAAAGCAGAAGTGAGATCAGCATCATGATCAGAAGCATCTGTCTTGGCCAAAGATTTGCGCTGTAACAGACACAGTTTAGATTTTTTTCCTTGTCCATCTTGATTCAGCAGTGAAGACACATGCAGCTTCTCGAAATAGCCGCTACAGCAATGAGCCTCTGCAGCAGTGGCTACATATCAAGTAGCCATGTGTTTCTTCTGTGACGCAGCTGATTGGCCCAAAAAAAACAAAACAATAAAAGCAATGGAATGTATGTGGTATCACCACACCCTAACTTGGAATCGGGTTCACGGCCATCAAACAACCCTAATTCAAATACAAAGTTTATGGTTTTAAGACCCCCAATACTGTGAATTGGAGCGTCGGGTGGCTTCTTTGAAATGTCAGCTTGTATATTCTGTAAGAAACGAATATATATATGTATATATATATACATATATATATTATTTTTTTCCCATAAAATCAGAGACGAAGAAAGACTGTCTTCTCGACTTTTTTTGTTTTCCTGGGCCGATTTGTTGCTGGTTTTCTCGTGGCTGGTCACGTTTATTTGTTAAATGTTGGAAAATTTTAAACTTGTCTTCAAGATTTTCAAGTCTTTTTAACTGATCAAAGCATTTGGCATCGTTTGCTTTGATTCTTGGTGTCAGACATCACACTCGTGACTTTTTCAGTATCCAGTCAGTCAATGTCACACATAGTATGGGCTCAGCTGGCTTGGAACCTTGTTAGGGCAGATACTAAAACAATTGAAAAGCAACAAGACCGAGTAGAGTCGAGCCGTGCCGAGCCATTCTACAACTGTATAGTCGAAAAGTGCCATTTGACCATTCCTCATTGAGGCTCAGCATTTCTCTGCCGTCAATCTCCTCCTACACCAACATGTTCTGCTCTCAGCAGGGGCACCATTAAAAAAAAACTTTTGGTTGTTTTGTCCACCTGGTGAAATTAAATCAGGTAATACGGGTGTTTGAAATGAGCTGAGCAAGAGCTTATACACAGCAAAGCATTTCCAGAAACTTGAGGGGAGATGTGGCACTGTTATTTGCCATGTACCTCAGCCAGAAAATGCTAATAGGCATTCTCTCTTGCTCCCTTTGTCTGATTGGAAACACGTGTGTGTACATTACACTCTGGGAAATGGCTGAGATGAGAGACAGCAAGGCTGCTGGAGCCACAATAAAATGTGTGGAAGGGCTAATGAATAAAACAACGGTGGATTAAATGTGCCATAGCTAAAATAATTTGATTAAGAGTCTGAGTCAGAGGCTACATTTTTGGAGGCTATGCTGGAGACAGCTGTATCTTTATTTGAGCTTGGGATGTACGAGACCACATTTTTCCCCTTCCTAATGAGCCTCGACCAAACAGCTTCAATCAAGGTCTTTTTAAGGGGATATCTGGGCAAAGCCTGAGGCTTGATGAATCAGTTGTCATCACATGTGATTGCCTGTTTAAAAAAGTCCCAACACTCCGTTTCTATTTTTTTTTAGTCAGGTTCAGCCAGGGTTAGTCCAAAGCAGAAGCACACCAGTGTTCAGCCAATAATCTGTAAGTATCAGCAAGTGTCTCCAGCCCCCTGTCATTTTAATTAATCAAATAAGCTTTAACCAGTTTTTTGTGTGTCTCATTTTTGGGAATTATTAACCTCCATGTGTAGTTGTGTATCATGTATCAGAATTAAATACAGATTTTGTGAGTCAGGATGTGGTTATAGCTTAGCTTCACATTAAGACAGGAAGCAGAGGGAAATGGCTAGGATCTGTCAATTGTACAAGTGCACAAGTGATTTACTGTTCATTTAATGTTTTTATCCAGTAATTGTTCAAATGTTTATCGCTTACACAGAAAAAAATAGGGTTTCATATCCAGATGGTATGTTTTAAACCCTGGTATCAGTGTCTGTGATCTGAATGACATTGAATTGCCTTTAACTGGGGCCACGCTAATTGGATTAGTACATGTACATATACACATTATATATTGTGGCGACTCCTGCTGGTGTCTGACAGGGTAGTTTGGAGTAGGTTGCTGGATGGCAGGGGGCTGGGCCAGTTTGGCAATTTTGGTAACTGGGGACACCTGGGCCGTAATCGGGTATGCCATATAAGCAGGTTCTCGTTCATTGTGTCTCTCTCTCTTTTTTCCCTTGCAGACAGACGCCCGTCTCCCCAGGTGACGCGGCAGCCTTAAGCCTTAGTTCTTTTGATTTCTTTTATGCATCATACAACAGCCACACACACCATATTTACCATGCATGCACATCCTACATGACTGATCTGACTCAATCTCACACTTCACGTTATTGTATTTCCTGATTTATCTTCATTATTGATCTAAATAAATATGATCTAATTCTTTTAACT
Organism: Microchirus variegatus; assembly: GCF_963457635.1. Taxonomy (NCBI): domain Eukaryota; kingdom Metazoa; phylum Chordata; class Actinopteri; order Pleuronectiformes; family Soleidae; genus Microchirus; species Microchirus variegatus. The sequence goes on from NC_139805.1 coordinate 3,520,073, forward strand.
GTGCGTCTCCATTTGTTTGTCATGGCCTAGAGCCAGCTGTGAAAATATATACATAATAATAATGCATTATATTTGAAGGTGCCTTTCAAGACACTCAAGGTCGCACATTTACCATATGTATATACATACACATGCCTTAAAACAACTCTCAAATGACCTGAAAACAATGATTGTTCAACATCATGGTTTATGGGAAGGATACAGAAAGCTATCTCAGAGATTTAAGCTCTCAGTTTCAACTGTGAGGAACATTGTGAGGAATGTGAAGACCACAGGTACAGTTCTAGTTAAGGCCCGAAGTGGCAGACCAAGAAATATCTCAGATAAGCAGAGGCGAAGGATGGTGAGAACAGTCACCGTCAACCCACAGACCAGCTCCAAAGACCTACAACATCATCTTGCTGCAGATGGTGTCGGTGCGCATCGTTCAACTATTCAGCGCACTTTACACAAGGAGATGCTGTATGGAAGAGTAATGCAGAAAAATCCTTCTCTCTGCACCAGCCACAAAGAGAGTCACTTGAGATATGCTTAAGCACATTTGGACAAGCCAGCTTAATTTTGGAATACGGTGCTGTGGACTGATAAAACTAAAATGGTGTTATTTGGGTAAAACAAGGGGCGTTATGCATGGCGGAAAAAGAACACATTATTCCATGAAAAAAACAAACAAAAAAAAAAATCAGGAACACATCCTCAAAGTAGAAATTAAAACAAAACATAGCACTTGGGCTAATTGAGCAAAATAGCAAGACAGACTTGGATACAAGGTTTTCTCTGGAAGCCGAAACGATGCACTGGCACATGACTGAGGGACTGGGAACACTATATAGGGGAAGAGGGAATCAATGGCAGGTGTGAGTGATTACTGAGGATCACTAGGTGAAGTGCATGAGGGAATTAGGGAAGGTGTGTCAAAGCAGATGAAGTGCCAACGCGACAGGAAAAAATTAACATTACCAAAATAAAAGGGGAAGTGAAAAACAAACAACACCAAAATGTGACTTAACTTAACCAGACACTACAAAACAAAACAAATACACTTAACAAATATGGCGCCTCGTGACACATGTGTCTTATAGAGCTCTGGTATCTAACGTCACACAACCAAGGTAAAGCTCTCTTGGCAGTAAACAACACTGTTCAGCTCTATGGCAGACAACTCCTCTCATCACAGACAGTCCAACAGGAGAACATCCAATAACATTTTTATTGCATCCCCACAGATCCAGAGAGATGATAGAGGTGAATCATTGCTATGAAACATGCTCACAGTTGGCAGAAGAAGAACAGTGGGAACAAACACAAGCAACAGATTTTGTGGTAAATCATGGACTCAGACTAGATTTATCAAGAGCTAGTCTGTACAGCAACGTTAACACAGCAATAATTTGCATGACACTGTCCACTGCTAGCACTAACATTATACTACATTATGCTGGTGAGAGACTTGATCAACCTGTCACGTGACCACAAAACTATATTTGGCTAGTAGACTCCAGTGTTGAATGTTTGTAACAGAGACAGATTGCATCCATTTTTTTCCTTCCAGGCTCTTGTAAACTTTCACAGACACTCACTAGTAAGATGAAGGAAAGTTAATCAGGAAGTTGAAGATGTCAGGATACTGCAGGTCTGGAATAATGTACTCTCCGGCTGTTTTCAAAAAATCACACCAGGGGCATTATAAGGATCTGATAAGGTCTGTCAGGTTTCGTCATATCGGTTATCATATCGGTTCAGTTTAAACCGTGACACTGAACTCTGACAGGTTGAATCTAGTCCCATTTAGTTTTGCTACATCTCAGGATCCAACATGGCAGTTCAAATAAACCAAGTGATGTGATGTCCGGACCTCTATTGTGGGCATATACCAATGTGAGCACCGCTCTTCAGAAACTTTGTTGACCCTATACATCCATCGGGACCGTACCTATGTTCCCCGGTTCCCCGGGTCCTATGTTCCCCGATTTGTGAACGGGGAACATAGGACCCTTTCTCTAACCCTAACCCTAACCCTAACCCTAACCCTACCCTTTTTCAAAAAAAGGGTCCCATGTTCCCCTGTCACATACAAAGTGGGGAACATAGGACCTTTTTTGGGAAAACGGGGAACATAGGACCCGGGGAACATAGGTACGACCCCCATCCATCCCAATCTTTACTGGTGCCAAGGACTAGGAACACTAGGATTCAGTCAATAATCACAATTTATTACCAGTCTGAGGTTCGGTACACGGGAGGTCAATCAGATCCGGCAGAGGTGCAAAAATGTGAGGCATAAAGGCAAGGTCAAAAAAGGCAGGCACGGTTCAATACACTATATATAACTACATGTACTATAACTATGAAAGATAACGCTGGAACGTGAGCTGTGAGACAAGACACAGAGGGGAATATAAGCAGGGCTTGATTGGGGAGTGATTGCATGCAGGTGTGGGAAACACAGTCAGGGATCAGGTGCACACAAACGGGGGAAGAGGGCGGGGCAGACAGGAACCTGAAACAGAGACAGGAACCTGAAACAGAGACAGGGGTGAGTGATCACAAAATAAAACAGGAAGACAAGACATGGAACATGAAGGGAAAACAAAACAAGACACTTAACTAATGTGACAGATCATGACAACTGGCTCCATAATAAAATCATCTCTGCTCCTCAGAGAGGATTTTCACTACTTGAGAGGAAGAATGTAAACATAGCCAGTCTATTTTGTTTGAGGCATTGGGAAAAAAATCCCATTTTAGATTTGTATTTTGATGAGAAGAAAAGATTGTTATAGTGTTTATGTAAGATACAACTGGGAGTTGATGAAACTGAGCTAGATCCAAACTTATTTCCATCAGCTTGCTCCGACTGTCCTGACCTATGCTGTGCTGAGATAGGGTCGAGGCTAGATGCCACAGTGGTTAAACTGATGTTCATCTTTTCATCTTGGCTCAAAGAACCAAACATGTTTCCCCCCAAAATGTCAGCGATTTCCCTTCAGAGGAGCACGAGGAGAGTTTACATTTTGCAATTTGTTCTGGGGCTCCGTGATGGATGAGATGTCTGTGTTTCGCCTGGGGCCAGTTCTGATGCTGTCTATTATTCCCCACATCTAGATTTTACCTCATGTTCTTTTGTTCCAGTTTTCTGTCATATCTAACTGTCTGTATTTTTTTTTTTTATCTCAACACAACTGACAGGGCAAACTCCACCGCTGACTTCCACCCCCTCCACGGTGCTCGGTGCTGGGCCTGCAGCTGGGACTCGGCTCACGGGACAAGTGTGAATGTTTTGTAATGTCAGACTGAAGGGCCTGTTGAAAGCCTGAATGTTGTCCAAAGGGCTCACCGGCGCTTACAAACGGGACTGCTCAGTGATCATGCTGCCAGGGGAAACAGAGCTGAGCAGGTGGGACAGGGAGGCAGCGTCTGGTCCAGTTTCTGCTCCTCACAGGTGGGAATCCTCTGAGTCCAGAGCACAGACCTCTGTTCAGATGGAAAATTACGGGGACTTGGCACGAGGTGGGCAAGAATTTGGGCTAAGAGCCAATTCATGAGGATATGGTAGTGATGGATTGAGGAGTCTAAAAGCCTTGTGTTTTAGCTGAATTAATTAATAATAATCAGCAGTTTTGTATGTGAAAATAATGTGATAATAGTATGTGAAATAATACAAATATTCTATACAAAATTAATAATTATGCAGTCTTTAAAGGGGAAATAAGTAGTTTATAGTGCCATCTAGAGGAGAGGCTGAAATTTACAACAAAGAACTGCTGCTCTGCTCACCCCCTCCCTTCCCTGAGCGCTACGGTATCCTCAGCTGGTCAAATGTCGTCCTCGTCGTCTTTCTCCGTGTCAGCAGATGAGGTTCGTGAGGCGAGGGAGAGGGCGGAGCTACCGCGGCCGTAGCAGACGAAGCGGAGAGAGAGGAGGCGGGACTTCCGCTACAAGTAAAGAGACGCTTGATTTGTTCTCTCGCGTTTGTCCTTACAGGCTCCGGTAGAAACATGGCGTCTCACTGCTAACAGTGGCTATGCAACCGCGGTCCGCGGTCATGTTATTTAACATGACTTTTTGAAACACTACGAAAATGAAACAAAAACTATTATACAGCGACTAGACAATGCAGGAGCACATAATATGTATAAAAAAGTGGATTTTGGGTTATATAAACCCATAAATACTACACAGTGTCCCTTTAAAGAGACAAATATGTCAAAACAGAAGATAAATATGAGTAAATTGAAGCAAGAGATAATGTGTAGTTTAGCAGTTTAGATGAATTATCATTGCAACCTTGGGCTAACTCTTCGGTAATCGTTATGTGTCTAGTTCTAATCCTGCTAATTGAGGCACTTCAGGCGACACATTTCATATAATAAAGCTAACTTGAGTTAGATTTGTGTATTCACTTTGATTTGTTTAGTCCATCCACCTTTCAAAACCCTCTGTATTTATCGATGTTATGCACTGTTACTAAGAACTCTTGATTTTATGCATTATTGGCTTGTTATTATTATTTATACGGTAATGAGTCAGATTAGATACTCAGTTAAGTAATTTAAAAAATAAATCGACAGACAGACATAGTTAGATATACTTTATTAATACTGCAGGAAATTCAAGTGCTGGTGAAACAGTGTTTTCTGTCATTTTTCATCAGCGTCAAAGAGCTGGAAAACAAACATGTGCATGATGAAAGACTTACGGGAGTGAGCGATAAAGAGAGACAGTGTACATGATGTCAGAATGGCAGTTTAGTGCTGCAAACTGGCTGCAGATGGCAGGACGAGAGGTCAGGGATGGAAAATTAAACGAACAAATTCAGAACAGCAGCTGAGGCAAAGAGGAGACGTTGTGGCCACAATGAGGGAACGAGGCCGAGGGGTCAGCCTGGACCCAGCACACACATTTTTTAAAACAGCAATTAGAGGTTCCTAAAGCTTCCAGCTCAGAGCCACGGTGATGACCTGACCCTAATCATCCTCAATTTCTCTCAAGCTGCAACCCTCTGATACGCGTCTCCTCCGAATGGCTGTTTATTTTTCACAGCACTTCCTGTTTGATTGAGCACCATGGGTTGTGTTGCTTTACTTTATGACTTGCACACTTATTGCACATATTAAATCATCACCCAGCATGAGCTGTCTGTCTTAAACAACGGGCTGTCATCTTAATGCACATAACTGACAATGGTAATTTCACAATAAAGCTTTAGTTAATGGTCACCTTCTCATATCATTTCTGAGAAATGTGTGTCGTCTTTGAATAGGTGCGCACAAAGCCTCAGGTTAGATCAATGCAAATTAATTTTAGATTGAAAATACATCCCTGTTGCAACATTTTCATGCGACTTTTGGATACTTTGCTGGTCTCATTGTCGTTTGAAAACTCCAGGTCAGGACACCCATATTTCCTGAGTGATTAGCTCGTATCAGCCATGACTTGCATACTTTGCCAGCAATTTAAAGGTGAAGTAAGTAGTTTATAGTGCCATCTAGAGGAGAGGCTGAAATTTACAACAAAGACCTGCTGCTCTGCTCACCCCCTCCCTTCCCTGAGCGCTACGGTATCCTCAGCTGGTCAAATGTCGTCCTCGTCAGCTTTCTCCGTGTCAGCAGATGAGGTGAGGGAGAGGGCGAGCTACCACGGCCGTAGCAGACTAAGCGGAGAGAGAGGAGGCGGGACTTCCGCTACAAGTAAAGCGACGCTTGATTTGTTCTCTCGCGTTTGTCCTTACAGGCTCCGGTAGAAACATGGCGTCTCGCTGCTAACAGTGGCTATGCAACCACGGCCCGCGACCCTGTTATTTTACATAACTTTTTGAAACACTACGAAAACGACAACTATTATACAGCGACTAGATAATGCAGGAGCACATAATATGTATAAAAAAGTGGATTTTGGGTTATATAAACCCATAAATACTACACAGTGTCCCTTTAACAGTAACAGTTTCACCTAATCAATTCAGGAACTCTGACTTGTAATCTACTTCCTGTTTACACCAGCACTTGTTAGGTCTGTTAATATAGATGGACAATTCTGATGCGGGTAAAACACATGTCTGTGCATAGAAATGAACACAATCTCTGTGTATGGGTAATGAAGTCAACGTGGAAGTGCCGAAAAACCTGTATTCTATTAAATGCTCACCAGGGGTCAATGCAGAGGTTGCTAAATGAAGTACGTTTTGTAAGTCTGAGAAAATGTCAAGTGATGTGTACAGTAGGCTGGATGATATTGCCAAATAATTATTAATTTTATTTATAAAAAGTAATTCAGTCTATATGGATAATGTCAGCTAAATTATTATTTTTTTCTCTCTCTTGAGTGAAAGGTTCAAGTGGTTTTAAATGTCTTCTACCAGCTCCTCCCTTTATGCGTCACCACAGTGGATCACCTGTCTCCATCTTGTCCTCTCCCTTCAATTCAATTTATTTGTACAGCCCCAAATCACAGCATACATCATCTAAAGGCACTGTACATAGACAGCATCCTGCAGAGCAGAGAAACCCAACAAACCACGCAATGAGCACGCACTCGGCATCAAAAAAAAAAGTGCTTGGACACAAGTGGACAACAGATTTGACACGATGAACTTCTGAACTGGGAGCAGTCTCCCTCTCTCCACTCGCTATACACATTCCTGAAGGGGATGTATACACTTCGCCCGCCTCTAATCCTGGTGCTCTTCGGCGCGTCATCTCAGTAATGAGCCATGTGGCCCCCTCTGGCTCCCACTAATCAGGGATCCAGGGATATCCCATCCACGGCCCATTGCTGCCTGCCACAGCAGCAAAACACACACACTGAATCCAAAGTGGTTCTCTCACTGCCATCTGGACTCCATGCCTTGCCCTGTCTCCATTCTGCCGGCGATTTATGCCCTCCTGAGGTGTTTTGCGCTTTTAACTCACACATAATTGGCCCCCAGATGCAAACAATATGTGGAGGACAGTTTTTATGAGTTGCTAAGCAGAGGTCATTGTATTTGCATCACTTCTGACTCCTCCCCCCTGACAAAGTTAAAAAGAGACACTTTATGTGTCTCATTATTCTTTATCCAGTTACTGAAAAAAGAGCCATGATGTTACAAAAATAAAATAATAAAAAAACAAACTGATACTGTACTGTACACTGTGTCTTACAATTACCCTCAATCCTGTCTCCTGTCCACAGGCCTCTCCTCAACGTCTGGAGGAGGGTGACAGCATTGTGTATGATACACAATGCTGTCAATTCTGCCAGAATGACAGATATTCATGAGAAAAGCACAAGACATGACAGGAATCAGGAACTTCACAGCTTTTTGGGTAGCTGTTTGAAATGTGATTCAAGGTCTGATTATTTCAAAGTCAAAAGCGCAGCAGGTGATCAGTAGTGAAACCTGTCACTCGGATAATTACATCATGTGAGTTCTGGGGGCAGAGAATTTTTTTCACAAGGTATTTTTAGACAGTTAAATAAGTGTACATATATTCACGAGCTTCAATCTACTGTTTAACTCACAATTATGAGGATGGAGGCTCATCACAGGATGGCAAGTTTCAATAGTCCTCAACAGCAGTGTTTTCCAGACTTTCAACCTCAGGACTAGGGCTGCACAATGTATCCTCTGAGCATTGTCTTCGCGATGTGTGAATGTGTTTTACTCTCTCTCTCAGCAGTCAGCTCACACTCACCTCGCTCACTATTAGCGTTGTGTGTAACTATACTGAAAATTTGGTAACAAAACTTATTTCTCTTTTCAATTTTCTCAGGGACAGATTTGACAGCGACACTGCACGCTTGGGCAATAGTCACAAGGGCAAGTATGCAAGCATGTACTTTTATTTTCTAATGACACAAAAGAGCCTGGAAATAAAGGTGGCCTTCGGAAATAAATGTGGTGATCGGGAACAAATTTGGCGCTTCAAAATAAAAGTCTACGGAAATAAATACATGTGATGTAACAAAATAAAAGCCTCCTGAAATAAATAAAAGTGTCGTTAGGAAATAAAAGTCCCCTGAAAATAATACTTTAAATTTTTTATTTCACCTGCATATTTATTTATTACATGATATATCATTTAGCTGACTCTTTTATCCATTGATCAATTCTCAGATCTGAAGGCAAATGGATGATTTATCTCTTAACAGGACACACTTTTGAGCACAATATACATCCGGCTCAAAAATACTAATTATGTTCATCCAAACTTGTGCCTACTTACAAATTAAAAGTATGTTATTAACTTATAACTAAAACTCGGTGTTAATTTGTATTTATTCACCAACAATCTCCTATTTAAATATGTAATAACAATGAAAGAATTAATGCAATCATCTTAACAATTGTAATTTAGTTATATTGTTTTATGTTCAGGCAATATTTGAAGCCTCCATTCACAGGTCTTTTTCGGGTCCTTGACGTGGCAACTGATAAACAAAGATGGCGGTGTAGTGTAAAGCGTCGTGTGTATTGTCAATATATTGTTGGCTTTAAAATGATTTGGATCCTTAATCAGTTGTGTACACATTCTCGTGTGTAGAGTGTCTGTCGCCTGGTTTGGACCGTAGTGGGCGTGGGGTTGCAAAATGAGCGGCTGGGCCGGTTTTTCTGACGATGAACTGCGGAGGATGCAGCAGAAAGGTAATGGTAGCTAGCTGTGTAATTAATCCCTGACTGCGGCTTTAACCGTATTTAATTCAAACACAGCATTGTACTTTTTTATCCTGTAAAGTAAAATGTGTGTGAATCTCGATTACTCTTACAACTTTCCAGAATCTGCAGGGTTCGCAGCCCGCGGTCGGAAGCTGGCTTCAGCTAACCGCAGTCGGCAGCAGCTACAGCGGGAGAGGGCTCTTCATCTCGCCTCTCAGAAAAACATAGCCGACGTATGCCATGTCCTTCCGCCAGAGCAGCAACTCACTAAGTCGCCACCGAAAGAAGAGCCTCGGTCCGCGGCTCCAGCCGTCAGACTCGAAGTGCAGCCGAAGACTCGCGAGGTGAAGCCGAGCAAAGATCACCAACCGGCCGCAGAGGAGCAGACGCCGCTTGTCAAAGAGCTGGAGAAACAAGAGGTGGAACTGTTAGTATTGCCTTGTTTTTCATCCACACAGTGGAGGTTCAGTTTGTTAAATAACATGAAGACTATTATGCAGTAATTCCTCTTAATGTGTGACTGATGTTGCTGCCTTAGTTTTGTTTGGTAAAGTCGGTAACCATTTTACTATGAAATGGTTACCACGGTGTGGTCCGGATGAAGTTAAGCCCAATTTATACTCCTGCGTAAAGTGCTCTGCGTAGGCTACGCAGGGTCCTCTGCGTCGACGCAGAACCTGTTGTAGAGCCTCTGCGTCGTCTCCGGCTGCACGGAATATTTTTTAAGTGTCCGTCACTCCGTCAAGGGACAACGGAGACGGCAAGAGCTGCGATTGGTCCTCAGGACAGGCCGAGCGAAGCTGCTCTGTGCCGGCTCACAGTGAGCACCGAGCGTCCACAGAGGGCGGAGCTGATCCCCGCCGACTTCAACGCTGCCGGACTATAAATACGTCATATCTTAACACACACAGCACATGTTTAGACTCTAAATGGCTAATTTCTCGCCTCAAATTATCTTAAAACTGCGTTCCGGGACACAGGAAAGTGACAAACGGCCACTGTTTCAACAACAACAGTCTTTCTCCCTCGGACGCCATTGCTCACTGTAGCCAAAAGCACAACAACCTTGCGCAGTGACCCCTACTGATCGGGCGGGAAATTGCAGCGCCTATCCGTCACCACGACGCAGAAGTATAAAGGCTCGAGTCGTCTACGTGGTGACGCAGACGGATAACGCATTACGCAGTCGGAGAAGTATAATGTGGCCTTTAGACGGCTCCACCCAAACAAACAGTCAAACACCACTCCTGCCTTTTGTCAACATCTTCAGTCTATTCTCATGCACAGCGTCGTTGAGACAATCGGCTACAAACTGAGAGGGAAACAAATTAGCTGCTGGATGTCCTCCACGTCACGTTCGCTTCACCGGTACGACATCATACTACTTATCTCACCGAAGTAGCCATTGAGCACAGCTCACACCCGTCTATCAAGTAAAGGTACTGTTCTCAGTTGAAACCCCAAGCATGACCCAGGGCTTTACCATTCGAGACCGTCCGATCCAAACCGAACCGTACCATGATGAAAGCACGGTATACGTTACCTCGGTCACCAAAACACTGCTTGTGTTTCTATCCTTCCAAACCTCACCCACAACTTAGGTGGGCCTGTAAAGCATTCTGAGAGGATTACTTTTTAGGTCCATATTTCAACCTCTCACTCATTTCAGAGAACTGGAGTTAATTATTAACCTGAAGTTATCTTTCAACATTCTTTTTACTTAAAGCTATAATTACCTTTCTTGCATGTCTCTCTGCACTTAGTAAAAAATTTGAACATGGAACAGCTCCGCCTCCCTCAGTAATCCCCTCCAGGGTGGAATGGTGGCAGTCGTGCGCATGCGCGATTCATTAGCAGCCTGCAGCCAGTGTGATGGAAGTTGTCTCTGCTCTGGCGCCGTAGGCTGGGACTGCGGAGATTACTGTGCTTGGGGAGGTGATCCCGGCAACACACGCTGCTTGTTAAGCACAGTAACTGCAGAGTTATAAGTGAGAAAACGACACAAAAACTCGGCAGATTTAGCGACAAAGTTGCCACGTTTGGTAACACCGCTCTGTCGTCAGAGATGCGGGCGACTACTATGCCCTCGGTTTTGGAAATCCGTGCTCTCGGATTTGTAAACTGTTCGACAAACACCATCCACCACCACCCCAGAGCGGGTACACCCGCCCCCCATCCTGGAGCCCAACAGCTGGGAGAACAAACACCCCGTCGCAACAGACCATATTTTTAAAAATGTGCTTTAATGTCTTCAGACTGATTACAACGCCGTGTTTTAAGGAAAGAGCCTCCAGTATACTTTGATATGTCCAGGGCGGGGGGCAGGTGGTGATGATTGTCAAAAGGAACCCTGGCAATGAAGACTAGTAGTTCTTAAAAGATAAATGTTAATACCAGTTATAATAAAGTGATATATTTGTGATTCTCTAGATGTCTTAGTTTTTATAAAATTTGTAAAAAATAGTTTAACTCGTAGGTTGCCATTGTTATTAACCTTGCAATGCACTCTGGGTAGTGCGGTTAATAGCATGTAATGAAGTCACATTCATACCCTGAGTGTGAGAGAGTGAGTTTGAGTGCACCACAGGAATCCAGCAGTCGAGGTCTAAGAGATGCTCAAACTATTAGCTTTATCAAAAGGAAAGGTTATAATTCGAACTTTCAACACAGAGAGGGTATATGCCGACCTCATGTATTTCAAATGAAACTGGATGGTCGCGTGATGTACGTCTTAAGGCATGTTTGTGTGGTCACAAGATTACTTGGAACTCAATGACACTCTTCTGGACTCGGATAATATTGATCTGAAAAAGGTTTTTTTAAACATAGTAAATTCATTTGGATGTAGCTTTGAAATGTATTAGATTATTATTATTGTTTGCAGATGTTATGAACTATTTTTTTGTAACTCTTTTAACTTGCAAAGTTAATTTAAATATAATGTGACCTTTAATCAAACACTTTTTAAGATGTTTTATTTGTCATGTCTGATGTGGCCAACATTGAAACGATGGCCAGTCTCACAGCTTTGCATGTAGTTTTTTTAAATGTTCTTTCTTAATTTAGTTTTTTGTTCAATTATCTCATCACAGACGAGAGAAGACGCGTCTGGAGCAACTGCAGCAAGAGCAAAAAACGATGGAGGAAAATAATAAGCGCAAGAAAGCTCTTCTGGCAAAGACTATTGCTCAGATGTAAGTACAGGGGTTTTGATACTTAGATTTTTAAAAATAGAGTGAAATGATAATTTTGAGTTTAACCACAGCTTTGTTTTTTGGTTTGTTTTTTAGACAATAGTGAGTTTTCCTTTACCTTGTTAACAAGTTCTGGCGTTAACAAGGTAAAGGAAAACTTACTATAGTCTAAAAAACAAACCAAACAATTAAATCAGAAGACATAATGAACTTTACAGCTGTACAGTGCTGGAAACGTGTGGAAATGTATCGTCAACATGCTTGAAAAGTGCTTGACCATGAAAAACGTGGATGAACCCAGGATACTTTTGTGAGCAACATGAGTTAAAAGACCTAGAATTAAAATTGAATTGATATCCACAGGTCCAAACAGACTCAGGCAGAAGCTGTGAAGCTAAAGAGAATCCAGAAGGAGCTCCAGGCCCTTGATGACATGGTGTCCAACGATATCGGCATCCTGAGGGGAAAGATAGAACAAGCCAGCTGGGACTACACTGCAGCCAGGTAGAGAGACACAACATGTGGAAATGTAATACACAATTTGGTGAGAAGCCTCTGCCTCTGCAGGTGAGAGGAAAGCATCATTACACACTGACTCAGAAAGGTCCAGCCAGCCCAATCGAAAAAAAAAAATCCTCCTCCTCACTCTGTGAACTCCTGCACAGTGACAGACCTTTTTCCCCAGCAGACGTGTTGACTTGTCACAGCTGTTATCAATAAGAGTAGCGATGGCTCAGTTTAATTTGAGTGTCTCACCAAGCTGTGACACTGAGCCAGTGTGGTCAATAGACTTTCCACCAGCAGACATTTTGCCACGTATCACTGGGAAAAGCACAGATGTAAGTGATAACTTAAAGAAAATAAAACATTTGTTCCATATAACTGGTTGGTTCCACTGGCTCACTGGCATGTCTCACTTGTACAATTAAGGTGACTAAGGTTATGTTTCTTTCACCTGTGAAATGTGAAATCTTTCATCAATGATGTGGGTTTATTTTGTTGTAATGACCACAGACTTCATCTAGTCAACGGCATGTTGGGGGTTGAGCTCTTAGCTCTGGGCCTCCCCAGCTGATTTTACAAAATAATCTGTGAACATTGTTTGCGCTTCATGAAAACCTAGTGCTAGAATTTAAAGTCTGAAGTGCTCGAAAATGCTTGAAATTGGAACTATATTTCTGAGAGAGTGAGGGAAAAGTATAATGTGGCCTTAAGTTAACCTTCTCTAAACTTTTGAATGCACATGTTCAGTTACTGTTAACCACACCAATTCTGCAAGCTCTTGTTTGAGACAAAGCAATTACCATTGCATCCTTCTACTTGAATGCCCTGCTTTCATGGTAGAATATCACTGTAGCATGAACTATTCATAGTAGAGCTGCAACTAACAATTACTTTGGTTATTGATTAATCGGTCGATTATTTTCTCGATTAATCGTTTAGTTCAGAAAATGTTAAAAAAACGTTGATCAATGTTCGTCAAACCTGGAAATGACGATGTTCTTAAATGTCTTGTTTTGTCCACAAACCAAAATGATTTAGTTGAATGATTTCTTTGTTATGTGGAGCAAAGAAACCAAGAAATTATTCAGATTTAAGAAGCTGAAACAATCAGAAATCTGGTTTTAATCATGAAAAAAGCTTCAAACCGATTATCGATTATCAAAATAGTTGACGATTAATTTAGTAATCGATTAATAATCGATTCATCGATTAATCGTTTCAGCTCTAATTCATAGGCATATTCTTGTCACACACACACATATAAATAAAAATAATCAACCATGTATAAACATGCTGTTGCTCAGTTGTGAACTTATACAGTCGGCAGATATCTTCTCTCGGTCGTCAAATGAGTTGATACAGTCAACCCGCTTTCCCTGCTGCGTCCTCCCAGAGGTGATGTTATTTTATATTCAGGTAATGTACAGTACATTTACTGTAAATGCTCTCCTTTTAAACCCCCAAAACACTGCCCCCTGCAGCTGCTTTCCAGTAAGTAAGGATCCTGTTTTGTTTTTCCACCAAACATGGACTGTGATGCAGAGAATGTCTGTCAGTCCCACTCAAGCTTTGCTCCACCACTCAGAGATAACGCAGCACTAACAAGATAAGGATCATGAACAATTTTACAAAAGCAAAATAAGAGTGTTGCTTATAGAGACTGTAAACTAACCTATAATAAAGCTCATGCTCATAGTGATCCGTATATCCAGTTGACCTTGTGCTGCCTGTTGTTTAGCTCCACCTCCTGCACTCTCTTCATCACAGATGTTTGTGTAAAGGGAAGTGGACCTGACCTTCACACGCTCATTACACTGGGCTGTGTTATGCTTGTGTTGATTGAATCAGTTGTGGCGATTGCGCAGATGTAAAACACGAGACCCTGATGGGGGGAAATTCTGTTTTTTTGTAAATGACTGACATCATCTGGTGTGTTACCACAGTGTTTCCAGGCAGCATGCTCTGTTCTGTGTTCTGTTCCTACCAATTATCACAATCGTCCTGTAGTCAGGCATGTTCCTGTTCTCACAAGGGCTGGGTTTGAAAACATTTATTTATCATGCCAATGTAGTTTAATTTTTCTCTGCAAAAAATAAGTAAATGTGTTTTTAATTTAATATAAGCTTGTCTACTAAATTAATCGTCAAGTAAAATTATGATAATCTGTTTTTTTTCAGCTTCTTAATTGTAAATATTTTCTGTTTTCTTTGCTCCATATAACAAAAAAATCATTAAAACAGAATAATAGACCCAAGAATATTCTCAAATATCACTGTGTTCGTATCCTATATGATATATTTAACTGGTATTTCTTATCCAAACAACCGATGATTTATAAAGGAAAATCAGGAAAATTAACAGGGGTGCCCAAACTTTATATTTGTTTATGTTTTTATATATATATATATATACCTCATTATTATTTTGCTAATTTTCCAGGATGCTTATCAGTACTGTGATCCTTTTTGCCTCCATACCCTGTCCCATTCTTCAGTGTTTTGGCTTAAATACCAGTATTGTTAGTCATCCTAACTAACTTAGTCTTTCATGGAAATGTCTGGCATCATTTGTGCTTATATGTGGACAAAAAGCAGATATGAATGGATGTTTCACAATGTTCCCTCGTGCTTTTCTTTGTCCATACTCCATGGTGCATATTGGGAAAACCAAATCAAAAGAAATATTGATAGTGACATTTAAGTAAATATTGCTTGTAGAAACTGAATACATTTTTACTAACATTTCTCTGTATTTTCTCTCACATTTTTGTGACAGGAAGCGTTATGAGAAGGCAGAGGCAGAGTACGTGATGGCCAAACTTGACCTGCACAAGAAGACGGAGGTGAAGGAGCAGCTGACGGAGCACCTCTGTGCCATCATTCAGCAGAATGAGCTGCGCAAAGCCTGTAAACTGGAGGAGCTGATGCAGCAGCTGCAACTTCAGGCCACAGAGGAGGAGCTGGAGAGGCAGAAACTGAAGGACGAGGACAAGGAAGAGGACGGGAAGAAGAGAAGATGCTGTGCGGAAGACGGGAAGGAGGGAGCTGGTTCAGTGGCGGACCGTGAGGGTGAAGCACAATCAACCGAAGACTGTAAACCTTCAGAGGGGGAGAGTGTGGAGGACGAGAGAGGAGGGGAGGAGCACACGGCAATGACTGAACCACCAAGGAGTGAGGAAAACTGTAAAACTGTCGAAAACGCTGCTGATGGTGAGAGTGTGGCCTCCTGATCGTCACAGAGCAGAGACGTCGCTTTCACCTGTTCTGTAAAACACGTGGACTTGATGACACCGTACCATCTTTGATTGTGTCCTCTTTTGTATGCATCTGTTGGTCTGGGTGTTACACTTTAAACCTACAGTGGCTGTAGGATCGCCTTACAAAACTTTGAATTTCTGTGGTCTCCTGAACTCTCCAACATGGAAACTCAGAGCAAGCCCCCCCCCACAAACCCCAAAATTTGGGTTGGGCGTGAGGCGATGTCACTCCTACTTCCCAGTTCATATGTAAATGGAATGCAGGAATAAATGTGGTTTAGGGGTTTAGTTGCACTTTAATAAGGTAAATATAGATAAATTATGTGAAACAATCAGCGCAATAAAACGTGTCCGTATCAGTGGATAGAGTTTCGGAGATGGAGAGACTCTCAGGTCATCTGTTGTTTGAAATGGTTTGTCTGTCTCTGCTAATCTGATTAATTTTACCATCAGCAATTTATCCCGGACTTTACTGAAGTGTGATTTAACAAAAAAAATGTCTTGACACCAAAGACGGGTTCATGTCAATCATGTTGGTTACGTTTTGGCAAAGATGGTGGTTTGATAAATGTCTGGACTGAAATGACCGGGACATTTTTATTTACTTATAAGCCAAGATGAGCAGTATGATAACTATGTGTGTGTGTGTGTATATATATGTATATATATATACATATATATATATATGTGTGTGTGGGTGTGTGTGTATATGTACAGTATATACATGTACAGTGGTATGCAAAAGTTTGGTCACCCCTGTAAATGTTCATGGTTTTCTTTTATAAATCATTGGTTGTGTGGATAAGAAATCAGTTAAATATATCATATAGGAGACAAACGGAGTGATATTTGAGAAGTAAAATAAAGTTTATATGATTTACAGAAAGTGTGCAAGAATTATTTAAACAAAATTAGGCATGTGCATACATTTAGGCACCCTTGTCATTGTATTGATTTTAATATCTTAAGCACTAATTATTGGAACTCAAAATTGGTTTGGTAACCTCAGTGACCCTTGACCTCCATACACAGTCCAATCCAATCATGAGAAAGAGTTTTTAAGGAGGCCAATTGTAAGTGTTTCTCCTCTTTGCATCTTCTCTGAAGAGTGGCAACATGGGAGCCTCAAAACAACTCTCAAATGACCTGAAAACAATGATTGTTCAACATCATGGTTTAGGGGAAGAGCTGCAGTCTCTCCACCCGCAGGTGCCAGGGAGAAGATGTCAGTCAAAACTCGCTGCAATAAAATAATAAGAAATTAGACGCCCTACTTTTAGGCTATTATTACTATTTTTTATTTAAATTACCATTATTTCCTCTCGTTTCCCCCGGTAACCACCGAAACGATGTTGTGATGACGCACGCAAGAACTGCTGCCGGCACGCGCCTGTCTATACCTGCTTAGAGTCTGTCCAAGATCAGTTTGGAACACCAATAAAACGATTCCAACAAGATGTGAGGACACAGTGGAACATCACCTATTAAGTACTGGAAAGTCTCTATGCGCAAAAGCGAAACTTGGCTGATTATGAACTCTCTTCTCTCTCTCTCTTTGAGCAGTTAACTAAAGAGATCAGCTCATCTGATGCATCTGTTATTCCCTTAATTACAGCGCTAAAGCGTCTTCTAAAGAAAGAATGAGACCACGGACTGTAAACATTGAAAAGTGCGCTCTTGAGAATCTGTCAACACGTTTTACTAAGATCTACTGTGATCTCCTGTATTTCAAAGCGACTGTACTCGATCCTCGTCATAAAGATCATTATGTATGTGTCATATATGGATGTGGAGATATAACCGCGTATAGAGAAATGATCCATGCTGCGTTGGATATGCAGAGTCCGCTTGGAGCTGCGCACAATGCAGGAGAGAGAAGAGCAGAGTCAGCAGGGGCGGTGCGGAGAAAAAAAAGGCCTGCACCAGATGAGGGGCACCCTCTATAATTCCAATGCTTTGACTTTAGTGATGTAAGTAAACACAGTCACAGCCATAACAACACAATTAGAGTAAAAAAAAAAACAATGCTACAGAATTGGCATTATAATTAATTTCATTTTTTATTTCTTTTTTTTTTACTGTTCTAAAAAAACTTGGCCTTACTTACAAATTTTCAAAAGGTCCGCATGCCGAGCAATTTTTATTTATTTTTTATTCTTTTTTGGGGGGGGGGGGGGTACTTACATGATGCGGCCCAGCCTCACCCAGACTCTAACTCATGCGGATTTCCCCCCTTCCCCGCCCTGAAATGTTTGTTTATCAAGCAGTCGCAGTAGTAAACCCAAGGTTAACGCTACGTTAGACAGTTGTTGTCTAGTTATTGATTCCGTTCAATAGAGAGTCACACACACATACACACACACGCACGCACACTATAATGGTAACATTTGTCGTTAGATTAGTCGACTAATCCGCAAAAAATAATCGCTAGATTAATAGTTTCAAAAATAATCCTTTGGGACAGCTCTACTACCTACAGTAATATTTGGGGGGGTTCCATCATGCTGTGGGGCTGTGTGGCCAGTGCAGGGACTGGGAATCTTGTTAAAGTTGAAGGTCGCATGGATTCCACTCAATATCAGCAGATTGTGGAGAACAATGTCCAGGAATCAGTGACAAAGTCAACCATCAAAAGAAGACCTCAGCAGAGTGAATACAGAGGGTTCACCACAAGATGTAAACCATTGGTGAGCCTCGTAAACAGGAAGACAAGATTAGAATTTGCCAAACAACACCTAAAAAAGCCGTTACAATTCTGGAAGAACATCCTCTGGACAAATGAGACCAAGCTCAACATGTACCACGGTGGTGAGAAGAGAAAAGAGAAGGAAAGGTAACTGCTCATGATCCAAAACATAACATCAGTGAAGCATGGTGGTGGTAGTGTCATGGTGTGGACATGTATGGCTGCCAATGGAACTGGTTCCCTTGTGTTTATTGATGATGTAACTGCTGACAAAAGCAGCAGGATGAATTCTGAAGTGTTTCCAACAATATTATCTGCTCATATTCAGCCAAATGCTTCACAACTCATTGGACGGAGCTTCACAGTGCAGATGGACAATGACCCAAAGCAAACTGCAAAAGCCACCAAAGAGTTTTTTAAGGCAAATATGGAATGTTATCAGTCAATCACCTGACCTGAATCTGATTGAGCATGCATTTCACTTGCTGGAGACCAAACTGAAGGTAAAAAGTCTCAAGAACAAGCAGGAACTGAAGACCAGTCAGTAGAGGCCTCACAGAGCATCACCAGGGATGAAACCCAGTGTCTGGTGATGTCTATGCCTTCCAGACTTCAGGCTGTAATTGACTGCAAAGGATTTGTAACCAATATTAAACAATGAAAGTTTGATTTATGATTGTTTAGTTTGTCCCATTACTTTTGGTCCCCTGAAAAGTGTGAGGCACATATAGAAAGTGTTGTAATTCCTACAACGTCCACCTGATTTGGATGAAAATACCCTCAAATTAAAACTGAAAGTGTGACGTTAAAGCACATCTTGTCAAATCCATTGTTGTGGTGTATAGAGTCAAAAATAAGAGAGTTGTGTTGATGTCCCAATAGTTATGGACCTGACTGACTGTGTGTGTGTGCGTGTGTAAAATCATACTTCTGTCTGTCCTGTATTATCTTAATCTTTCCCAGGTTCCTCTATTATGTTCTAGTTGCCATAAAATGTCTCTTTGGTGAAAGGGAAAAAACGGGTCCTTTATTTTAAGGCGAGCAGGACTCGCTTTGTGTGTGTGTGTGTGTGTGTGAGTGTGTGTGTGTGTGTGTGTGTGTGTGTGTGTGTTCTTGTACTTGCAGCATACTGAGGACCAGTGAGGGTTTTTAACCAACAAAGTGAGGTCATTTTTACGGAGAGAGGACATTTTGGCCGGTCCTCACTTTGTATTCATCAAAATCACTTCCTTAGGTTGCTATAACATGCTATGCTCAATTTTTGGTAATTTTGGACCAAAAAGTTTGGGTCAAATTTTTATTTTTTTTATTTTGGACGACATAGTATAGTATGGGTTTTTGTAAAATGTTGTACAAACATTTTTGGGTCAATTTTTTTTTTCAAAATTTTGGACGACAGTATAGTATGACGTTTTTGTAAAAAAAATTTAGACCAAAAATATTTGGTCAATTTAAAAAAAAAAATTTGGTTGACATAGTAGAGTATGACGTTTTTATAAAATTTTGGACCAAAAAATCTAAAAAATCTAAAAAGTTTTCCAGCCCTTTTTGCTCTGGGGCTCCACCTGCAGACATGTTATGGTACTGCAACCAGTAGTTCTTTGTAGATGTCATTCATGAAGTAGATATTTGTAATTGTGTTGATTTATAAAGTGGAAATGCTGGTCCTCAGTATGCAGCAAGTACAAGAATGTGTGTGTGTGTGTGTGTGTGTGTGTGTGTGTGTGTTCTTGTACTTGTGGCATACTGAGGACCAGTGAGGGATTTTAACCAACAAAGTGAGGTCATTTTTACAGAGTGAGGACATTTTGGTCGGTCCTCACTTTGTTTTCATTGAAATCACTTCCTTAGGTTGCTATAACATGCTATACTCAATTTGTCAAAAAAAAAAAAAAATGTAATTTTGGACCAAAAATTTTGGGTAAAATTTGGGACCAAAAATTTTGGGTAAAATTTGGGACCAAAAATGTTGGGTAAAATTTTGGACCATTTTTTTTGTCAAATTTTGGACCAAATTTTTTTTGTCAAATTTTGGACCAAATTTTTTTTGTCAAATTTTGGACCAAATTTTTTTTGTCAAATTTTGGACCCAATTTTTTTTGGTCAAATTTTGAGTCAAATTTTTTTTGTCAAATTTTGGACCAAATTTTTTTTTTCAAATTTTGCGTCAAAATTTCCTTTTTCTTTTTTCTTTTTTTTAAAATTTTGGATGACATAGTATAGTAGGACGTTTCTGTCAAATTTTGGACCAAAAATATTTCGTCAAATTTTTTTTTTACATTTTGGTCGACATAGTATAAGTATGATGTTTTTGTAAAAATTTTACCAAAAATTAAAAAAAAAATCGAAAAAAGTTTTCCAGCCCTTTTTGCTCTGGGGCTCCACCTGCAAACATTTTATGTAACTGCAACCAGTAGTTCTATATAGATGTCATTCATGAAGTAGATATTTGTAATTGTGTTGATTTATGAAGTGGAAATGCTGGTCCTCAGTATGCAGCAAGTACAAGAATGTGTGTGTGTGTGTGTGTGTGTGTGTGTGTGTGTGTGTGTGTGTATGAGGGTTTAAGTAAGCTGGTTCTGGTGGTTGTCAGTGCAGCAGAGGAGCAGTGGGCCTCCTCTCTGGTAAGATGATATCAGTTAATGATGATGCTCTCTGAAGACTTTGAACAGTCTGCTTTTTTTCCCAGAAATAACATCAACATTTACCTTGTCTTTGTCCGATCTATTTATTTTAACAGTTTAAAGTAAATGCTACGGCGATCACTGTATTTAAATGAATTGTAGTGAATGTTTAAAATGTATTTCACAAAATCAAACTAATTAAGGAACATCCTCTTGTGTTTTGTCCCCACTTTACCTGCAAGACTGAAGCTTGTGCTCCTGGAAAGAATTAAGACAGTGGTCCCACTCTGGGCTTCCCATCAATGTGTTTTTTTTTAAGTGTTTCTTTAAAGTTGCTGTGAGATGTTACAGCACTTCAGTCACATCTGGCCAGCTGAAGGAGAGGCCATAAAAAAACAGCTCTTTTAATTAGTCGGGAGGCAGAAGCTGTGAGAGGGAGAGTGGCCACCGTCCTTTAGTCTGGCCTCTGCACACGCTCAAGGTCAATGTTTGAAGTCCACTGTTTCGTAGACGGTAGATTCATGTCATTCATTAAAACATCTATTCTTATTACATAAATTCCCACTGGGGAAGATGAAGCTAATTATTTAAATATTGCACTTTTTAACCCCATTATTTGGCATTCAACTTCAGCGTATCAGTTCAGTCATTAGTTATAGTTAAAATAATATTCTTTATACATGAACAAAAATGTAACTCAGAGCTAAAAGGTTGTAAAGCCACAATAAACCAAAAATGACTACAGCGTTTTATTAAAACTTAAAATATATTTTCTGAAAATATTCAAGCAACATAACAGTTTTGCTCTAGACATTCTAAGACAGCAGTTAACGTATTTCGGAAAATAAATCTTAAAATATCAAACTAATGAGAACATGCATATACAGATTTCATTTAGTTTGTGTTGTGTTAAAAAACACTAAGTTAAAAACTAAATTAGAGGATTTGGTTTAGAAAGTTACATTTATTTTTCCCCTCATGCTTCATGAAATAGTTTATGACTTAAAGTATGATTCAGTTGTTTTTCTGTTGCCTACATCATATTAATACATAAGGAATAGAGAACCACATGAATGAGGAAGGCTATTTTTGAATAGTTGAGAGTATTCATCATCTACTGACAAAATCCCAGTTAGATTTAGACTTTTCACTTTTTACACTTTATCGAATGAATGGCATTTCATTTGGAAAACACGTGCAATTGTTTCTTCTCTTTTTCCCTCATGATTCCATGTCGCTTTGAAAAGAAGGAATAAGATAAGAATTGTCATCACCTTGAAAGAGGGCGTAATTGCTCATATATATGTTTCTATATAGAAAAGAAACACACTGTGGATTGTGACAGAAAGAAAAAAATGACAAGATGCAGACTGCGGAGATTAAGGCATCCGATAATGGTATTATCCTCTGTGTGTGTGTGTGTGTGTGTGTGTGTGTGTGTGTGTGTGTGTGCGCTGGGCCGGACTTCAGAGAGTGCAGGGTTTTATAAAGTAAAGTGTGATTTATGTGGCGCTGTCAGCCCTTGACAGGTCGAGAAAGACCCTTGAAACCTGAGAAGTACGAGATCCAAAGAAAAAGGGAGAAAGAGAGAAAGAGAGAGAGAAAAAAAGGTGAAAAAAGAAAAGAAAAATCAATTTTAGCTGAGAATTTCCTCGATCTGGACGTTGCAGGAGTTCAACTCTGCATTAACACAACACATTCAAAACACAACTCTTTTTTACAGATGAATTTCAGACATACGCAGTGTCCTCTTCTTCTTATTTATCCACTTTAGCAATAATCATTCCTTTGTTTCCCAGAGTAATTAACCTGCAAGAGAAATGATTAACCCTTACTGTGATGAAGGTCTTAATACATTTTAGAATAAAATGTGCCGAGAAGCTTCTCTTTACACTTGATTAAATCCAGGTTGCAAACCATTAGAGGAGCGACTGGAATAAAACGTTATGTGAGGCTCAAACCACAATCTCGTTCCATTCAACTAACATCACTTTAAAATGTTGTTGTTTATTTCACTTACTTTACTTGTTGTTATTCGTAATACACTAGTAAAACGATTGATTTACTGATTTAATTTGTTATTTGAATCTGGTTGATTAATTATTAGAACTTTTTTGTGTGTTTCTTGTGTTGTGTATAGTAAGTGGTGCAACGTCATATTAATATAGTATTCCTATTGTTTTCTGCTATTATGCTCCCTGTTGATTTATGCGTTGCTGTTTTACTGATGTGTTTCTCGACTGCACTTTGTCCACCTCGGTTGTTTTAAACCTAAAATTCGAGATGAGTTGAGAATGAAAAGTGTAAAAAAGACTTTAATCCAAATCTGCTGCTTCCAGGGTCATTCAGTGACATTAAATATAATATACCGAGGCCTCTACTTTAATTTTTAACAATGAATAACACATAAATTATAATAAAATTAATTATATCATTATGTTTTTTTTTTAATTATTATTATTTCTGATAAAATCTTAATCTAAAATAGTTCATAGGTTACTTTCTAATCAAACTGTTTATAATCATTTTATTCCAACAAGACGTCCCCTGGACATTTGTTTTTTTTCTCTGGGACGAGGCCCTGAAAAAAATATATAAATAAATATTTTATTTTAACATAATAATAACATAAATAACAAAAAAGAACATGAGCGCAGTGTGCCGTGCTGTGCTACAGTGATGGAGGTTTTAATTTAAGCAGGGAGCTGTCTGCACTGTGCAGCTCTGTGATTCTCTAACGAGCAGCAGATTGTCAGAAAACCACCACAGACTATTTACAGCCATGACTACAACAACAACAACAACACCAGCAACAACAGCGCGACCTGTCGTAAAACGTGAGGATGCTTCGTATGACCTGCATTTAGCACAATTACAAAGTGCTGCTATTTATTTACAGTGTTCCAGCACCTCTGTCTGCCAGCTGCACACACACACAATCATGACTATACTGCTGTCTTACTGGACTATACTTATATGAAGTCCTCAATATCTACAGTTCTATATGATAACCAAGTAAACATTACATTACATAAATGTTTAATGTTCCTTTTTACCAAACTAATATTTAAACACAACATTTACTGGACATAAATTCTGCTGTAAAATATCTTTTTTTTTTTTTTTTTTTGTGGACTTGTATTATTATGTGAACTAATGCGAGTTAATAATAAAATAATAATTGGTGATAATAATACATTTTATTTATAATGCACTTTACATTAAAATAAATATATAAATTGTTTGAGGGATAAAAATCATGTTCATAAAAAAATGATATATATATATATACATATACATGTGTGTGTGTGTGTGTGTACATATATATATATAAAGGGTATAGAAAACCAGGGTAAAAATGGAACTGATAAAAACAAATCAATAACAAAAACAGTTACATCACATTGCTTGAAAAATGCTTATTAAATAAACTCTGATGGACTGAAAATCTGCAAAAATCATATCTATTTATGTTAAGATGCCTGGATATCTATGTGTTTGAATCTTATTTAGTTCAAATGGTATTGTTGACACTTTGGTTTGGATTAAAGCATCAGAATGCAATTTTTTTTAATATATGTAATATAAAATCTTAATGCATATGGAGCTCAGCTCAGCTCGATATGTGCTGGGAAATCCTGGCGTAGTGTTTAGGCGGCGTGCAGGGGGAATTGTGTCTCCAACACATGGTTACCCTGCACAGGATGTAAAGAGAGTAAACAAGGAGGCCATTTACCTCAAATTAGGGAAATAAAACAGGACAGAGGCCAAAGCACCACTCCAATCAGCAACAGGGGTCACTCGTCAGTGGAGACGACGGCATCCTTGGACCGTCGTCATTATCATCATCATCATCATCATCATCCTTTGCTTGGGGACAGGCCTGCACAAAGGGACAGAGTCGCTGCTGAGTCAGAAAAGAAGAAAAAAAACATTAAGAGCAGAGAGGAAGTTTTCATTCACTCTTCTGTCTCTCAGATCCTGGAAGTGGACACAGAAAAAAACCAAAACAAAACACAAGGCTACACAAGCTAATGTTTCAAATGTTTATAGTAGTATCAGCAGCATGTTGTATCATTGTACTATTCATATTGCACGTTATTGACAGTTGTCACAATAAGATTTATTTTAACTCAACTTTGGTTGTCCTGTATGTGTCTTTGTTGTCCTATGTCCCATTGTTTTTCGTACTGCCAACTTCAAAACAAATGTTACTCTGAGGGACAATAAAGCTCTGGACTGATCTATATAAACAATAACATACAGATAAACACACTGTTCATATACTGAGCAAATGTACACAGACAAAGGCAAGAAATTCAGAATTTGAATAAAAGAGACTCCATTTTCCTTGTCATCAATATCATTTTAAAGCTTTTTTTTTTGTAAAAGATACTTATGCATACTTATGCTTTAGGGCAGTGGCATTTTAATGCTGTAGGGACTTGGTGGAGTTTTTCTTTTAATTTATTTTTTATAGTTACTGCAGCTCTCACAAAAATAAATGAAATACCATGTAATGATAAAGATTTTGATGATGATTTTTTTGCACTTCTTTGCAGCATAGGACATTGTTCTCTGGTGCTGGACTAGCAATGATTCCACTGAAGAGACCTGTATGCAGAGCAGTTATAGTGGAACCACACAAATGGGAGAGTCCACTCTTTCCTGAACTGTGGAGTATAGAGTATAGACAGTTTCTCTCCAGTCTTCTATTCAGGATTTTTAAAGAACATTTTTTTTTAAATATTAATATTAATATATTATATTAATATTAATATTAATAAAAAATATAACTCAATGATGCCGGAGCCATAGAATAACATAATTCCTCAAATACTGTCACAATATTTTATAACTGACAATAAAATCCTCAGTGCACTTTATCAGCAGTTACCGATTCACTCGTGATTAACCTCAACTGCTCTTTTGCTAGCTGGCTGAGATTTGTGTTACCTCAATGAACTCAATTCCAAAAACACACAGGATGGCTCTGACTCTTTATGTAAAATTCCTAAAGATGAGGAAAAATTAAGAAGAGAAGAACAGAGAGAGGAGAAGACCCCTGCTGTGAGGCTGCAGTACCACTGAGAGAGGAAAAAGCAACCCTTGACCCAGATGTTTTAGCTACTTACTGACCTACAGTGCCTTGCAAATGTATTCACCCCCATTGGATTTGTACCTATTTTGTTATATTACAGCATTTAGATGTTCGATGTTTTAAAAAAAAAATCTGAATCATGTGTGATGTATCAGAACACAGCAGTCTAAGTCGGTGAAGTGAAATGAGAAAAACATATACATACAATGTTGTGGCCAATTTGGATCTGTGTGCTTGTGTGAGTGAATGTGGGTGTGTCAGTGGTGAAGCACTGGTTGTTATGGGTTACTTGCACACCTGTGAGCATGGGTTGGGTAATTAGTCACACAAAAGTTAGATAGGGGAGACACAGCTGAGGAGGTGGAGGGAATTAGGATCAGGAAAGCCACACAGTTTTTCAACCGTGTCTGTTTGTGCAGCAATTGAATTGTTTTGTGTCACAGTATTAGTACTTTTAGTCTTTTATACACAAGTCTGGTTTTATGTCTTGTGGGGTCCAGCTTTTGTTATTGACTTTAAAAGATTTGCAAGCTAATAAAAGTGTCAAACTCAAGCCAATGGAGGACATTATTGTTGTACACCATCACGCGTTGGAAATGGCTTCAAATTCCCTCAAGTGGCCTTTTGGTAGCAAGAATGCCACTACATACAACTATTTTTTAGAAATAAAAAAACTGAACATTGGCATGTGCATATGTATTCACCCTCTGTCACGATCCCACCTGCACCTTCCTCATATTTTTATTGTTATTTGTGTTTGTGTACTGCTGCTGCCTTTCCTTCCTTCCTTCTCACTCTGCAGGGGGCGTGGTTGACCTACATTCCCTCAGACGACAGTGATTGCCTACACCTGCGCGGCTCCGCCTCACCTGCTCCTGATCAGCAATCAGGAGGACTTATAAGCGGAGCTGTTCCTCTTCACCGGCGTCAGATCGTTTTTTCACCTTCAGTTGGTAAAGATATGCTGTTCTTCTGTCGCTTGAACTTACCTGCTGTGGATACTCACTCGCCTCTCCTCGCTCCACGTCTCCTGCACCTCCGAGAAACTACTGGTTGGAATCTCCTCAGTAAACTCCAAACCAGTGAGTTTGTTCCGTGCTGGAACGCCGCCGCCATTCTGCCGAGCCGAACCTGTAGCGGCTGCACTCTCATTTCTCTCTGTCTGTCTATCGTTCACTCACTCACTTCCGCTAGTTTTGGAAGTCGCTTTTTGTTATCCTTTTTGTAAATTAATATTACTTTTTGTTTTGAAACATACTTACCGTCTCCGTCTGCTTCCGGGTCCACCTCCTAAGTTAATCCTGACACCCTCTTTGTTATGAAGCCCATAAAAAGCTCTGGTGCAACCAATTACCTTCAGAATAGTCAGATAATTAGTGAAATGATCTGAAATGATCCACCTGTAGTGTCACATGATCTGTCAGCACATAATACACACCTTTGTTGAAAGGCCCCAGAGGCTGCAACACCTAAGCTGAACACGGCCATGAAGACCAAGGAACTCTCCAAGCAAGTGAGGGACAATGTAGTTGAGAAGTGCAAGTCAGGGTTAGGTTATAAAAAAAAAATATCCAAATCTTTGATGAATAAAAATCTCGAAAAAGTTGTGGGCATGTTCTTTAAATTAAATGACGCGAATCTTCGAAACAATCCATGTTAACTTCAGGTTGTGAGGCAGCAAAACACGAAAAATGCCAAGGGAGGTGAAAACTTTTGCAAGGCACTGTATATCAAATCTTCCGTTCGTTTCTAAAATCTTAGAAAAGGCAGTTGCCAATCAATTATGTGAATGTTTGCACATTATTTGCACGACCTTTTTGAAGATTTTCAGTCAAGGTTATAGACTTCATTATAGCACAGAAACAGCATGAGTTAAAGTAAGTAACGACATTCTCTTGCCCTCAGATAATGGTCCAGTCTCTTTACTTGTCCTGTTAGATCTTAGTGCTGCATTTGACATCATTGATCATGACAGAGACTGGAGCAGACTCTTGGGATCACAGGTACTGCCCTCTGCTGGTTTTAAATATACTTATCTGATAGATTCCAGCTTGTTCATGATAATGATAATGCCTCATTGCAAACAAAAGTTAATTGTGGAGTTCCACAGGGCTCAGTGCTCGGGCCTATACTTTTGACCTTATTTATGCTTCCTTTATTAGCAAGCACAACTGGTGTTGGGAGTAACGGCGTTTAAAGCTCACATAGAGTGGTCCTGTTGTCCATATATGTGAGTTATGGAGGTCTACTTGCATACATGAACTTGTTTTTATGGTCAAAAACCTCCTAGTTGCTGTAAACGAGCCGATAGAAATCTTCTTTTCTGATGCTGTTTCCCAGCCGCGAGATTTGAGACTCAACTCTCTCACCCAGAAAACAGAGTGTCTTGTGATTGGCCAATACCCAGAAGTGACATATTCAGCACACCAAAAAAAAAAAATATATATATATATATAGAATATATATTATACATTATACTCGTCCCTTAACATCTCAGAGAAAAACTTTCTGAGCACATTGTGACTTTAGATGACATCTACATGGCTTCCAGTTTCACTGTGAGGAATCTTGGAGTTATTTTTAACCAGGACATGTCTTTGATTCACACATAAAACTAATTTCCAGAGCAGCCTTCTCCCACCTGCAGGAGATTATGAAAATTAGAAACATTCTGCCCTTAAACGATGCTTTTGTTAAAACCAGAAGTTACTGTAAATCCTTATTAATGGGATGCTCCAACAAGTCTGTTAAAACCCTTCAGTTAATTCAAAATGCTCCAGTGTTCTCTACACTGGCTCCCCGTACCTGAAAGATCTAGTTTTACCTTATCACCCTAACAGTTCATTTAGGTCCCAAAATTCAGGCTTAAGGCCACATTATACTTCTCTGACTGCGTAAAGGCCACATTATACTTCTCCGACTGCGTAATGCGCTATCCGTCTGCGTCACCACGTAGACCACTCGAGCCTTTATACTTCTGCGTCGTGGTGACGGATAGGCGCTGCAATTTCCCGCCCGATCAGTAGGGGTCTATGCGCAAGGTTGTTGTGCTTTTGGCTACAGTGAGCAATGGCGTCCGAGGGAGAAAGACTGTTGTTGTTGTAACAGCGGCCGTTTGTCACTTTTCAGAACGCAGTTTTAAGATAATTTGAGGCGAGAAATTGGCCATTTAGAGTCTAAACATGTGCTGTGTGTGTTAAGATATGACGTATTTATAGTTCGGCAGCGATGAAGTCGACGGTGTTCAGCTCCGCCCTCTGTGGACGCTCGGTGCTCACTGTGAGCCGGCACAGAGCAGCTTTGCTCGGCCTGTTCCTGAGGACCAATCGCAGCTCTTGCCGTCTTCGTTGTCCCTTGACAGAGTGACGGACACTTAAAAAATATTCCGTGCACCCGGAGACGATGCAGAGGCTCTACAACAGGTTCTGCATCGACGCATAGGACTCTGCGTAGCCTACGCAGAGCACTTTACGCAGGAGTATAAATTTGGCTTTACTTGTGGTTCCCAGAGTCTGTCAGAGCAGAATGGGAGGCAGAGCCTTCAGTTACTAGGCACCTCTCCTGTGGAAAGGAGGCGGAGTTTCTCTCTGTATTTAAAATTAGACTTTAAACTTTCCTTTTTGATAAAGCTTATAGTTAGAGCTGGCTCAGGGAAACCTGGACCATCTCTGAGTTATGCTGATATAGACCTAGACTGTTGGGGGAATTCCTGTGGTGCATGCACACTCACTCTGTCACAGTTGCGGTATGAATATGACTTCATTGTCATTAACCTTGTTCTTTGCTTAAGCACATTTTGACAAGCCAGCTTCATTTTGGAATAAGGTGCTGTGGACTGATGAAACTAAAATAGAGTTATTTGGGCAAAACAAGGGGCGTTATGCATGGCGGAAAAAGAACACAGCATTCCAAGAAAAACACTTGCTACCTACAGTAAAATTTGGTGGCGGTTCCATCATGCTGTGGGGCTGTGTGGCCAGTGCAGGGACTGGGAATCTTGTTAAAGTTGAGGGTCGCATGGATTCCACTCAATATCAGCAGATTCTGGAGAACAATGTCCAGGAATCAGTGACAAAGTTGTGCCGGGGCTGGATCTTTCAACAAGACAACGACCCTAAACACTGCTCAAAATCTACTAAGGCATTCATGCAGAGGAACAAATACAACGTTCTGGAATGGCCATCTCAGTCCCCAGACCTGAATATTATTGAACATTTGTGGTGTGATTTAAAGCGGACCTAGACTGGAAGTTCCAAGTAACGCTGTTTTTTAGTGCGTCATTACCTTGTTTACGAAAGCCTGAAGGTTCAAAACAAACAGTTCAGCCATTGCTGAGAACGCGTGTGTTTTATTGTAATCTCGGGCTCAGCGAGATCTCTGAAAAAAACCCGGTCCGGTGAATAAGTATTGTTGTAAAATTTACAACAATACTTATTCACTTAGAAGTGCTAAAGAGTAAAAATTCACACCATTGTTTGAAGCTAAATGTGACTAAATGTAGCAGGGAATGGGAATGACTTCCTGAATCTGTCCTTGTGACAGCGGTACTCAGACATTATAGTTATACATATAATAGTTTAGACAGAGCTTACTTACAACCTAGCTCTTGTTATTGCATTTGGAGTTTCAAAATGGTAATTTTTTTTTAGATTAAAGCTGTTTTTCCACATGAACTCTGGAAATGTCTGTAAATGTGATTCTAAAATGTTTTGTGTAGAAATTAGAATATAGCATGCTGTCAAAAAAAGTTCTGAACATTTCAGGAGTAACTTCTACCGACTTTTTACTTCTCCCACTCAGCTCCTCCAGATAATTCTATGGAAACCTGCAGACTTCAATGCAGGCCTGAAAGCAGCTTAAAGTATCCAGACTTTTCCAGGGGCCCCTCTCAGATTGGGGGCCCCAGGTAAATGCCTTTAACTCATTGGCTGCCAGCCATTTTCAGCACGGAAGCTTTTTACAGCATTTTGACTGATTTTCCAAGACCCACAAAATAGTGTGTTCGATGACTATGTAAACACCAAAACTCTCAAAAGAAAAGAGTAGACTCTCTTCTTTCATCAGATGTCTTTTGAATTGACCTCTCTTAACGTCATTGGCATCCAACTTACTAAATACTTTAGGTACGGGCTTTGCTTTATGAAGATCACCGTCTTGTTCGGCCATGTTTCTACGGTGGTTCTAATGGACAAACCAGTGTGTATTTTGAGTTTGAAGGGGAAGCTGTTACGATCTGGTGTTAAGATCGAGTTTCATTTAGAAGGACCCGAAATGCAGACGAGGCGAGAGGTGGATTACAAATCCGTGGCTGGCCACGGACTCTTAGCTGGCCTCGTTTCGACTATGATGCCCAAAAAAGGGACGGACAGGGCGTGGAAGGCTCACTTCTCGACCTTCACGTACAGACTGCTCTCAAGAAGGCGTTGGAGGACCAGGCGGACATAATGGACATTTTCCTCTTTTGTTTCAGAAAAGATCAGGATGTCATCCAGATACATGAAGAGGAACTTGTCCAGCATGTCATGTAGAATGTCATTGACGAGATTCTGAAAAATGGTAAGGGCGTTGGTCAGGCCGAAGGGCATTACCTGGTACTGGAAGTGGCCGATGGGAGTGTTGAATGCAGTTTTCCATTCGTCGCCCTCACAGATCTGGAGTGGTATGCGTTGCGCAGATCAAGCTTGGAGAAGATGGAGCGTGCCTTGTTGAGGCTGACTGAAGGCAGAGATCAGGGCGTACTTGTTCCTGATCGTGATTTCGTTTAGTCCCTGGTAATCGATGCAAGGCCTTAGGGAACTATTTTGAAAAGAAGAATCCTACTCCAACCAGGGAAGATGATGGGCGGATGAGACCAGCTGCCAAGGACTCATTGATGTAGCTCTGCATGCTCTGACGCTCCGGGCGCAAGAGGTAGTGTAAACGACCAGCACTCCTGCTTGTGCTGGTGAGCTCAGTCTTTTGGCCCTGAGGGAACAGGAAGCAAAGAAATGGTCGGACTGACCACAGTATAGATGCAGGCTCAAGTCGTCAGCCTCAGTTGTCTCTCGGTGAGGGTTAGGCGAGTTACCCGTCCCAGCTGCATGGGTTCAGAGTGGTTGGTGTTAGGTACCAAGTGGAGTGAGGGGCTGGACCGTTCGAGGGGGGACGTGACCGGGGTGAATAAGTGCGAGAGAGGTGGTGGACGTTCGTTCCAGCCGCTCTCTGCTGCGTGGATCCGGAAAGAAATAGAATAATCCGTGACCGAAGTGTTGCCCTGACAGAGATTAATTCGCCATGCCGCGGTGTCATTCCCCTGGAGGGGGAAAAGGTTAGACATAAACGTATCGTAGTTAACGAAAGTTTGATTTATGATTGTTTGGTTTGTCCCATTACTTTTGGTCCCCCTAAAAAGTGGGAGGCACATATAGAAAGTGTTGTAATTCCTATAACGCTCACCTGATTTGGATTTCAGTGGTGTATAGAGCCAAAAGGAAGAGAATTGATTGTGTTGATGTCCCAATATTTATGGACCTGACTGTAAGGTTCACATGGTGTGAGGGAGGGAACAGAAACTAATGGTGGTGGTGCAATATCAGCATTAGGACCTGAAGTGGCTGGGGTTGGCACGGATGCAGACTGGTGGAGAAGTCACGAAACAACCCTTACCAAGCTAGCACCTGGCAAAACTCTCTCCGTCCATTTTTGGTCAGATCGTTATGTTACGATCTGGTGTTAAGGACCTTAAATGCAGACTAGGCGAGAAGTAGATTTTAACAGCTTTAATAAACAACCAGGAGGAGGGTGCAGCGAGGGGACACATGTACGGTCGATGCAGCTGAGTCGGGGACACAGAGTGAGTTCAGAGAGGGGGTAGCGGAACAGGGGAAGTCCAGACTGACGTGGAACAAACTCACAGTTGAAGATGGAGGGACAACGGGGAAGCTCCAGAGGCAGGGACATATCCGTGGCTCACAGGGTAAGCAGGAGACATGGCGACCTGAATAGGAGCAAGTCAGTATTCAGGACGTCAGAGTTTCGAAACAACAGACGAAGTTACCACTGGAAGTGCGAAAACCATCTGACGCTGGTGAATGGGAGGCAGGGTTTTAAGAAGGCTCCTGATTGTTATCAGGTGAGGAGAAGCCGCTGCAGGTGTTGCTAATCACCAGCGTCCTCACTGGAAGTAGGTCAACCATGATGCCTCCTACAGAGAGGGGAGAGTGAAGGCCACATTATACTTCTCCGACTGCGTAATGCGTTATCCGTCTGCGTCATATTTATAGTTCGGCAGCGACGAAGTCGGCGGGGATCAGCTCCGCCCTCTGTGGACGCTCGGTGCTCACTGTGAGCCGGCACAGGGCAGCTTCGCTCGGCCTGTCCTGAGGACCAATCGCAGCTCTTGCCGTCTCCGTTGTCCCTTGACGGAGTGACGGACACAAATATTCCGTGCAGCCGGAGACGACGCAGAGACTCTACAACAGGTTCTGCGTCAACGCAGAGGACTCTGCGTAGCCTACGCAGAGCACTTTACGCAGGAGTATAAATTGGGCTTGAGAGAGAGAGCAGCACAGAGACGACACGAGGAAAACCAAAACAGTGATAGTGGAGGAGGTGGGATTGTGACAGAAGCACCACAAATGAATGGCATCCACCACAGATCCCTGACGCGCTTGGGAAAGAGAGCAGTGAACGGAGGAGTTTTTTTTTAAATCTACATGTTAGAATTTATACATTTTTACACACATGGGCCTTTAAATTGTCAATGTTAAAACAGCAATAAACGACTGATCCTGTAAACAATGATTTGATTTTTCATTTATGTGGTTTACCTTCAGGGCCATACGGACTAGTGGTTAGCACTGTTGCCTTGCAGCAAAAAGACCCAGGTTCGCAGGGTTCTCTGAATTCCGCCCAAAGTCCAAAAACGTGCAGAGTTAAATTGGACCCTAAATTGTTTGCTCTACAATGGACGGCGACTTGTCCAGGGTGTAACTCCTACCTTTCACCCTATGTCAGCTGGGATTGACTCTATGTGAAGGATAAAGCGGTAGAAAATGGATGGATGGATGGACAACAAATGGCTTCCCATCATTTTGCACTTTTGAATCAATACTGCTGTCAAAATTGGAAATATGCCACACTATGATTAAAGTGATTAAACGCGGAAAACAAATCTCAGTTTTTATGTATGAGACAGAGCAGAAAACCTTTTTCCGTTTATAGATTATGAAAGGGTTTTTAAAAATGATGTGTATGTGATCATTTGCTAATACTATCCTGCTATATATAAATGAAAATGTTCCCCTGTACCCGTTGTTTCCCTCCCGACCACACGGGCTCACAGTGTTACTCAAGATATGAGTTAAGATGAACAGCTACAGCTCTTTTGTGATCAGGTTCTATTTTAGTCTCATAAGACTGAGTTTTGAGAAGCTCCGCATTACTTTTACTGATCATAACTCTTTTGGACATTGTGCAGTTTAATGCTGAGTCAGTGAGGAAAATATCAGCCTTTTATGTGATTTATGTGGTGTACTTTATCAAAGTTAGTGCAGAGCCCAGAAGCTGCTGACTGACTAAACACTTGGAAGTGTTCGTAAACTTTTGGTATCAAATACAGTCAAACACAAAAAATTGCTTGAAAATGTCATCATACATCATGCTACATATTACAGCGTGCTGATGCTTTCTTCTCTGCAGTTTATTTATAGAATAGTTTGAGTGCATTATTACACCCCACCCCACTAATTTTATATTCATTCCAGAAATGTATGCATTACAGGTCCATATGTTCTCGATTGGTGTCTTATGTAAAATACAAACACTGACTATATTGTTCTGACACCATTAAATGTTGTGTGTTTTTATTTTTTTATTTAATTTAATTTAATGGGTTACATTAGGTTAGAAAAATTAGGTTAAATAGAAACAGGTAAATGATGATTCATGGACATTATTCGCGTAATAATCATTACCAAACTCACCTGACTTTACTTTGGAAATCAAATATTACTGTAGTAGTAGTATCTTCTTAATGCCCACACTATTATCTGGATATTTAATCAAAAAGGTTACTTTTTTTTTTATTTTGTTTTACCCAGAATTCCATACTACATTTACACACTCACATCCATCATTGCTTTTCATCATCATTCAATTGAATGTGTAAAAAATAAAAAAGTCTGTGTGTAACCACATGTTCAACTCTGTCTGCTGCAGTGACCTGATAATATACATACTGTGTTAAACCTATGGTGTACATGGTACATACATACATATCTGTTGTCTATACTCTTTAATGAATTTGACTAGTGGTCACAGAAATGAAAGCTTGACTTGATTTCATTAACATCAGCTCTGTGTTGTGATGTTTCATAAGCTGCTTATTTGTTCCTCCTCCTTTTACTCGACCCAAAGCAAATCAATCGCGGCACATCCCACATGCGTCTCTCTGTAAATGAACTTGAGCATGTGTATATACGCCTCACGCCGACGTGAAAATTAGCGGCACCTCCGCTCCGCCGCTGCAGGATGGCATTCGTTTTCATTCTCCACAGACAAAACTGCAGCAGCCGAAAGAAAAATGGGTCACTCGCTCTCACATTGGGCTCTGAACAAAGAATAGAGGCCCTCGAGGAGAAGACTGTAAGTCTGAGACATGAGGAGGCCTTTTTTTTTTTTTGTTGTTTTTTTCTCTCCTTTTCTTTTTTTTTGCCCTAGCTGGCACCAGATTGGACTTGTAGGCAGGAAAAGAGAATCTGGGGGGAAAACTAATGATGAAAAAAGTCTACTCTATCCCTGTGCCTTCATTAAATACATGGAAAGAACGAGAGAGGCACATCTGGATTCAATCTGCGTCCCTTTGATGGCATCAAGTGTTCTTTTCCCAGATCGGGGGGCTGGAAGCTACGGGATGTCTACTATGGCAGCTCAGAGCCTTGAGTCGACTCCTGCCATCTGAACAAAACCCCCACCCAGCCCCTTCTCCCCTTCACCATCCAACTCCCTCCGCTCCCTCATCCCTTCACCCCCCCACCACCCCCAACCCCCAACAGCTCAGCACCAAAAGTTTCTCATTCTTCTCATGTGCTCGAGTCCAGAGGCAAATGTTGCACTTTTAGTTGCTTTTGTCTGCTCAAATAATGACTCGGCACACCAGCCCTGCTTTGACAGAGGCTCCGAATGTTTTGAGTTTGTGGTCCATTAAAAGGAAAGCAAAGTCTACTTGTGACCCATCATTGTAAGTTATGACTTTTTTGCAGTCATCGCATATGGATTTTCATTATTCCTTCTCATCTGCCACCATTTTAATAAGATGAAGAGGTCGAATAAAACAATGTTTCAGAAAATCTGAATTTTGAGGCAGTTCCTGGCCTAATTTTAACGGTTACGTCTTTTTTTCTTTCTGGATCCAAGACCACGACTTTATATCCAATATAACTCATTTAATATAATATATCATTTTGTTGTTGTTCTGTTTGTGTCTGGCCTTCATTGTGCTCTGCCACAGATAATATCAGGCATGACTGAGAGATGGTTTGAGTGTATACAGCAGCAGCGCAGAGCCAGGAGGGTACACAAATCGTTTTATCCCGTCAAACTGTGGAGAGGCCAGAGTTTTTTTTAGCAGTACAATTCACTCCTGAAACTTTCTTTGGGGTTTCAGAGTCCAACCTGTTTGCACAAGGTGCATCATTTGGTTGTAAAAGTTGTACATTTATCTGAAACAAAAAACGGTAACGCTTTCTTTTACAGTCCCCTAATTACCAGGTATTTACCTGGTAAATTCATGGTAACACAAAAGTGTTACTAGGTAATTACCAATGGTAATAAGAAAGTAAATACAGTGAAACCGTTGCCAAAATACTGGGTAATGCACGGTAATGTACTCAGTAAGTAAAGTAAAACTG
Source organism: Microchirus variegatus (assembly GCF_963457635.1). Classification (NCBI taxonomy): domain Eukaryota; kingdom Metazoa; phylum Chordata; class Actinopteri; order Pleuronectiformes; family Soleidae; genus Microchirus; species Microchirus variegatus. The sequence goes on from NC_139805.1 coordinate 3,556,965, forward strand.
TACTGTAAAAGAAAGCCAAGCTTGTTTCCATGTAATTACCATGTTCTTACACACATAGTTTGGGTTAGGGTTAGGTTACCCCTTGGGTAAATAGCTAGTAATTAGGGGCCTACAGGTACCTGCTTATTACCAGTTTATAACCCAATAATACACTAAAATGTACCATATAGATACCAGGTGAATACCCAGCATTTAGGCCATAGTTTTGCTGTACATACCTTCTTATTAACAGCAGGAATTACAGAATAACACACAATTTACTATATAGTTACCAGGTAAATGCCCAGTATTTTGGCAACAGTTTCACTGTATTTACTTTCTTATTTCCATTGGTAATTACCTAGTAACACTTTTGTGTTACCAAGAATTTACCAGGTAAATACATGGTAATTAGGGGACTGTAAAAGAAAGTGTTACCCAAAAAACACATCAGTTTCTGTTGCTCCACCTGCTCCATTAAAGTCCAGATGCTCCTGCTCTTCTGAACCACAGAACGTCAGTGAAGTACCTGAGAATGACTCACCTGTGATCAGCGACTGTCAACCTCAGAGCAGCTGTGCAGCTTTATCAAAGGAAAAGCAACACAATATTGACCAAGTCAGCCAATTTGATGATTATAAACACCACTCACTATTGTTATGAGGCCCGTGCAGCTGAGCAGCTTGTCTACAACAGGTTAGTTTGATGGAAACAGCTGTTACAAGGAGACTGAAACAGACAGGAAATGTGTCACAAAAACAAAGCCAGACACTTTAAAAAAAAAAAAAAGTTGTGACATATCTCTATTATTTCAGATGTATTTAAACATATAGTGATCCTTCATTAAAAAAAATACAAATAAATAAAAAGTAATAAATGACCTGCAGGGCAAGAATGCACTACAACTAGATATACTGTTTTGTTTTTTAGTAATTTGTGTAATATGGTCTTGCAATCAACTTCTGTAATCAATTTTAGTCATTTGTTTGTTATTAACTTCAAGTGCCATTTGAGGACTATGACACCTCCCATACAATGAAAATTAAGCTTTAACCTTGTTAAAGAGCATAGATGGGGCCTTGACACCATTTTTCAATCGGTAATGTATATGTGTATGCTATGTATATAGAAAACAATAAATAAACAAACTCAGAACACAAGCAGAGGTTGTCATTTTGATGAGCGGAATTGGAGCTGGAAGCAAGTGACTGAGCAGGTAGAGATGGAGACATGTTCATAAATCCACACATATTAAATTAGGAGGAAATGTAGTTTTCATAATGAAAACAACTTAGCTTTTTTAATGGATTTTGAAATGTGGCCCTTCGTTAAATCACTTAACTAAAGACATCTAACAGTAGAACAAAAGGAGCAATTTAAACTGCAAAACTGCAATCAAAACATCCCCTTTTAAAAAAAAAGCTACAGGAATGTATGGTATCCCAATTGAATTTTATTCAATATTTTGGTCAAGTATTGAACCTCTTTTTAAGGAAGTAGTGAACACGGCCCAAAAAGAATATATTCTGCCTCAAACAATGTATAAAGCAACTACATCTCTGTAATACCAAAACCAGGAAGAGATTGTGACACTCCCGCGGACTATAGATCTATTAGCCCTAATTAATCTCGCTAAAAAAATATATTTCTTAAGTTATAAACAATAGACTCACACAAATTCTACCTGAGATAATCCATCAAAACCCCGACAGTATTTATACAGAATTGAGAGCTAAGACCCAATACTAGGACTTGTTTATCATTGATACAATATGCAAAGAAAAATAAAACACTCACGGTCGTGGAAGCAGAAAAAGCCTTCGATCACCTTGAGAGAGAGCATACCTATTTAAAGTGTTAGAAGTTTATGGTTTCCCAGAAGAATTTATATGGTTAAAACTATTTATAAGCCACCAATGGCACATATATATACTATACTAATGGAAGATCCATTTCCATTAAATAGAGGTAGAGCCCATAGAGACCCTTTATCACCATCTATTATTATTTGCATATTTGCATTAGCAATAGAACCATTAGCTCAAAACATATGAGAGACGGATAAAATAAAAAGGTATTACTATTGGAAAGCGTGGATACAAACTAAGTCTTTATGCCGATGATGTATTACTTAACTTAAACGAAGCAAATACATCTATACAAAACGTTATCGAAATATTGACACATTTTCTTTATCGGGGTATAAAATGAACATTTAAAAAAACTGAATTATTAGCAGGAGACAAAAGCATAAATAATTTGGAAAACTGTGAACAATTTAAAGTCCAAACACAGAATAAGAAAATACCTTGGTTGCTTCATCAGCACAGATAAATCTCAACTCTATAGAGACAACTTTCTTCCACTGATTAAAGGGTTAAAGAAAGACATAGAAAGGTGCTCAGATCTGGAAATAAATGGAATTGGTACAATAAATTTGTCTAAGATGATGTGGCTGCCAAATTTTCATATATACTCAAAACTATCTAAATTAAAAGCATTTTTTAAAGAGGTTAACTCAATTCTATCGTCCTTCATCTTGTCAAATAAAGCTCACAGATTAAAGAGAAAGCTATTGCATTACCCATGGGAGGAGGGAGGTTTAAGTCTGCCCAAGAATATTATCACCAGGTCAAATGTTTAATATCGACCACATAATAAACAATACAAAAGAAAGCTCATGGAAAGAGCTTGAAAATCACCAGTTAATGCCCAAAAACTACCTGTCCACCATCAAAAATGTATTACTGCAAAATGTAAAATTAACAGTACATTAAATGCTTGGAATAAAATAGAAAAGCACATAGGATATGAAATTGAAATCCCAAGACATATACAGATATGGAACAACCTGTCCATAAATACATCAATTAATTTGGGAGCATGGAAGACCATAGGAATCCAAGCAATAGCAGATGTCATAAGTCAAGGATCAATATGTTCATTTAAGGAACTAAAAGATGAACACAGACGAGAAGACATGGAAAAGTTATTGGTACCTGCAACTGAAAAGTTGGATTAGGGACAATATGGACCTCAACTATGGAGTAGCTATGTGTGTGTGTGTGTGTGTGTGTGTGTGTGTGTGTGTGTGTGTGTGTGTGTGTGTGTGTGTGTGTGTGTGTGTGTGTGTGTGTGTGTGTGTGTGTGTGTGTGTGTGTGTGTGTGTGAGCAGGAGGAGTATAAATGGAGTGGATGAATATGAAATTCATACTCATATGTACAAATAATTATTCGATGTGAAAAGTCATGATCTGGTCATGCCCTATATGAGCTTGTACTGTAATAATAATAATAATAATAATAATAATAATAATAATAATAATAATAATAATAATAATAATAAATATTCAAAAAATTTAATTAAATTTGGGGCATGCCATGGTATTGGGATTGTAACTACAGAGTTGCCAGCTAGCAAGGCACCCTAACCCCCATTGCTCCCTGGGCACAGAAAAATACTGCCCACTGCTCCTACACCGGGTCCGTGTGTGTCCACTACTGGAGTGTAAAAAGTTTAAAATGCACTGGCGTGTTGTAAATAAAACTAATTCTATTTCAAAATGTACAATTTAGACAAAAAGAGTTAGGAGAAGAAATGTAATTTAGGATATTTATATAATAACATGCTTTTTTTTCTTTATCACATCATTAAACAACCTTTTCCAAAAGGAAACCAAAATGTGTGTCACTTCATCCTCACTTCCAGAGGCGATTCTAGAGTCTATAGGGGCCCTAAGCAAAAATTCCCAGGGGGCCCTTCCTTCCAACCAGTGTTCATCACCATTATGTCATAAATAATCTGACACCAACGAAAAATGAATGAAATAACATGGAAAAACCTTGTAATTAAAAAGTATGTGAAAATATAAATGTATAGAACAATAAAATACTTTAAATAGCTTTTTTTTTAAAAACTATATAAACTTAGTAAAAAATTACACTGTAAAGAACCCACATTAAAAAACAATATAAATATATAGAACAATAAAGACTGTAAATAACTGAAAAAAACATATATAAACTCAAAAAAGATATGCATTACACTGTAAATAATCCTCTTCATTTTCCAACGTGCAGAACGATAACTTCACACAGGTTAAAGGGAGGTTTCCTACTGAGATGTCATTGCAAATCGCCCATTTTTTTTTTAAGGGGGACTGGGAGGCGGCTGCTCACTGCACATTTCAGTAAAAACAGCCCTCAGGCTCCAAGTGTCTGGGGGCCCCCTATCAGCTCGGGGGCCCCATGCAGTTGCCTGCCTTGCCTGTTCACAAGCTGCGCCCCTGCTCACTTCCCCCCACCAAATTCCACAGAGAAAATCTGCCATTTTATAATCTTTCATTGAGCTAAAAAGTTTTTTTTTTTTTCTACGGGATTTGGTGCAGGAGAGTGAGCAGTTTACAAACTAATGTTTACATCTTACCTCTTTACATCTATGTCGTGGAGGAAGAGCTTAAGAACAGGACACCAAATAAAATGAACTGTGCGCGTGAGGTTCAAATACCTGTTAGAAATGTTAAGGATAATCTAAACATATGGAACAAAAGTGCAGTTTTTAGTTGTTTCAATATGGACTAAAAAACAGAAGTAAACACCAATAACATCATCTGGTATCTTTTATTTACTGAAAGGATATCAAAAATCAATGTTTGATGATTTAGTATAATACCAACAGACACACACACGCCAGAGTCTGTGTCTCGAGCTGGTTCCTCGCGCAGTCAGTGCTGACTGTGTCGACATCACACACACGCAAAAAAACCCCTGAGACATCACCTAAAGTTCGAGTTTGGCCCGTGGAACGTCTCTGACACACACACACACACACAGACACACACACACACACACAGCATAAAGGCATTGCCACGTAATTGCGGGCCTCCCATTAAGAAGGAGAGAGAGAGAGAGAGAGAGAGAGAGAGAGAGAGAGAGAGAGAGAGAGAGAGAGAGAGAGAGAGAGAGAGAGAGAGAGAGAGAGGTGCGGCAGCCCTGCCTCTTTGCGCCTTGCTGCCGCTGAGCAAACTTTGAGCACACACGGAGTTGTGCGCATCTGGTCGTCATCATCATCATCAACACCAGCAGCAGCAGCAGCAGCAGCAGCAGAGAGTAGAGCTTTTCTCCCATTTCTTGTTCAATATCTCCTTGGTTTCCCTCTGCTCTCAGGACACCATCCTCCTCCTCCTCCTCCTCCTCTGCGTGGTAAAGTCACAGGAGGAAGAAAAAAAGCCGTGTTTTTGCAGCAGTAACAGTCGTGTTTGAAATTCACGCGCTCAGCTGCATGGGTTGGCTGTAGCAGGAGTTTGGTTTCGGGAGAAGAAGAAGCAGCAGCAGCAGCAGCAGCAGCAGAAGTTGAGGAGAGGAGAAGAAAACTTTAGCTGGAGTTTTTCTTTGCGCCTCCACCCGCTCCTCCCTCTGCCGCAGACCTCCAGTCCACAGCAGCCGCTGATCCGGATTAGAACAGATCCACTTTGTGCTCGGAAAACAGCCGAGTGTTCGTGTTCGTTTCTCTGTGGAACTGTGCTGAATCCCTGCACGCGAGGATCTCGTCGCTTCTTTTCTTCTTCCTCTTCTTCTTTCTCCGCTGTACTTGCGTCATGACTTCTAGCTATGCACATGTAATGGACAGCAGGCAAGCGACGATATCGAACCGTCTGGAGAGCCCGATCACGTCTAACCTGGACAGCCTGCAAGCCAAAAAGAACTTCTCTGTGAGCCACCTGTTGGATCTGGAGGAGGCCGGGGAAATGGTGGGCAACCAGGCCGACGACAGCGTCGGGGAGGCGGGGAGGAATATGCTGGAGTCCCCGGGGCTGACCAGCGGGAGTGACACCACCCAGCAAGAGAGTGAGTTGTATAAGAAAAAAAAAAAGAGAGCTGAGAGATTATGAGAGCTGTTATTCATCTTCACTGAACACACACATATCACCACACTTAATATTTACGCCGCTCCGGAGCGCATGGATGGAGATGTGCGCAAAAGCACCGCGCGTGGAAAGAATCCTATTAGTGTGTTTTGGCAACGCATCATCCCCGACGGCCTCCAAACGGCCGTTAAATCTACCGTGAACACTTTGATGTCAGTGAGGTATGATAGTGGTGGAGGACGTGGTCAGTAGAATAACCTCGTCAGTCAAACACAGGGGCCATAAATATTTTGTGAGGCGAAAAATATATGGTATAGAATTAAAAAATTAAACTAAAACTAAAAACACAAATAAAAATTCAATACAGATATCTTGTCTGCGAAAGGGAAAGAAAATCTGCGCCAAATGTAGGACATTTTTGGTTGATATAATAATCTGCGCTGATGTCAAAAGCCACAGCATGTGCGTAAAAATGAGACAGATGTAATCCGGGGTTTGATGACTCGAGAGGCGGATGCTGCACTCAAGAGAGGCCGCCGAAAATGAGGCTCGTGATATTCACGAGGATTATATTGAAATGTGCCAATAACGCGCGCGTGGATTCGTGAGAGCGCAGAAAGTCGCCGCTCGCGCATGTTGAGTAAATAATAAACGCTCGCCCTCCTCCTCCTCCACTGCTATACTCTCAGGGCCGTTTTGCTGAGCTTGACAGGGACGTTAAAGACTTTAATGAGTGTTATTGTTATTTATTTATTTATTTTTGAAAGGCTTTTCTTGGTGTGAGAATTATGCGGGAGGAAGTGGCCAGGTCACGTCGTTAATCCACGCTTACTTTGGACCTGTCAAACACTCTCACAAAACCGGAGCCTAATCATTTGTCATAATTACCGCGCGTGTCCTCGAGCCAACAATTAAGGAATCGAATAACAAAAAAACACAGCAGAGGAGAATGAATCACACAGATTTGGAACTGCTTTGATTAGTGGAAACTTTTTTTTGTAAACACCAGATTTTCATTGCACACACAGAGAATTTACCCCAAATTACGCAATTACATTTTTTCCAGTATTTTTTTTTTTTTTACAAAGCCCCACTATTTTAAAAACAAACAAAAGTATATCATTTTATTGTGAGCTAACACAAATGAATAGTATCTGAGAGCAACAAGCAGAATATATCTTAACTGCTAATTGACTTTCACTGATTGCTGCTAATGAGATCAGTCAATGCGCACGTGTTGGCTTCACTGACTGCAGGTTTGATGACGACGGCGATGATGATGATGATGATGAGGGCGATGGTGATGTGATGGGTTGGATTTGCTGATTTAATACTCAGACAGTAAAATCCCTTTACTTAAAGTGTCCCAAGGCCAAACCGCTGCTCGGGCGCTGCAGTAAAAAAAAAAAAAAAAATACAATAATACTAAAATTATATTCTAAATGTAGAAAAAATGCACCAGCGTACAATGTCTTTTTTTTTTTTTTTTTACATTTTGAAATTCATATTTAATTAATTCAATTTGGAATGAGATCTTTTACGTTAATTTACCACAACACGATTTTAATTTAATCGTTTCAATCCGAAAAATATAATCACGTTTATACGAAAACACATACTAAATAAGCACTTTATTCATATTATTATTAGTAATAGAGTTAGTACTATCAATAAAAATAACAATGATAATATAATAATGTATATAAGGTTAATTTGACACTTTCTCTTTCTTTAAGTAAAACCAAAGTAATTATTTTTTTCTTACGGCTGTAACGTTACAAACTGGCATAATAATAATAATAATAATATTAATAATAATAATGATAATAATAATTAGAAGAAAACGAAGCGTAAAGTGCGTCACGGTTTCCTCATTAACTTTTTAATAACATTATAAATGTTATTCCGCCTTCTAAAAAAATCCATCATAACAAAAACGACTTAAAGGCTCAGTTGGAGATTTTAAATCAAACAGATTAAAGATATCATAATAAAAAACTAAAACTTTTTTTTTCAAAGTAGTTTGAGATCAGTTTAACTCCTGACGTCACTTCGTTGATCACTAACATTTGTATTATTATTTCCTGTTTCATTCATTCAGATCTATTTATTTATCTTTCTTTGAGTGTCAGGTCACTTTGAAATATGTATGAAAAGTATATTAGGTGAAAAAGAGAGTCTGAGAGATGATAGAGAGTCGAGAAAAAAAAGTAGATATTATTAATTCATTTATTATGCTTATGTGAATTCATTTTTTAAAGAGATATTTTAGGGAAATGTAAGAGGAAAAATGATAGAAATAGTCAATTTTGTTTTTGTGAAACCCCAAAGAGATTTACTTGTCAGTCAAATTTCTAAAATTGAAGATTTTAATTCAGAGGTCAAAGGCCAAAACAAATGAATAAATCAGTATTTAGATTTCTTTTTACAGTTTGCATGTGTAACCTGAACACATCAGTGATTTAACAGAAAAGTGAAGTTAGCCTTTACCGCTCAAATGTAAAGGCTTTTATTTTTCTTTGTTTGTTTTAAAGTACAGAAACAAATAATTTCACTTATATCATGGATATATAGATACATACATACATAATACATATACAGTATATACATATATATATATATATATTGTTTTCTCATCTGCTCTCAACTGATTTACATCATGTCGTCTTGTCAGTGTGTGTGTGTGTGTCAATTCAAAAATTACAATAAGGTTAATTACTATAAAGAAAAGATCAAACAAGGGTGTTTGGGACAAAACAGGCATTTACGCCATTAATAATTACATGTACTTTTAATAGCAAATACAAAGGCAGAAAACAATAAATGAAAAAAAGAAACCAAAAAATCATCAGTGAGAGGTGCAGAAATGCTGATGCATTAATGGAAAAAATATTAAATAAAGAATATGTTCATGACGAGAAGACAGACGTTTCAACAAACAAAGAAACAAAGAAACAAAAAAAACTTTGTACTTGTATGGTGGTTTATTATCAAGTGGTTTATCATCAAATAAATTGTTTTATATATACTTTAAACAATTTCTTCAGGCTTTTCTCAAATTTTCCAGGGGGGGGGGGGGTTCTAATGAAACGCTAAGAACATTTTAGTGACTTTAGTCTGTTAAAATCCGCACAAAGAAAATATCACAGATAAGAGTAAGAGTACAGTATATTGTTTTCTGTTGACTAAACAAAAAAAATGGCATCATCTTGCCCATACTATACCAAGGGTTTGAAAATACCCCGCGTAGAAGGAGGATGGAGATTGAAATTCACTTTCAGCTCTCTCCTAATTTGTTGGGATTACACTTTACACTCACAGGTGTGTGCGTTAGAGTGAGTACATTATAGTACTAATAATATATATACATAGATAAATATACACATATACACACAATGGATGAGCACAGGCTGTTTCTCCCCTCCATTGTGAAAGTGTTTGTCGCTAAAAGTCAAGTCACCAACAGTGACTCCTTGAACACACACACACACACACACACACACACACACACACACACACACACACACACACACACACACACACACACACACACACACACACACACACACACTCACACACACACTTCACTTAAATCTTCTCTGGAAGTCGAACACCACTTCGTTAGAGATGAAGGTGATAAATAAAATAGTTTTTTTTATATATATATTTTGTCAATGAAAATATGCATCACTTCCCATATCTATATGTCAATAAAGTTGCTTTTGAAATATGGGAAGCCTTTCCCAGCACTTAAATGAATTCATGTGTCCATGAAGAATCTTTGGATCCACATACTTAATTTATGCCAGCAGGTTTTTCTCAAGCATGAACTACATCAAATGCAAACGTTCTTTTTTTTATTTCAAAGTGAGTTACTTTATATTATTTCATGAATTTTCCACAAACAGTAGAATTCAACAAACTATAGTCATGACATTGTCTTCCTTTTATCTGTTTAATAGGTTTTTGTGGTAGAATGCTTTAATTATAAACCTATAAACCTGTTTGAGTCTCCATGAAGACGACTGGGTTGCAGATTTATCTTTGTTTTCTCACTCGTGTGTTTGTCTGCATGTTTGTTTGTTAACGAGGCCGCGTTTTTTTTGGTGTGCGTATCCATTGTGCTTTTTCAAAAGGTTGAAAACTAAGAATAAATTGCTAAATGAACATGCTTTTTTAAATGTTTTGGTGGTCGTGTGGAGACATTTGTGACCGAATCAGTACAAATGTGGTGAAAATCAGTGAAAGTCATTTATCACAAACGTGATTTTTTTCCCTCTCTGTTTCACTATGGAGAAAATGTGTTTGGAAAAACATGCTAGTAACTTACTAATGCTTTTTATATTTGACTTTTACCCCAAACCTGTGAGCATCAGTCTATTTTTGGTGAACGGTGCTTTTGAAACAGAACCATTTTCTCTAATGTGTGTCAGTGTACTTCTTGTATACTGTGTTTTTGTGTATGGTTTGACTGTACGTGTATAGGGTGAAGTGGCAGACTGGATTTGCATGATGCTCAATAGTAACTGCTTATTCTGCTTAATGTATTTCTTGTAAAAAGCTATTCAAAATCAAAGCATCTACCCAATATAATCACGGTTGAATATAAAGTAGCAGTATGTAGGTTGTTTCGTGACCGTGAGTTGTTCGTTCTTCAGCTGATCCCTGTTCACACAACAGGCAACAACAAGAGGCGTGATGCAAAAGATTTTTGTTTACTTCATTTAATGTAATTAGTATGCCTTCCCATTAATAGATGGTGTTTTTATTCTAATTATAGGTTGTCTGAATGTTTTGGGATGCTCTAAAAATTTAAAATGGGTAGATAATTGGCAACACCCAAATAAACATTTCCAAGAGGTCAGAGTTTTGATCTGCAGTTAATTTGATGTTCATCCTTCATATTTGAAAACTATACTGCTAATTTTGAGTTCTGGTTGAAGTCTGAGGAAGTGTCGAAAGTGGGCCGCTCTGTTTATTATTTGGGTTTGATGCATTTCAATATTATGCTTCAACCCCTGTAAAAGAAAAAGAAAATTTGAAAAACTTAAAATATGACCACACTTGGTAACACCTAAATTAATTGACCAACAAACTAAAATAACCAACTAAATGTACCAAGTAAATATGAAGACAACTTGCTAAAGTCATATATTTTAAGTCAAGTTTTTAAGTCACGCATTTTCTTTTTTCAGTCAAGAATTTCTGCTAAAACTGAGCACCTTTAAATGTCCACTATATCACTATATCTTCTGCTTTCTCCAGATGAACAGATGAACACAGAGGAGAAGAAGAAGAGGAAACAGCGCAGGAACAGGACCACCTTTAACAGCAGCCAGCTCCAGGCTCTGGAGAGAGTGTTTGAGAGGACACACTACCCCGACGCCTTCGTCAGAGAGGACCTCGCCCGTCGGGTCAACCTCACCGAGGCCAGAGTCCAGGTAGGAAAACAGGGATAACATCACAGTTGCTCGTCTTGGGTGCTATGATATTACAGTACATTGAGGCTCATAATACTATGAACCAATTAAAAAAAATAAATAAATAAATAAATACTATTTTCTCTGCTTTGACATGTGACACTCTTGCCCCAGCAGTAATAATTGATCAGGTTCAGCTTTAATCAACAAAGAAAAATTAGCAATAAAACAAATGCTCACATAGCAGAGAGAGGACTGGAAATATGTGTTTCTTACTGCAGAGATGGAAAAATGCTGTGTAAAGTAAAATACAACTGTAGCTAAATTTAACTCTTCTTACATTATTCCATACCATATTTGTTCCTTTTAACACTCGAAGAGTTAAAGCTGTAGCGAGTAACTTTTAAATAAAAAACATGTCTGTTACATTGAAAATATTGTTAACGATGATTAAGTCCATCGGCTCCATATGACTCTCTCTATGTTTCTCAGTATTTGGCTGTGTTTGGATTTCTCGTGTCACCCGGCGACATTTACCGCGATGCACACAGGAAGTGATTTGTTTTAAGTCGAGACAGACCGAGGCAACAGCAGCATTGCGCTAGTAAAGCGAGATGACTGCAAACGGGTTGGAATATGACCAAAAAAAAACAAAGAAGTGTACGCGAAACGTTTCATAAGTTAATTCCACTGCTCAAAATAATCTTAGTCATTCAGCAAATTTGACAGAGTCTGCGCTTCTTGTCCCTGTAACACCCCTGCACTGTTGCTGCACATAAAATATGCTCCCTCGGTCAGGTCTGATAGTATTGGTGCACAGAGCCTCTTTTCAGATGAAGGACACGGTAATAATGTTAAGTTATTAAAAATATAAAATATAAAGGCCTACATTTGGCACTGTTTTAGTGATTTTAGTATCACTTAAATGCTGCAAAATGTTCTGTGTTGTATCGAAGTTAACACGAACAAATCAGGACCTTTAAAGAAGGATGTGTGGGGTGTGTTTCAAAAATCCTAGTCAACAGAAATGTGGTGTTAATGGATAGGAGTTTTATTAGGAAGTAGATGACCTGCAGTCACACACAGCAGAAACACACAGTTTCTCAATATCTCACATCTAATCAAGCCCACTTAGTGGTTCATAGTTCTCAGGGGCTATTACTATTACTACGTTTGGTTTTAATATTAATGCAGCGACTGATAAGAACTCGACAGCACGACAGACTCCCACTATCGTGCATATACAAGTGCTTAAATAATTAGCGATAGAGCAGCGTGAGCAGCTCGTGAGCGGTCCCCAGACGGCTGAATTGGAGTTGATCAGTAAAGTGGAACGTAATGACACACAATTTCCTCAGTGGTTTACAGATCAGTGATAAACAAGCAAACACGAGACACGTGAGCGAAGGCTGCAGCAGCAGCAGCAGCAGCAGCAGCAGCAGCAGCAGCAGCAGCAGCAGCAGCAGCTATGTAGATGTGAAGAAGTTGTGTCACGCTGTCACACAGTCAACACACAACACACACACACACACACCTTAACCTAAACGCAATTTAAAACCTGTTTATGAGGTTCTGCCTCATAATGACCATGTCTCTATGAGGATCACTGGTCCTGACAAGATCATCAGATGTTTATGCCTGAAAAGTGCTAACAAATACAAGCACACGCACACACACACACACACAGAGGAAATGGAAATGTCACGTTAACCATGGAATGACATAACACATGTGACTGATCATATCCATTAGTCCAATAAAGAATTTGAATTTGAAACACCGTGTTTAGCCTTGAACACTAAAAGTTGCAAAAGTTCAAGGAAACACGATATGTTGCAGTATATTTACATATAAAACCATAAGAAATAACACATTTCTGAACATTAAAGGATAGGTTGCATTTTCGTAGGACACGTTTGCGTTGTTTTCCATTCACATGGGGACAGCCTGAAGTCAGTGTTAACCATAATGAGTTAATTCCTTACCCTAACCTTAACCAAACCACAATTGAAATCTTACTCTACTAAACTAAATATATTAAACGTAACCAGTTGCTCAGAAATAAGGTTCTCCCTCATTAGAACCAAGCTGTGGTCTCTATGAGGACTACCGGTTTATGACGGAGAATGTCCTAGAAGTAAGAAATGCAAGAACACACACACACACGCACACACACTCCTTTTTAATTGGTCCGTTACGATCTAGTAAGTATCTTAGTATGTTAAGTAGTAGTAGGTTTAAAAGCAGAGGGAGCTATGGATTAGATAAAGAACAGTAGGTAACGGGCTCATCCCAGGATGGAGCGATTGTGGCTGTCAAAAGATTTGTTTTGGTCTCTGATGCTTTTGCTGGTGAGACACCTAGTGGCAGTAAATATTCCGGTCGAACTGATACAATACCAGTTAAGTTCAATACTGGTCAAAGTCACGTGATCAAATATCAGAAATGGAAACATTTTAAATCTGATACTGAAAGAAAACCCTACGTAGTCCATGCTGCTCTATGCACAGACTGTAAAAGTGTAAATAAGAATTGTCTTTTTTTTTTTTATGGGAGCAGCTTCTTTGTTACACCTTTTTGTGGGAAACTATATTTTTTAAAATTGCTCGAAATGGCAAATATGTTGTTAACAGCTTAGTTTAAAAGACCTAAAAAGGACTGTACAGGACTGATAGCGTTATCGGTACGTACTTGAGGTTGTGTCATTGGTATCTGCGTCGAACGAGAAAACGTGATATCGGGGTCACCTATGATATCATGTATATGACCTTAAAACTGTAAAGGTGGGAGAAAGCACATTTAGTTGCTCTTGAAAACATTTTCTCCGTCTATAAACAATGAGAGCGGTTATGTAAGTTTCAAACAAAAAACTGAGCTCATTCCCTTCTGCATTCGCTGTATATAAATATGAATCTTTAATGCGTTTTTTTTTTGTATATTTCCCCTCCCCGTCTCTTTAATCAACACAGTGAAAGTATTTGCTCTGTGGGCAGCGTGAGAGGGGGAAAAAGGAAATAGCGATGATGGAGGGAGAGAAGCAGCACATCTGTGATTAATGCGAAGCAGAGAGCGATGCAGAAATCCTTTGATAAAAGAGACTGCAGGCCCATTCCTGAGGCTGTGCGTCAGCGGACGGACAAGCCCCTTTGAGCGCTCACAGCTTCGAAATAATGGATTTGATTTCACCACAATAAGGAACAACATTAGCACCCCCCTAGAGGAAGGAGAGGGAGGGGTGTGTTGTTAAGAAAGGGGGGTGACTGATGAGGGGTAGAAAATCAACCAGAAGAGAAAAAAAAAAAAAAAAAGAAAAGCTTCTGGTATGTTCGCTTTCTTTTTCAGTCATTTTCAAGGCATGTGTTCCCCTCTTGACTTACGGAGAAACAGTCACGACGAATCAAACACAATCACACCTCGAGACATTTGATATGGCAACGTAAAGCTGCGGTTAGTGATTGTTCAGTTCAAATCTCACTCGGTGTTTTCTCAGTGACATGCCTCTGACAAAGTGAGGACCAGCATTTTCACTTCATAAATCAACACAATTACAAATATCTACTTCATGAATGACATCTATAAAGAACTACTGGTTGCAGTACCATAAAATGTCTGGTGGAGCCCCAGAGCAAAAAGGGCTGGAAAACATTTTTTTTTATTATTATTATTATCTTTTGGTCCAAAATTTTACAAAAATATGTCGACCAAAATTTAAAAAAAAAAAAATCTACCAAAAGATTTTGGTCCAAAATTTGACAAAAAAAAAAAATTGGTCCAAAATTTGACAAAAAAAACATTTGGTCCAAAATTTGACAAAAAAAACATTTGGTCCAAAATTTGACAAAAAAAAAATTTGGTCCAAAATTTGACAAAAAAAAAATTGGTCCAAAATTTGACAAAAAAAAACTGGTCCAACATTTAACAAAAAAAAAAATTGGTCCAAAATTTGACCAAAAACATTTTGATCCAAAATTTAAAAAAAAAAATGTTGATCCAAAATTTGACAAGAAAAAATTGGTCCAAAATTTAACAAAAAAAAAAATTGGTCCAAAATTTGACCAAAAACATTTTGATCCAAAATTTGACCAAAAACATTTGTCTGTCTGTCGGGCTCTGACAGTCAAATCGACAATTAACTTTTCCAGTATCCCACGGCATTTTATCCAATCAGGAATGGGAAATCCACAAAGAGGTGGTCCTCTCTGCTTGTGAGGTTTAGCTGTTTGTCAACACTAACGGTTGCTTAACTGTCTATGAACTTTATTTAACATAATAAATAGCAAACTCCGGATGGTGTGGTGTGTTACAACTAAATCTAAAACAATAACCACATTCATATACTATCCTGATTTATTAATTGGTTGCATTTATTAACCACTTAAAGGTACAATATGTAGTATTTATGGGTTTATATGACCCAAAATCCACTTTTTTATACATATTATGTGCTCCTGCATTGTCTAGTCGCTGTATAATAGTCTTTGTTTCATTTTCGTAGTGTTTCAAAAAGTCATGTAAAATAACATGGTCGCGGGCCGCGGTTGCATAGCCACTGTTAGCAGCGAGACGCCATGTTTCTACCGGAGCCTGTAAGGACAAAACGCGAGAGAACAAATCAAGCGTCTCTTTACTTGTAGCTGAAGTCCCGCCTCCTCTCTCTCCGCTTCGTCTGCTACGGCCGCGGTAGCTCCGCCCTCTCCCTCGCCTCACGAACCTCATCTGCTGACACGGAGAAAGACGACGAGGACGACATTTGACCGGCTGAGGATACCGTAGCGCTCAGGGAAGGGAGGGGGTGAGCAGAGCAGCAGGTCTTTGTTGTAAATTTCAGCCTCTCCTCTAGATGGCACTATAAACTACTTATTTCCCCTTTAAGCCATATTTCATATTTTCATCAAAGGATGTCACACAGATCTACAAGCTTACAACTCACATATTGCAATGTGATGTGTTTTGAGCATGTAGATCTGCTATTTTCACAGTTTTTTGATCCTTTCTACCTATAATGACATTTCCCAATATGTAGAATATAAAGGGATATTGTTTAGTATGGTGGTGTCATTAAGACACTTGTGTGTTTTTATGTACATCAACGGGGCCATTTGGCACAATATCTGCGCGCGGATTGTAGTGGGCCGGTCTGGACCAAAAAGTCCAGGGTCCAAATTGTTGTCCCAATCCACCCCTGCTTTCATGAGATGACAAAGAACTGAGGGAAGAGCAGTGGACACGAAGTGAGCCAAAATGTACCAGTCAAAACTGCAGAATAGACCTTGCTTTGCTGTGTGTGTGTGTGTGTGTGTGTGTACAGTCATTAAACTGTGACCAAAACGGTACAAATGTCAGTTTTAAACATGGTTGTTATACAAGTGGTTTGATACCAGTACACATACGTTAAGGTTCAACACAAACACTGTCAAACAGTGATGTTTTGTGGATTTGGTCACTATTGAATAACATAAGTGAACATGGCCTCTCTGTTTGCAGAACAGGAGGTTTGCTACCAGTGGTCGTGGTACCTGGCTGCTTTGAGATAATATTGAGATAATATTGACCCTTACCTGATCCTTGATCCTAGATTTTTTCGAAGCCCAACAAACGTGAAGTGTGACGTTAACACTGAAGCGTACACACACACACACACACACACATATTCTTGTACTTGCTGCATACTGAGGACTGGGTTGCTGACAAAGTGAGGACCAGCATTTTCACTTTATAAATCAACACAATTACAAATATCTACTTCATGAATGACTCTATAAATACAGACTCTATAATGACTCTATATTCATGAATCTATAAAGAACTACTGGTTGCAGTACCATAAAATGTCTGGTGGAGCCCCAGAGCAAAAAGGGCTGGAAAACATTTTTTTTTATTATTATTATTATTTTTTGGTCCAAAATTTTACAAAAAAATGTCGACCAAAATTTAAAAAAAAAAAAAATCTACCAAAAGATTTTGGTCCAAAATTTGACAAAAAAAAAAATTGGTCCAAAATTTGACAAAAAAAACATTTGGTCCAAAATTTGACAAAAAAAAAAATTTGGTCCAAAATTTGACAAAAAAAAATTGCTCCAAAATTTGACAAAAAAAAAAACTGGTCCAAAATTTAACAACAAAAAAAAATTGGTCCAAAATTTGACCAAAAACATTTTGATCCAAAATTTGACCAAAAACATTTTGATCCAAAATTAAAAAAAAAAAAATGTTTGGTCCAAAATTTGAAAAAAAAATTGACCCAAAATTTTTGGTCCAAAATTTGACAAAAACGTCATACTATGTCGTCCAAAATGTGGGAAAACAAAGTGAGGACCGGCCAAAATGTCCTCACTCCGTAAAAACGACCTCACTTTGTTGGTTAAAAACCCTTACTGGTCCTCAGTATGCCGCAAGTACAAGAACACACACACACACACACACACACACACACACACACCTCACAAGTTATCAGTAAACAATAAGTTCTCCTCCTACATATTATGTTGTCTATCTTTAAAGAAAAGTTCTGAAAGCCCTGATTATTATTTTTGAGTCCTTGACTGCAGGGAAGAGTTTATGACTATAGGTTTTACACGTTTTCCTGACATTCTCCATGTTGTTGTCGTGTTCCTCTTTGGTTTCAGGTTTGGTTTCAGAACAGGAGAGCTAAGTTCCGCAGGAACGAGCGCGCCATGCTGGCCAGCAAAAATGCCTCACTTCTCAAATCGTACTCAGGGGACGTGACAGCTGTGGAGCAACCAATCGTACCACGCCCTGCGCCACGCCCCAATGACTATTTGTCCTGGGGCAGTGCTGCCCCCTACAGGTAGAGTACACCTATGACATCGTCATTTTTTATTTACACAGACAGTGCATGGCTTCGTCACGAAAAATTGTAACAAACTTATTAATATCTAAATACTGTATAACAGAGAGAAAGAGAGAGAGAGTGAGAGCTTCATATTCCTTTATATTCATCCAAGAGTCTGGAATAATAATAATTGAATAATAGGTTTTCAGATGAAGGAACAGATTAAGGAAGATGAAGCACTGAGGAAGGAGGGAAGGAGATAACAAAGGGCAAAGAGAAGGACAGAAACAAGGTAGAAAGTAGAAAGGAAGTAAAAATGATGAAAGAAGAGGAAGAGAAGAAAAAGTAAAATAAAACTTGATAGAAATAATGTATAAATGAGTGATATAAGTGGCATTTGTAATTTGATGTTGAATGTAAAATCTCAAGTCTGTTATAAACATGCATAATAACTCTACACACACACACACACAGACAGCCTCACACCACCGTCTCTTCTCGTTTCATTTCCTCTCCTTCTTCTACCTGCACATGCTCCTCATACTTGTCCTGAGCGTCTTCATCTCCTTTGATCCACCTCTGGCTTCACTGCAGTGACATGAAGGTCAGCACAGACTGCTGCTCTGCTTGTTACAAATGCAAATCAAAAAACACAAACGCAAATCACAAATATACAAAAACGTAAGGGCTGGCGTTCAGCTCACTATGTAGAGCTGCCGTCCCACGTTGAGGCTACGGTCCTCACTGAAGCCGTTTGAAAAAACACAAAAACATTAACTCACAACGAAAACTGGGCCCGAAATTTTTGATTTGCATTTCTGTTTCTTTTGTGCGTTAATGTTTTTGAGTTTTCTGCTTGATGCAGGATTCAAACCCGCAGTGAGGACTGTAGCCTCAACATGAGACAGCAGCTCCACAAAGTGAGCTGAACACCAGCCCGTTGTGTTTGTGTTCTGTGATTTGCGTTTGCGTTTTTGCACCTCAGGGCCACCGTAGCTTATTGTTTCAGCCAATTCCACCTTTGTTAAGCAGGAGGGAGTTGGCTGATCTGATTCCCTTGTCTGAGAGCTCCAGCTGGACGATGTAGTGTTTGTGATTTGATTGAACTCTCTGGTCTCTGACAACAACAAGCATGGATGACAGTGAAGGAGGATATGAAAATGATCCTCTTAAAGCAGAACGGATGTGCTGGATAGTACTGGCCAATCACAAGACTCTGTCTTCTGGGGGTGAAAGTTCACTCTGAAATCTCGCAGCAGAAAAACACTGTCAGAAAAGAGGATTTCTATCGGCTAGTTTACAGCAACTAGGAGGTTTTTGACCATAAAAACAAGTGGTAACGCTTTCTTTTACAGTCCCCTAATTACCAGGTATTTACCTGGTAAATTCATGGTAACACCAAAGTGTTACTAGGTAATTACCAATGGTAATAAGAAAGTAAATACAGTGAAACTGTTGCCAAAATACTGGGCATTTACCTGGTAACTATATAGTTAATTATGCGTGTTATTACTGCTGTTAATAAGAAGGTATGTACAGCTAAACTATGGCAAAACTATGGTAAATGTAAGTGTATTATTGGGTTATAAACTGGTAATAAGCAGGTACCTACAGTCCCCTAATTACTATCTATTTACCCAAGGGGTAATCTAACAAACCTAACCCTAAAAATGTGTGTAATTACATGGAAACAAGCTTGGCTTTCTTTTACAGTACAGTTTTACTTTACTTACCGAGTACATTACCGTGCATTACCCAGTATTTTGGCAACGGTTTCACTGTATTTACTTATCTTATTACCCTTGGTAATTACCTAGCAACACTTTAGTGTTACCATGAATTTACCAGCTAAATACCAGGTAATTAGGGGACTGTAAAAGAAAGCGTTACCAAACAAGTTAATATATGTAAGTAGACCTCCATAACTAACATATATGTGCAACAGGACCACTCTATGTGACCTTTAAGAAAGAGTCAAAAGCAGCTTCATTGTTGTTGTCTTACCAACTTGTGAATTTCATAGAAAACGTTAGAATAGAATAGAATAAAATGTAATTGTCCACCAAGGTGAAAGTTTGCCTTTGGCTTACCAGTAGCTCAAGCTCAGTCGTCAGTAACATCCACATTAAACCGTTCATTGACTGATTAACTTAACTTTTGAAATAAGTAATCAAAAGACCCCGTTTGATACAGGGATGCACGATATTGGACTTATCAAAGGTCATTTAATCGCTTATAATATAATCATCAAAAATAGTTGTAGAGGGCAGACGCACGTAACCCCTAATTCATCCAATAATTGCCAATAATATTGTGCATCCCTAGTTTGATGTATTGAATAAAAATACTGATCTCAAGATTCGTAAAACTATCCTTGTAACGGACTTATTAATATATTATGTTGTTAATTTTCCATAAAAATAATGAATAAACAATTTATTACAACTAGCTATGCATTTTCACGTGGGCTCACTATTTGGTTTAGAAAGTATCCATCCATCCATCCATCATCCTCCACATGAGGGTCACGGGTCACACTCTCACACCTACGGTCAATTTAGAGTGTCCAATTTGCTTAATCCCCAAATGTGCATGTGTTTAGACTGTGGGAGGAAACTGGAGAAACTGGAGAAAATCCACGCACACACACGGGGAGAACATGCAAACTCCATGCAGAATCAGAATCTGTGCTTCCTAATTTATAACCTCATTCAAACATTTAACGTTTCAGATTGACAGACAGTTTGATAATGAGCATTTTATTGGTTATTACATTGGCTGCCAGCCATTTTCAGCACAGAACTGCCAAGCGTTTTTAAACAGCATTTTGACTGATTTTCCAAGACCCACAAAACAGTGTGTTCTATGACTACGTAAACACTGAAACTACCAAAAGAAAGAGTAGACTCTCTTCTTTCATCGGACGTCATTGTCAGTGAACGGTTGCATTTGAATTGACGTCTATAGACGTCATTGGCAGTCGATGCGTTAAGTTTCAGTGAATGAAATAAATTCTCATCAGTCAGGCTGGTTGGGGCGGCGAGTGATGTGAACCTTATACGAGTGAATGGATGGATGTAGAAAAGTTGAAAAATAAAAACTTCATAGAACTGTGCCAAAGTCGGAGTTAAATTTAGTACAAAGGCTTCATTTAAAGCGGAACTAGACCGGAAGTTCCTATTATCGCTGTTTTTTTTGGTGTTTATCTGCGTCATTACCTTGTTTATGAAGCCCTGACGGTTCGAAACAAACAGTTCAGCCATTGCTGAGAACGTTGTGTTTTATTGTAATCTCGGGGCTCAACGAGATCACTGAAAATCCCGTAATAGTTACGTAAGCAGCGGTTCTCCTGAACAACCGATCGTCCTGCTCCGGGCGGTAGTCCGGGCACATCCGGTTACGTACATTGAACCGCAGAAGAAGAATAACGTCCGTTGTGGAGGTGTTTCACGAGCAACAGTGTCTTCTGACTCTGGGTCTGACTCCGGTTTAAAGTCATAAAAGGGACTGTGGTGGGGAGTCGTGAAGAAGCTATTTTTAAACACTGTTAAAACAATGTTTTGATAATGAGGAGCAGTGCATCCGCCGTTCCAGAGGGGGGCGCTGCGCTTCTGAGAACAGATGTGCTGGATAGTACTGGCCAATCACAAGACTCTGTCTTCTGGGGGTGAAAGTTCACTCTGAAATCTCGCAGCAGAAAAACACTGTCAGAAAAGAGGATTTCTATCAGCTAGTTTACAGCAACTAGGAGGTTTTTGACCATAAAAACAAGTTAATATATGTAAGTAGACCTCCGTAACTAACATATATGTGCAACAGGACCACTCTATGTGACCTTTAAAAAACAAACAAACAAACAAAAAAACATGAAGAAGTCACTCCTATTGGCTCTTCCACTACACCTAGTCTACATACAGCTCCCTACAGGGAGAACAGAACTGGCTACAACTTCCTGTGATATAAACTGAATAGTGAACAATGTTTCCAGAGATCCTGCTGAATTCAGCTAAAGTTTAGCTGAATTACTGAAGCCATTTTGTAAAAAGATTGAAGCCTGTCCTCCACCGACGCCACAAAATCCAATTTTTTATGCTCTTGCTTTTCCTTTTCTGACACTTTTTTTTCATCTGCACCATTTTTTTCTGACACCACATACAGATCACTCAGTCTTCTCACTAATTACACCGAATCAAAACATTCCCATTGCTCCCCTCAGTCAGCGTGACGGGGACGTGGACAGATCTCGTGACCTCGCTGACGAGGTGATAATGTGAAAACAAACCATATTAAATCCCACCACTGACCCCCCGTGACCCCTTCTCTGCTATGCTACACCAGATGAAGGCTACACAGAGGGACAGCGCTCTACTGGGCAACATTTTTTGTGACTCTGGTTACACTGGTCGTGATTTACAGTAATCCTCTGTTATGAGACTCGGTATAAAATGTCAGACCCTGCAGCGACTGCCTCAAACTCGCCGAGAAGCTTTTCGGCCGGATGTGAAGCAGCGAATGAAACTTTTTTTTGTGTAGCAAGAATGTGCTACATGCTATGTGCTGCTAACACTTTACTGTACATATTATCCTAAAGCTGGTATCCAATGCCGGAGGGGGCGCCAGTGCGAGTGCCACAGAAAATGCTGCCCTCAGAGAACAAGTACGCTTTCACTTTACTATATCTAGTTGTTGTGTTACTGTTTCATAAACAAGTATGCCACTTTTTTTTTTTTTTTTTTTTTTGCACACATTTTAGTGTTAATGTTTCTAAAAATGCCTCAGTTGATTTTTCTCATTTAACATTAATTCTGCCATTTCATGTTATTTGGTTAATTTTTATTTGATCACATTTATAAAAAATACATTGTAATTTTTTTGGATTGAGAAGAGTTGACCTCAAAAGGCTACTGATGTTTTCATTTGAATTCTTCAAGTGAAGAAGCCTTTAAGCCTTTAAGTATCTGCCCCTCGCTTCAACTCTTCTTTGATAATCATGACCTGATCCACTGAGATTCTTTACCGTTATTGTTGCCGTTTTACACGTTTCAGACTTTCATAAAAAATGCTTTAATATAACAACAGTGATTTTCGTTCATGTGTGTCCTCCATATTACAATAAAACCAAAACACAGGCTATGTTATAGTGTTGTGGAGATGTTTTCAAATCCAATATACTCTTAGTGAGTCTGTGTGTGTGTGTGTGTGTGTGTGTGTGTGTGTGTATACATATATATATATATATATACACACACACACGTATATATATACATATATGTACAGTACATTTATATATACATACATATATATATGTATATATATATATATGTATACATATAGGACTTCTTACTTCTTATATATAACTGTATAACAGTCAATAGCTTTCAGTAGAAAAATTACATTCTAATTTTATTTGACACAATTAAAAAAGAAGAAATCTGTGGGGGGAAAAAATAAATTAATATGTTTTGTGTCCATTTTTGTGACCTTTGAATCCGTATTATTTTATGAATTAAGTAATTGTAAGGCACATAGAAATTAAAAAACACATATTTTTTTCCCCCCAATAATTGCTCTGTTGTCTTCGCAGGCTGCAGAATATGTAGATTTGTAAACAAAGACAAACCTCGTGGGATGTTTTTTATTTCTAGCTCCACAGATTCCCTTCCTTAAAATGGCAGCCTGGACTGCAACTACAGATATTGGACTTTCAACTTTTGACTGTAATCTCAAAAGAATACATTTAGCTCAAAAGGGACAGTAAAACATTTCCCAGTTTCAAATAGTTCTTTGATAATAAATAGCAGTTCTGTTTTTTAAGTCTTTTAGTTTTTAATCATTGGATGTTGTAAGAATGGCAAAGTGAATGTTCGGTCTGCAAAAACACTAAAGTCTTTTGATCACTTCTGTTCCTGTACATGCTGCGTTCCCTAAATCTGCTGCAGGTGATGTGACCTCTGTTCTCCTTTCTGGTCTTGTCTCTCAGCGCCATGGCCACTTACCCGCCCACCTGCTCCAACACAAACACATCACAGGGAATGAACATGGCCAACAGCATCGCCAACCTGCGGCTCAAAGCCAAGGAATACAGCTTGAACCAAGTGCCCACGGTCAACTGAGAGGAGGCGTGCTATAGGCTGGGGTCGGAAAAGGTCAGCACAGTCAGACAAGCATCCCTGGATCACACAATCCTGGATCACGAAGTCTCCTCTCCTTCCCAGAGCAGCCTTGACGTAGTACGCACGACTACACGTATATGCAAAAAATGAAGGACACCAAGTGGTGTTGGGATTTTCTCCCAGAGCTGCCTTATTTCTCCACGCTGAGCATCACTGAACTGTTTGTACAAAAAAAAGGCTAACCTAGTTTGGATGTTGTAGCCGAATATCTGCATTTGTGTTACATTTGTGAGTGTGACTGAAATGGAAGTTTCTCAAAGATCTTTTTCCCTTTTTTTTAATCAGAGATCTTTGTCTCGACGGAGACTCGTGTACGGAGCGCATTGAACAATTCTTTGTCCCTTTGGCTGTGGTGGATGAAATGACACACCGAAACTGGGATCAACAGTTTTTATTTGTTTTTTTTTTCAACAAGGACTTTCTCTGACATTTATGCAATTTTTAAAAAAAAATTATTTTTTTCACACTTCTTTCCATGTTATACCACTGACATGCAAACATTTTTCGATGCATTTTTTCATATAATAGTCCCGTATAAAGGAGAGGCTAATGTATTTCTGAAACCAAAAACCAGTAGATTCTCCTTATAATATGATAACCTTAATCTGTACCAGAATAAAAACGTGTATATTAATAATAATAGTAATAAAAATGCATTTCAAGCAAGTGTCCAATTCAGCAGATTTCAGTGAACAAATCTTTTGACTTTTCCAGTTTCTCATCTATGTCCTCGAAAGAACTTGGCTGAATCTTTACGGTTGCAGAGTTGAAACTCTGCGTAAGCGTAACAGAAATATAGATCGCGGGCCTGAACTCTGCTTCAGAAAAACGCAAAGGAATAAGTGTGTTTATAGTTCAGACCACTTGGAAAGCAGAATGATCTTGGACCTTGTGCACGGCCCATAAAAAGAGAGATTTACAGCTCGAGAACAGATTCTCCTTCAAAGAAAAACCTCAAGCTGTTCTTGCTTTGTGTGTTTTCTCTTTTTCTTGATTACCCGCAACTTGAAATTTCCATCTTAAAAACAGGATATTTATGAGCAGGGAAATCCTCTCCTTAATATGGAGGGGCCCCCCGGGCCTCATTTAACTCCGCGGCTGTCAAACAAGGTGTTTCTTCTCCTCGGCCCCTCATAACCTCAACCGTCAGCAAACACATGTCGACAGTTGTCCTCGCACGGCGCACCGCTGCAATAAAAGCGGGGGTGGTAGGAAATTACTGCTGATTTTTGTGTTGTTCTGCTTTTTTGGGAGACGTTAAGGGGCAAAGTGCTCGGAAAGTGACACGAGCTCACGACCTGAGGAACTGTTGTCGATCACGACTCACAAATACCAGAGAAAAGTTATCACAGACTCCAGTTAAAAACTCTTCTTTTTTTTTTATTTTGCTCTGACCTGAGTTCACATAACATCAATTCGGACACTTTGCCATCATCATATTTAAATGTTTTAACTGTGTTCATGCTTAGCTCGGCCACATTGTTTTGTTTCTTTAATTATCATTATTCAGTAAACTTCTCAGCTCTCTACTCACATGTGTTTTTCTTTAATTGTCACTTTTTCTGTTTTAGCCCCTTATTTAGTTTAGCATTTTTTAAATATATGTTTTTAATTCCTGATTTACGATTTTCCACAGTTGGACTAACTTTGCATCTTCAGATTTTTTATATCCGACATGCGACGAGCACATGAAAGGTCTGCGATGTTTTTTGAAAAATCTTCGAAACGTGTTTGAACTTTGAAACGTTGCATCTCATTCGCTCGCTCGGTCGTTTTGTTTCTCCCCCCCACATTTTGCAAAAGTGATATTTATGTTTTTCAGTCGTTGTGTTTCCTGCTACCGATACCTGACTGTGGTATGTCCCGTGTCAGAGCCCTGTCACCCCCTCTCCCCTGCCAGGCACCCGCTCTCACCTTTCAAGGTTCGGGGCCTGGGTTGACCTGAAGTGATTCCAGATGTGGAGATCATTTTGACCCCCCCTACCCTTCTCCTCCTCCTCCTCCTCCACTGTTCACCCCCAGGCCCTGGCCAGCCACTCCATCAGTGCTGACAGCGTCCCCTCGGACAGCGTCTCTCCTCACCAGAGCACAGGACACACAAGGCAACTCCCCCGCCACCACTCACCACACCATACCGCGTCCCCCCCTCTCACACACACACACACACACACACACACACACACCCCTCCTCCTCGCCCCCTCACCCACTCACCCCCATCCTCATGCAGCTGCACATCTGGAGCTCATTACAGAGGAGACAGTGAGAGCGAGGGAGGGGCGGGGAGTCTGAGAGCAGAGTATATAGCGAGAGAGCGGGAAAGAGTATTTCTTAACCCTTCTCCCCTTAAAACATCCACATTTCCCCCCTCTCTTTTATCCCTTTTTTCTTTGTGTTTTTTTTCTTTCTTTCTTTCTCAACATTCGGTTTTCGACACTCCCCTCCTTTTGATTTCTCGCTCCTCCCTTCCTCCCCCCCCCCCCCCCCCCGCCTGCAGTCATCATTGTCCTGCTGTCAGTGCCACATGATCGCAAATACTTTATTAATGAGTGGTTTTGGAAAAGAGAAGAAGAAAAAGAAAAAAAGAAAAAAGACGGAGAAGAAGTAGAAAATCTCCGAGCAGTCTGAGTGAAATACGGCACAGCTGTTAACAGTGTGTGGTTTGGGTGAACAACCAAAAGAATGTCCCGAGATGTGGAGTTTCCACGCAAAGTCAAGTTGACTGAGAGGTTGCACTGTTTGTGTGATTAAGTCACTATTATTACACACTTCTCATAAACACAGATGCAAGGCTTTCAGTGCACTCTGTGTCGGATAGTAAATGAAACCAATCTGCCATCTCGAGGTTCGCCATCGCCAACATGTGGGTGTTTTTTGTAATGTATTTCCTCTTCTTCTCCGTTCTTCAGAAACGGAGACAACCTGGCCGCTTTTCATATAATGAAAAGAAACGATGTTTTGCCTTTTGTGATTAGTTTTGGGAGTTAACATATTATTTCCACAACGGTTTAATGGCCCCGAGAAGTCATTAAAAACCGCCGACATGTCGACTTCACGATATCACAACACGATGGGTCATATTTCCGTAGCGGCGGCGATGACAGATGGGGGGGCGAGAAAAAGCGAACCCAGAATCTCTAAGAATGACTTTCACATTGGATGTTTGTGCAGCGTCAGTGCTCGGAGCCAAGAAATAACAGAAATAGCATGAGCTTTATGTGGCAAAGCCTCAGAGTGCTTCAAACGGAGCGCTTGTCAGCTTGTCAAAATTCCACTCTTTTCAGATTTCAGTGCTGTTTGACAGTTTATTTATCTCCCTATAAGATCTGATCCAAGAAACCAAAAATGTAATTCTCCCTAAAAAGCATTTTTCTAGATTACGACATGTTGTGTGTTCTGATATTATTCAGGGTTTTCAAGATGTTATTTGGTGATGTATGCAAACAGGACATGTGTTTCATGGGTCACTCTGAACATTTATGATTCCTACCTTTGCTGACCTCTCAACTGTCCTTTAGTCTCATCATGATTAACTTTGATGGTTTAAATGACAAATGCATTATACATATATAATATGAATTGCTATGCAATTAGTTGTGATCTATGATAAGGATCATTTTACTTTTCCTTAGATCACATTTTCACTCGAAAATAGGTTTTTAGAGTGGGAGCTGGAACAAAAGTGAAGGCTGCAATGATTAATTGATAATAAATTACATATGATATCCTACGGAATTTACATTCATCAACTATGTAGAAAAGGGATTTGAATGTTTCTTTTTTTTCTTTCTTTCTTTAAAAAAAAAACTTCTATTATAAAAGATGTCTATGAATATTTAAGCTTCGTAAATGTGCAATTTTTTTCGGATTCATTTTGGTTTGTAGACAAAACATAAAAATCCGGGAACGTCAACATTTGGAGGTTCGGGAAACGGTGATCACCAGTTTTTTGTAAAAAAAAAAAAAAATTGAGAAAACACTTAGACAGATTAATTATAGACTAGAAGACTATATTTGTTTTGTGTTTGTCTGTGTGT
Source organism: Microchirus variegatus (assembly GCF_963457635.1). Classification (NCBI taxonomy): domain Eukaryota; kingdom Metazoa; phylum Chordata; class Actinopteri; order Pleuronectiformes; family Soleidae; genus Microchirus; species Microchirus variegatus. The sequence continues at coordinate 3,585,232 of NC_139805.1, forward strand.
GTGTGTGCAATGTGTTTGAACTGAGAGCTCATTTACAGTTTGTTTTCCCCACCATCTGTGAATCACAAGAAGATCTTTTTACACACATTTTTTGATGATATTTACATTTAAACATAGGCACAGGCATCGAGATATTGAAAGCAACCGAGGTATAAATAAGCGCTATTAGACTTTTGTACTTATATTTCTATTGTTATTGTTTGTTTCCAATGTTGCCACTAACTTACTTAAAGTGTCTTGTGGTTGTCATAAGTGAACAGTGTATAAATGCTATTTATATTTACATATAAACCATAACCGATAACACCAGTATCAACACTGTTTGTGAAGAAACATAATCAGACAATCAGTTCAGATAAATATATATATATATTGTGCAAATGATACATTAAGAGAAAAGGATTCAAGTGCATGACTTCTTCCTTGACATGTTCCCATCGTGATCGAGAGCATTTTGGTATTCTAAAGTTTTATTTTTTCCTCCTTTTCAGCTCATTGTGCTTTTTTATTTCAAACGACAGTTCTTCTGCGGAGAGTTAAAAATTACAGGACAAAACCTAAATGCTGCATGTTGTCGATTTTTCCCATGCTACATGTAACACAGTGACAAAGATAGTTTTGTGTGTTGTCATGGAGGTAACTTAATTACTGCGTGATAAATGCCTACGGCTCAACTTTAAATGCTTGTTTCACGACCGCTCTGGTCCTACGTGGATTAGGCTTTTAATTCTCTAAGCGCTGCTGAGGTCCAGGAGGGCAACAACCAAAACAACAATTATGGTGAATGACATGACGTGAGCTGCGATACATCATCGCTATATAATCATCCGCGGGGTTCATACTCCCTTATGGTACATGAACTATTTTGAGTGTTTTTTGGGGGCGGAATTTTTTTTCGATCACTTACAGGAAGTTCAGCCTCTTGCAACCAGAGAGAGCACTTGTTATGATCTGGGAAACGTGGAGGAAGAGTCAATAGACGCAGACATTTCTAACCACAGGGAATATGACATTATTCATCCAACAGGCCTCAAAGTGTATTTGTGGTTCAAAACTCTTTCATTCTATACATCTGTGTCTTCTGTGAACCAACACCATACAGTGACATGCTTTAAAACGTGCCATGATCGAGACTGATGTCAGAGCCTGATGATGAGTGCTCTTCGTCTTATGTAACTGTCAGCTCGTGTGTCGTGTCGCGTGTGAAACACTCTCCAAACCTCCAGCTCACTTTAATGACCGGGTCAGTCGAGGACCGGAGCTGCAACGAGTCAGCGTTGAAACAAACAATCAAAATCAGTCGATCGATCACAAACGATCAGATTACAGTTCCTCAGGTGATGACTCTGACTGTGAACCAAGTCAATGTATCACCTTTACAGAGACTGTTACACCCTCTGGTGGACACCGACTGTCTGTACAGGACCACCAGAGTTACAAAGGTGTCAAAAACTACAATGACGTATATTATATGCCATGATGTAAATAACTGAGATCATAATATTATGTATGACATACATATGGTCATAATATACATAAAAATGGCACAAAGGTCTACTTCTCTATTACAACTTTTAAATATTGTTTATCTGCAGTCACTGCGAAGGAGACACTTGCATACACACACACACACACACACATACAATGTGTACAATTATTATGTGTTCGTTTAACATTTTCATCACACAGCCTGTGTTCCTTTGAGCCACTGAGCGAGGCAGCGAGGAGGAAAGCAGTTGGAGTTATTTGGGGAAACGTGATACTGGGCTTGGGTCATAATTGGCCGAATGTGCACACATGCACGCCACAGGTCTGGATATGTACTGTAGATGTGTACATCCAAACTTGTCTGTGTGTATATGTGTGTGAGACTGCAGCGAGGGATAAAGTTTATGTACTAGCTGGTGCCTTTGAATCTTAAAGCCTAAACTTGAGACTCTAAGGAATGTTTCTTTTCTCTCCTTTGAAGACAGTTTGAGTTTGTTCTACGGTTTTGAGTTATAGTCTCGATTTGGTTCAGTTGGGGCTGAGTGTGTGTGATAATCTCCTGGTGGTTCAGCCTGGTATAAATGGGGGGCAAACTCTGAAATGAATCACTGTCACATGTCGTGCCAGAGCAAATTCCCCATCCAAAAGGAGCAATTTGGACTCGAACATCTGCCATGGAAAAGAAAACCTGCCTCCAGTTTTCCCCTGCTGGTGGTTGTACATGTAGTAACCCCTAAGTCTTTCACTCGCTTGCACAAACACACGCTAGCACTACGGATCTAGTTGAGCCTGCAGCAGACGGACCCCACAGCTTATTTTTTTTCTCAATTATCCATTTAGTGTAAGTGGCAGGTGCCTGATATGCTTCGTGCCAAGAGGAAATGTTTGTGTTGCCCTTATTAAGAGATGGTTTTGAGCTAATGCCTGATTCACCAGAGAGAAGGTCTTTAGAGAGAGCAAGCGCTGACTTCATTCTGTTTCTTTCCCACCATCACAATCACTGCACACACACACAGTGTTCTTCATCTGTCACAGAGTTACAACTTCTGGCGATCTGGCGATCAGGCTCTTGCCTAATGCATCAGTTTTGAAGTGATTATATACTTATTGTGTGTGCGTGCGGGTTTCCTCCCACAGTCCAAAGACATGGAGATAGTTAGCTTAATCGTAGGTGTGAATGTGTGAGCTTATGTTGCATATGGTAAGTCAGCTTGGATTGGCTTCAGCTTCCCATTACACAAACAACAAGTGCAAGGAATGCATGATTGAAGATACACTTAAGGCCACATTATACTTCTCCGACTGCGTAATGCGTTATCCGTCTGCGTCACCACGTAGACCACTCGAGCCTTTATACTTCTGCGTCGTGGTGACGGATAGGCGCTGCAATTTCCCGCCCGATCAGTAGGGGTCGCTGCGCAAGGTTGTTGTGCTTTTGGCTACAGTGAGCAATGGCGTCCGAGGGAGAAAGACTGTTGTTGTTGAAACAGCGGCCGTTTGTCACTTTTCTGTGTCCCGGAACGCAGTTTTAAGATAATTTGAGGCGAGAAA